>NW_020799097.1:50329454-50341961 GCF_003259725.1 Athene cunicularia | reverse complement strand
GGGGGGAGGGGGCAGCAAGATATACAGGGTGACAGAGTACACCTCACCTCCTTAAGAAATAACAGATTTTATAAAACCAAACAAAACACTTACCTACTACACCAAAAGCAGAGACAGCTCGAGATAACCCAGAAGAGCCCTTCTGCCCAATCTTTGTTCTATTGCCCAGGTCTAAACGGCCAAGAAGTTCCCTCACCTCTTGTTGCGTATACACATGCTTTAAAATAAAAAAATCACTTAAGTTACTGCTTTGGTAGTTAAATGTTATTTCATGTCAGAGAATAGTAGAATTTACTTAATATGCAATAAACCAAACATCTGCTCTATATCCTCTGTCTCCTGGCTCAGTCCTACCAACAACTACAAGTTTTTACACATAAAATTCACCATTCACTGCAATAGTCATGGTCACATGTGAATTCAAACATATCTTAAGTGTTAAGATTTTAAACCATAAACTTGTGGAAAGGAATCGTCTTATTCCAACGTGTACATTAAAACTCTTGTTGATGCTATTTATTTTGCTTCAGATATATCAGAAACATTAAAAATTTGGCTAAATAGTAATTAAATGTAATTTGCACTTACTATTTCACAGCTGAAACATAACTTTAACTGAGTTTCACAGATGAACATAATAAAACCATTGGGAGTATATACATAATAAACTGAGTAACTTGGGAAATTTTCATTAAAGTGAACGTGCTGTTTGGAGATCTTGTGGCCATGCCCATAATATAACTAGTCATTATCATGCTGATACCATATGCATCTGACATATGAGAGGCTGAGAGAGTTGGGATTGATCAGCCTGCAAAAAACAAAGCTCCAAGGGGATTTTATCGATGTGTATAAATATTTGGTAGAAGGAATAAAGATGTCTGAGGCAGACTCTTCTCAGTGGTACACAGTGAAAGGACAAGAGGCAATGGGCACAAACTGAAATACAGGAAATTCCATTTGAACATAAGAAGAGGGTTTTTGATCCTATGAGGATAGTTGAACACTGGAACAGGTTACCCAGAGACGTGGCGTCTCCATCCATATCCAAAACGCAACTGGGCACAGCCCTCAGCAACCTGATCTGAGCACAGGTATAGGACTAGACAATCTCCAAAGATCCCCTCCAAACTCAGCTGTTATATGACTCTCTGGTTCTGTAACATACCTTTGCTGAAACAGACTAAATCTGTAATATTTAAATTCAGCTCAATATAGACAGCATTATTCGGAATAACTGAAAAAATCTGTAAAGAGAGAGGCACTTACCTTATCATCAATTATAACCAAATCCTTTGGTTCAGTGCGATCTATTTTCAAGACACGGTATTTGGTTTCTGCAGGATTACTTCCAACGAGAAAATACCGCTACATTAAAAAAAAAAAAAAAAAAGTCAGATTATACAAGATAAAGCAGCCAAAGCCCATTGTAACATAGGACACCAACACTGCCATTTATATAGTTTCTAGACTAGATCCATGTCAATTATCAAATATGTAATATTCCATATGGACTGTTAATAAACTACTTTAGACATCAGTACCTTAGGTGGGTACATTTGTATACAGTCAACCTTTACAACTTAAACTCATTTTCTCCACTGTACAAGGAGGAAAACATTAAAAATTGAAGAAAGGTGAAAACCTGTTTAGAGAGGAAAAAATATAACTTACACCAGGCACTGTCCAACTAGGCTCTGCCCCAGCCATTACTGTCTTGCCATTTGCTTTGTAAAATTTAGCAGAAGCTTACATACACGTTTGACACTTTCCATGATCTAAACCTACTGTTTCTATATTGTAGCCCACTGCTACTTCTGCCAACTAGACTTTCCAAGTCCATACTAAACACAGAAAAACTGTAAGTACTTCAGTACTGCAAGTTTTCTTCATTTTTATTTGCTATGACAAAATTCTCACCAATGTTCTTCCACAGCATTTAATTTGACCAGCTATGCTGGTTAATAATATTAGGTTTTTTAAAAAGACTAGCTTTATTTCCAATTTAAAATATGAAAGAAAGACTACAGATAAACATATAATGGGTCCATTTCTCATTTAAGAGAATCAAACTGTAATTTTTACATTTAGAGGAATTAACACTAAGCACAGGTTGCAGGACTGACTTGCTATAAGCAGCTCTCATTTTACCAATACATTTAATCAGTGTGGTGCTACTACACAGCAAGGTGTAACTCATTAATAATGCTCAGCCTAGTAGGAAAGCATGGTAAATTCATGTGGATCTATGCAGCCAGCTCTTAACTTTAAAAGTCACATGGATTTAAGATGTGGGAGAGAAAATCAATAATAACATTTGCATAAAACTCAGAATTTCATAATTTATATCAATTAGATGTTAAGAAACTAATATCAAAATATTTAAGGTGAAAGAAGAACTTAAAGCCCTCTTCAGCTTCCCTGAAATCACAAAAACATCTAAATAGTCATTAAGCTCTCAAAAAGAAAAAAAAAAAATCTATAAAGGGAAACACCAACTCCTGGCTACCGAATAGCAAGTTTTTCTGCTTACTCCTAAAAGATAGCAAATAAGGCCCTTCAAAGTCATATGCCACCACAACACCTCCCTCACTGAAACCTTTGAGGCACCACTTTGGCACAGGAAACTGTTTCCTACTTTTTTTTAGCAGTGATTTGCTGCTGTGCATAGCCCAGGGTCCCCAGTCTGCCCCCCTCAGAGTACCCTCTGTAGGAGATCCCCTTGCACCAAGATCTGCGTTTCCCAACAGGGAAATCATAACAACAGGGAGTAGGTCGAAGTCCCCCCTGTGTGGCAATGAATGGCACAAAGGTGGCGGATGGAGCTCTTCTGCTAGCATCACCCACCAACAAGGGACACCGAACCACCAAGGCAGACACTTGCTTAGACCATGCCTTCATCCCACATTTTTTCTCCATGTGGTAGAAGGTGAATGGGCAGAGGGATAATCATATTAATTTGTAATACACAGGCAAGTTAGTTTGCACTTTAAGAGTGTTGCTTCTCTATTTGCAGAAAATTGTTAATTAATAAAAGCTAAACAATTTTAAGTAGAGTCCATAACACTACAATACAGCTCAGTGATCTCCCCCTGGATCCAGCTCATTAAATGAGGGTAAGTTTTTCCCAAAGTGACACCTATGGTTACCAACAAATTATCCTTAATAAAAATAAAACAGTACAACTTTTCAGATGCTTGTCCAAACAGCAGTTGGGATCAAAGAATCGGAACACGGCACATGACACACAAGAAGAGAAAGAGGGAGAGAGGTGGATATAGAATTGCAAATGCTATTACTAAGGGAGTTCAGTTGGATACTTTTCCATTTTAATAGACCGATAAAACATGAGGAAGTGCTATGAGGAATGCATCACACACATCAGCTTGGCACCTGCTGTAGTGAGCTGTGCACAGCTACAGTGCCAGCTTTAAGTGCTGTTGCTTGAGAAGTAACTGTATCTGCAGACTATGGTAGCAACCACCATAATGAATGGTAGTTAACAAGCTCTCTTTGACATCCTTTAAGAACTAATTTACAGGGGTTGTTTTAAGTTAGAAAGCTAGGCTGCGTAATGTATTAAGAAAGGTCTGTTGAGAACAGTGTCAAAACCCAGCATCAATGGACTTAAAGAAGCCACCTTCTTAGAAAGCCAGGCAATGGAAAATGTTGAGCAAATGGGAATCTTACCCACTGCCTGTTAGAGGATATTCTTGTGGAAGTAATAAAGAAGGAAACATCTGCAAAAACTTTTAAATTTTCCTCAGAACTAGGAACCCAAAATTAGACTTCAGCTTGGGAAGTTTTCAGGACTGGCTAACAATCAATAGTCCCAGAATTACTTGAAAAACAGCATGATATGCCAGCTCATATTCAACCTTCAAGATCTGAAATGAAAACAAAAATTATATGAAAACCAGCAGAGCAAAAATTTAAAAAAAAAAAAAACAACATTTCAGCATTAGCTGCTTCTGCTACCCAATTTATGCACCTAATGAATAAGTAAGTCTGTCTTACTGGATGATATGGAACACAAATAAAACTGTATCGGTGACATGTACTGCAATTAAATTTGCCATCACATGAATACTAGGAAAGAAAAAAGAAAATTACTGAATCAACACAACATTAAGCATGTAACATGAAATAAAATAATTTCTGAGTTGGTAATATAATTGTAAAATTAATCAAAGTTAAAATGTGCTGTACGGTTTGCAACTACTTTGATTAACAGAAATCATTACAGTAAAAGAAATGAGAACCCACAGGTAAGTCACAGAAACCTTTCTGGGAGTTTCTATTCTTATTCCGTTTATTACTAAGTTGAACTGAATAAATTTAAGCATTTTCCAAATGTCTCAAACAATTCCACTCCACAGCAAAGCCACTGCATTTAGATAAATGGACAACCTTGACCAATACCTTCTTAACAAACAGTACACAAGCAGAAACTGAGTAGACTTCCCCACAGTACTCTGCCAAAGTCCTTCAACCACCACCTTAGATGAAGCATGATGTTTCCAAGTTTAGTCTGCCCTTGGCCTTTACTAAAACTTGTTAACAAGTGCACTTTACCAACTGCACAGGGCACCATGCAGCTATGAGATCTGGACTGAAGCTTAATTTATTGCACAATTATCACTAAGCAACCACAAGACAGTAAACAATACTTAGTCTCTTCCACCTGGGACTGAGTTTTAACCAAAGCAATCTAATTGAAAGGCTTTACACCCTCTTTTATCAATCTTCTGATTCATCCAAACCAATAAAAATAGCTCCTTCTAAAAGGACTCTAAACAAAACAAAAAACTCCTTACTGCAAATTGTTGTTTATAATGGCAGGATAACAGTTCCGAAATCAAACATTCTGCCCACATTTTTTTTTTTTTCATTTAAGAAGATTGTTTCTTAGAACTCCTGATCTAAAACCATTTGCTGTATAGACTAATCATCATTAAGAAATGTTAGCACTGTAAAGAACTTATTTCACGCATCAGTTAAAAAGCAACACACAGCTTAATCAGCAGAAAAAGTAAAAATACACAAAAAAGTTACTTGACAAATACAGCAGTACACTAATAGATTTTTAAACCTACAAATAGCATAAACACTGAAGAACTTATACAAAAAAGCTTGCAAGAGATACCTGTGTAGCCTGTGGATATGTCTAAAACCACAAAGCCCTAAGGGTGAGTTGGCCATGCCCAGCTGCCAGACCCCCACACAGCTGCTCTCTCACTCCCCCTCCTCAACAGGACAGGTGGAGAAAATAAGATGGAAAAGGTGATGGGGTCAACATAAGGACACGGAGATTGCCTAATATTTATCATCACAGGCAAAACAGGCTTGATTTGGGGAAAATTAATGGGATTTATTGACAATTAAAATAGGTTCTGATGGTGAGAAACAAAGGTAGAATAAAGCACCTTCCCCCCTGCTCCCTTCTCCCCAGGCACAGCTTCACTCCCACCTCTGCCTTCCCCCTGCCCTGAGCAGCACAGGGGGGTGGGAAATGGGGGGTCGTGACCAGCTCATAACAGTTCCTCTCTGCTGCTCCTTCCACCTCATGCTTTCTGCTGCTTCAGCATGGACATTCTCCACAGGCTGGAGCTCCTTCAGGAATATCCCCCAGCTCCAGCATGGTCCTCCCCAGGGGCTGCAGGGAGTCTCCACTCTGGAGCATGGAGCATCTCCTCCCTCAGTGACCCTGGAGTCCGCAGGGCCGTTTCTCTCTTATTTTTCCTCACTCCTCTCTGTCTCAGTTGCCGCATAGCACTTTTTACTGTTTCTCAAATACATTATTACTGAGGCACCACCATCTTAGCCGAGGAGCTCAGCCGTGCCCCGGGGTGGGTTGATGCTGGCTGTGTCCAGCATGGAGCAGCCCCAGCCTCTCCTCACAGAGGCTGCCCTGCAGCCCCCCAGCACCTGGGCACCTGCACCCAACACAGGAAGGTATTTACGTGCTAGTCACACTTTCTGTCAGACTAGAGAAACACACTGGGTTGCCAGATGAGAAACCTCCATGTGAACACTGACTTTGGATCAGGCACACTATTATCTCTCTGCTTTATGCTTAACTGGGCAGCGCAATGGTAGCTGCCACCTGCCATCAAACCTCCACCCTCCTTCACAACAGGCATGAAGTTATGCAAGAAAAAGCCTCTTCCTCAAATTTTTATGGTAGTTTTAATATGTACTGAACTTGACTGTAGATCAGAAATCTTCAAGGCATAAGCAAGATACTCAATGGGGTTAAAAAGTATAGGTTCAGCCCTTTTTCTCTACTACACCAAAGAAGGGGAGAAAAATAGTCACACCAAGATGTAAGGTACAGCAAAAACTATGTTCTTTCTGTAGAACCTAGAACAATTCAGGGAGTATCTATCTTTCATAGAAACTGACAGAATGACATGAAGAAAGGAAGAGATTGATAAGGGGCAAAGAGAGGTAGCAAAAATTCAGTTGACGTGATGTCTGCTTTCCATAGATTATTGAAACTCTTCAAAAGAAGCCCTTTCATGATGAGAAATTTTAATAATATGCCCTGCCAAGTACCACTCTCAGGGCACATATGAATGGCCAGCCACTCTGCATCCTACAGCCACAACATTTGCTAATTCCCTTTCGTCTCAGGGCAACCAAAGCTTTTTTGTCCCAAACAGGACTTTGTTCTTGCTGCTCCACTGAGGGGTTCCTCAAGATTCTCCCTTCTAATTTTCAGCTAAATCTATTAATCATCAATCTATACATTTTCTTTTAGCCAAATACTTCGCCCCTCTTTAGCATCTATTCTGCTGGAATGTTTTCAGAAACATAAGTAACTGGATGCCTTTTCAGCACTAACTTCAATAGACTAAGGAAATCTTGCTGTTACTTTGCTCCTCCCAAGACATCTCTAGCATCTACGTTACCTCACTGGATCTTCTCTGGACCCATTCCTGGTTGAATTCTTATTTCTTAAGTGAATATGGACAGAAAGTACACAATATACCATACAAGGTCTCATTATAGAGATACATGAGTATTTCTTATTAATGACCGTACCACAAAAGACCACAACAGCCTTTCTCAGAGTTGTGCTTCAGCAGCAGCTCAACCTCCCACCCCTTTTTCAGATAAAACACCCAGATCCTCCTCCTCCCCCTCTACTGCTTCTGAACTGATAAACTCTCAATAGATTTTCACTGGTGTGTAATCTATCCTAAGGTGCACAAATTTTCATAGTATATCATTCTATTTCAAATTATTTATTTTATCTACTCCAGAGGGTCATCATAATTTCTTGTTATCTTGTGCTCTGATTATCCTAATTATTTGCAATATTTCAAAAGTCTACTAAGAGCTGACCCACATTCTGGGCTAAAAACACTACTGAAAATGCTGAGGTGTATCAGTCCTAAAACCATTACTTGAAAAAATCAACCCTGCAAGATGATTCCTTATTCACTCCACACTAACTTCTCTACTCACTTCCTTCCTTCCATTAGCAAAGCCAGAGATTTTCCTTGTGGTGCTGCACCTCCACAGGGGATTTGGTTTAAATACACAAAGCTACCTAATTTTTAGATGAAGATGTGCAAAACAACAAGGCTGATCTGCTAGCATCTTTGTAAGACTAGACTGCATTTTATGTCACCTCAATTTTCAATTGCTTTCCTACAGAAAATTATGTACAGGACTTCAGAATGGATTAAATATTCCATTTGTCATGTTCCAGTCACAGCAGCACCATCCTTGACTTGAATGACTTAAAAATATTTACAGTCATTCCACTGTTTAGTATGCCTGCATCTTCACATGTGCATGTTGAATAAATTAATTTTATTTCTACCCCAATATTGGTCCCTTTTTTCATAACCTCATTCTTATTACTCATTTTATCTTCACCCCTTGTGTTCGGTACATTTGTACTCATAAAGTAAATTCTTACTTTAAACAAGGAAAAATATTTATTTTTAGGGCCATAACAAACATTGCTTTGAAAATAAAAAATAGGAATAGAAAATACCTATTTTTCTTCATCCTTCCATTACATTTAAACACATCAATTTGTGATAATTTATCAACAAACTCCACATCACCACTCCATTCAGAAAAGTGGATTCACAACAAAACCAAATCGGTATCTCTCTCCTGCTGATCCAGTGACTACTTGATGACACCCAGGACAACACAGGTCAAAAGAAATAAAATTGTATGTCACCAAAACAACTTAGGCAGACGTTTGAAGGCACATCTTTCACTGTCTGAAGAGCATATACCCTTCAAAACTTCTGGTGTTCTCACCACTGCTATTCCAGCAAAGATCTGCCATACACATAAATGGTCTCAGATCCCACATACACCAGTTGATCAGTTTCTCTATTTTATTGACCATATATCTGGCAGTATATCAAGACATTTAAGACAAAACCTGTGCTTTCCTGAGTTTCACTAAACTCCTTCTCTTGTCCCAATTCCATCCTCTGCTCCGTTACATCATTACCATTCCTGGAATGACATTACAGAGGAAATAGGACGGTCAATGGAGAGGGGCTGTCTTCTGCTAATGAAACCATTCCAGAGAGACCAAATTTCACACCCACTTCTAGCTAGAAAATTATGATAGCTAGTGGTTGCCCAGTAGACTGATCACTACTTTCAACATTTTTAAATGAGTCAGATAACCATCTGTATAAATCAGTGCACTTCATAATTCAGTAAATATTCTGTAGCTTTTTCTGTGAAATCATCTTCTACACTAAAGTTCCTCCAATTTGACCACAAACTAACTTTAGCATTAAATAAGCAAACCTTGGTTTTGTTAATATAAAAACATTCAAATTATTTTTAGAAAACAAACAAACAAACAAACAAAAACCCACAAAACAAACCACACAGTTTTCCCTGGGGAAAATAGCAGAAAAATCTACAGGTAATTATGCTAGTCACATTGCTTAATAACCTTGTGCAAGTCATTAGGATACTGTGGAGATGGAGACTGTAGAAGAACCTGATTAGAATAAAATAATAGTAATTAAGCCTTGTAATATCCTGAAAGATAGGCAAGTGATATGCCTTTGTAGAGATAGCACAAATTGACTTGTTCAATGTCACACCGCCTCTGGGGAATGAGAATTTCACATGAACTAACCTACAGCTTTCAGGTGGGCTTCATTTGGGAGATACACAAAAGTTCTATCTTCTCCTGAAGAAGAGAGGAAAATATATTTTGTTTCTTAATATTCATATTGCTGAAATATCTTTACTGCCCTCTGGCGTGCATTTCAGCAGTAAATATACGCATAAAATGAAAGATAATTGGCATTGATCTGAATATGACTGTCACAGTTCATTTTTCTGACCACTTCTAAACAAACCTTCACCTTCCCAGGACAAACAGGAAATACAATTCACATCTCCATGGTATTTATTGACCCAAAGCATCAGTTTAAAAGGTAGGTCTCAGAAACTAAATATAAATGTTAATAGAAAATATAGAATTTTGTTCTGTTGCTTCAGCTGACACTGTGATTTCAGTTCTCCTCACCTCTAAGGAGTCTTTCTTGTTGGACTCCAGTAATAGCAGAGCTTTTCCTGTTTGACTTACATAATGCTACTGTATCCTTAAAAAAAACCCTAACAAATCCAACAACCAAAAAAACCCTCCTCTAAACTATTTCCACTTTCTCATCCATTTCATCTCTTCCTGCTTTAATACAGAGGGTGTTTACAGGAATAACCAGTATCATCAGTGGAAACGCCACTGTTTCTCCCATTGCTGACAACTTAAGTCATCCCTTTCTTGCTCACTCAAAGGTCTCCACAAGGAATCTTAGGATACAGTTTCATATTACCCTATACCTGATATAACTCCAGATCCCACACACTTACATATCATCTAGCAAGCATATGGCCTTAGGGAAATCAGAAGAGTAACCTGGACAGGAGAAAGTTATTCAGCTTTACATCTGGGTGATGCTTCCATTATATCAGTGGCTAACTGTCACAACTGGTGGCTGCATGATTGTGAGATTTTATGCAAAGGAAGCTGAATGAGGAGTACCTCTGGGAGAAGAAGTGGGAACTTTTGTCAGCAGCCCAACGTGACACTGAATCAGCAATTTTCCTCTCAAATTCTCTGTGACTTGATCAAGTCTCAAGTCCAGTTTTAGGCTCTCCAGTGAAGATAGACATTGACATACCCAAGTGAGTCCAGTGGAGAGCTGCCAAGCAGAGCACATGATGCATTAGGAGAGACAGAGAACTGTGTTTGTTCAGCCTTCAGAGTGCTCTGGCAGGACCTTACCACTGTCTAAAAATGTCTAACGAGAAGATGTAGGTAAGACAGAGCCAAATTCTTCTGAGGGTTGAACAGTACACAGACAAGATGCAACAAATAGAAGTTGAAACATTCAAAATTCCAACTAAATACAAGGAATTTCTCCCCTCCCTTATTTTTTTAAAAACCATGAGGGCAGTCAAGCACTATAACATATTGTCTGCAGAGGCTGTAAAATCTACCTATTTGAGGCATTCAAAACTAATCTGTACACAGCCCTATGAATCATGCTCTTGTTGAAGCTGCTTTGAGTAGGGGGCTGGAGTTAGATGATCTCCAGAAGTACATTCCAACCTATAGGAATCTGTGATTTTTTTATTTTTTTAAGTGCACCAACCCTTTTCAAATAATTACTCCAAAATTATTCCTATAGCATTCTTCCTTTGGAGAAAAAAAAAAAAAAAGGCTAGAATTTTAATTTCAAAACTCAAAGGACTGCAATTCATGGTAGTATAACATACTTTTTATTTTTGGTAAGAACATATAACCATATTCGGGTAAAATATTCCATTTACATCCCCCACAAGAAGTGACTGAAGAAACAGCTTTGAGACACCATTACTCAGCTATTTAAAATGGCACATGCTGATCCACAAACCACTACCTTTCATAGCTGATTAAAACCATCTTGTGCCATGGAGTGATCAAGATTGCTGTATCTTCTCCTTACTGAATCCTAAGCACAGCAAAGCACGGGCAAGCCCACCCATTTGGGCAGATACTCCCACCAGCCAGATGTGAAAGACTGTGGTTCCTGAACTAACAGGATCAGCTTCAGAGACTTAAAGAATTGTGGCTAGCTGACAGAACCCTGAAGTGTAATACTGTCCCTGTGCACAGCACCTTACCTCTCAGCAACTGAGCCTTACAGCTCAGAGAGAGAGAAGCCAGATATCCATGCATGCCATTCACGAAAAGCCAAATCTCAGCTATCTGAAAAGTAGCATGAATTGTGAGTCAAGAACAACTAAATTCAGTAATTCAGGACCTGGATTCAGGAATCATACTTCCCCCTTGCCCTTCCATACAGCAATAATTTAGCTGAAATTAAAATAACAAAGTGTTTTCCAGCAATGCTGAGAAAGATGTATTAAGGCAGCCATCAAAATTCCTTTAGGCATAGGTGTAAACAAGTAACATTCTGGAAAGCAAGAGTAATCTCAATTTTTTTAGTTACTGGTACCAATAATTCTGCATGCTTTAATCTGCCATTTTGGTTCATTTTCAAGAGGCTGCGCTGACTTCAGTGTATAAACTATCTTTCGCTTATCACTACAGGTAACACCTGAACTTAGAACTAGAGCTAAATGCTCTAGTAGCGATAATAGGAAAGTGTTGCATTTAAAACCTAACTCTACCCAAAATTCCCTCAAGCAAAAAAAAAAAATGTGAACAAAAATACTTGTACTGTGAAACTGTGAAACAAGAGAAACTACACATTTGATTGGGAGCTAGAAGATGATAAACACAGCCATATTATCTCAAGTTATTTACATCAAGAATCGGATTCTGACTCAACCGGTAGTAGGCTCATCACGTGGCTGAAGAAGCAATTACCACTCAAACCTCCAACCCACTTTGACCATGGCAAAAAGTACTCTGAGTAACACACCCTTACATTTTTTTGCAACAGAATATTAAAGAATGCTAAGATTCTTCAACAGCTGACTTCCAGAGGTCAGACTGAAAACTCTGGAAGTTGCTCCACAAGCCATTCAGCCGGTGAGAACACTGAAATCTCTGAGAAGTAGTAAGGCAAGGGTGGTAAGCACTTCAGCTATCCTGTTTAAATCCTTAAACCTTAATTGTGGACAACTCCAGCTGTCCAGTTTGAATCCACCACGGTGTGAGCCAGCACTGTTAGTCGGGCCGAGTGACAACAGCCGCGCAACCAGACAAGCTGGCAGCTGCGCAAACACCAGAAGCAGCAACGTGGGGCCGAAACTTCTCACCCTAGGAGCTGGCAGCACCCACGCTGCCCCGGCTGCCGCCCTTGGGCTCACAGCGCAGGTTCCAGCCTTGTGTACACCAAGAACACCTCGGGCAGAAACCAGCTCGTCGTTTCTGTCACAAGGCAGAGACACGGTGAAGACAAGAATTCTAAAAGACTTTTTTTAAAGCTATATGTTTTGGATATTAAAAAAAAAAAAAAAAGAGAGAGAGAGAGAGAGAGAGAGAGAGAG
>NW_020799097.1:50265161-50329404 GCF_003259725.1 Athene cunicularia | reverse complement strand
CGCACCTCGCTCAACGTAAGTGACCCCCATTGTCCCCTCCCCTCGTCCCCTCCCGTCCCTGAGGGAGCCCGTCCTGCGCTGCCGGGCCGGGGCCTGCTGGCGGGCCGGGAGGGAGGGTGTTTGGTTTATTTACTTCTTTGATTTGGTGGGAGGGGTTTTGTAATTAGGAAATTGTCGCTCAGCTGTAAAGGTTTGAGGAGTGAAGCGACTGGTAACGGCAGTTACCTGAAGTTCCCCCAGTGTTTCCGTGAGAGAAATGGAGGGTTTGTTTGTGTGTGTGGTGGGTTTTTTTTAATATTAAAATACTGCCCCTACCGGTCAGAAGGTCTTATTCTGAAAGTGTCGGAGCGTTTCAATTTGATGTTTCACACGAAAATTTTTCAGATTTTCATCCTGAAGTAGAATTTTTAAATTAAAAAGTGACTGGGGTGGGCAAGGGGTTGAGACTTAAATGGCCCTCTAAAGGAAGCGAGATTTTGTTTTGCCTTCTTCAAACATTCTTTCATCAAGCTCCTCTGGACTCCGTTAGTTTGAAAGGCCCACCCAAATTTTGCTCCAGTTTACCTTAATTAGAAACTTGTTTCTGTCTTACTTTGTTGCATAGTGCTGGATGTGCCATCTCTTGCAGTCCCGGAAGAGCTGGGATTTATGTGAGGATTACAGAACAGATCATGAACCGTGATTTAATTCTGCAAAGCCTTGTTCGTGTACCTAGCCGAGGACACAGCGAGTAGTTCCATTGACTGCGATGGGGCTCTTCTGTGCCTGAAGCTCACAAGTGAAGGTCTCAGCAGGGCCATGGTCTGGTTCAGGGACCAGAGAGAAGTTACAACTGCATGGTAAATGAAACAGGAAGGAAAAGGCCATGAAATAACTACGTGCTGTTTAAAAAAGAGCAGCAGGCAGTTTGAGAGTCAGAAGTCATTATCAACAACCATACAGTTGATAACCATACAGCTGGGGTTTGGGGGTGCTTCTGACAATCCCTTATTTTTCAGAAGCAGCTCTTCTCTTAGTAATGGGTGCATTGTGTATGTTCTCTAAATGCTTTTTCTTCTTATAACAGCTTTTACAAAGCAGTTTGCCTTGTATCACATCATTATTCAGTTCCATTTTCAAGTATGTGTCATTTTACACATATGTAAGCTACTTTGCTTTATAACAAGCCGCTTTTTTTTTTTTTCTTCCAGTCTTAGATAATATATGGCTTCACAAGAGGAAAAACAATCTCAGCCCTTTACAGACATCTTCAATGAAGACGAAGCTGAAAAATCCTTTCTGTTGTCCAAGCCCGCTTGCTTAATTATCCTTGGAAAGCCAGTATGATCTCTGATAGATGTTCCTTTTTCAGATATTCTGCTAACAATTTTACTTTTTCTGATCATAAAATACTCATTGAAAGACAATGCAAAAAACACACATATATATATATATATATATATATTTTAATCTGAAATCATTGCCTTCAGTAGATGCTTGATATTAATACAGAATTTAACAAAGGGTTGAAATTACGCAGGCCTGGTCAGGAGGGCAGGGAATTAAATATTCTTTTTTTTTGATCATATCTTTTATTTATATGACTGATGTGTAGAGTACGTGTCTTAGTTAAGATATATCTTTTAAGTTAAAAACATAGTGCCATTAAAGCAAAACCAAATACTTATTTTCTCATCACACCTGTAAGATGTAAGGTATGAGCAGACTGGAGTGTTTGCTCATACACTGTTAAATGGAAATGTGATTTATTTGTGGCTTTTTACAATTTTTTAATCACAAAATTTATCTAGGGCAAACAGACTGTCATAAAAAGTTTTCTTGTATGCTCTTGTAAAAAGAGCATAATCCTCAGGGTGGAAGATGGTGAGTTTTGCAAAGTCCCATTTAGGTAGCTGTACTCTTAGAAGCCTCATTACTCTTGGGTATCTTGATTCCTCATGATTCATGTAAGTCATAAAAAACATTTTGTCAGTATCTAAACCAGATTTGTGGACTAACGAGGGTAATTTTTATATATTCATTATTTTAGTCAAAGAATACTGTCCCTGTATACCTTACTCAGAAACAGCTGAACAGCTTTGCGTCATAATTTGCTTTGAGACTGAAGATAATAAATTTCAGTCCTGCAGAGTTTCTCATAGGAATTTATGGGCAAATCATAGCTGAATTTTAGATAATGTTACTCAGAAACAAAGTCAGTATAATTACTTTGGAGATCATTAACTGCAAAGGGCAGTAACAGTGTATTAGCAATGCTAGGCAGTTTAAAATAAAGGATGGTATTAAAAAGAGTGTGTTTGCCCAGTGCATAACTCAGAGGCCCTAATCCTGATGGTAGCTTTTAATTGTTTTTATAATATGAAAATATATTCTTTATTGTGTAATATGTTTGGGTTTTTTTTTTCCCTTCTGCCTGTTTTTGTTTTAAATGTGTATTTTTCATTTTAAGGGTTCTGGAAAGAAAACATTAGCTAGAAAACTAGCACAAATATGGAAATGCATTTTTATAGAAGGTAAACATATGCTATATGCATTGACTTCATAATATCTTTTGGTTTAGAATATCCTTGTTGTTCCCTGTAATTCAAAATGGCCTGGTTTGGGTTGCAGTAAAGACTACTGATAAAGACCAAGCAACCATTTTGACAGAAATGCAATTACTGAAAAGTGGCCTTTTAGTTATAGAGAGGCTTAGAAAATCCCTTTTTTTTTTTTTTTTTTTTTTTTTTAAGGGGTTTTTTTCTTTTTAAGGGGATATACATGAGACATAATAATCAAATCTATTCCCAATCCTGTAAGGTGATTCATGTGACCCTTCTGGTTCACATGGAGGCAACTCATTCAACTCCAGATTGCACAGAGATTTTCCAGTACAGACCATGAAAAAAAAAGAGGATCTTTCCTTTCTGTTTGTACAGTGCCTAATACAAGGTGGGGGAGGATGTATTCCAGGAAACAGAAGTGCAGCTTTTGTATCAGTATAATCATGGAAAGAATTGGAGCTGGCACTCTGAGATTTCTAAACCAAAAATATCCAATGGCTTATTTCAAAAGATGTAATTAATTTCTCCCACCATACATTTACCATAATACAAGATACAATTTCATTTTCTAAGATATTCAGCTCAATTTCTGACCTTACCTCTCATGAAAGATTTTTGAAGATCTGTAGAGTAAAACCCATTATAATAACATTATCTTATTCCCTGTCAAGACATTGCTAGAGATTTTTTTTTTCATTTCGAGACATCTCAGTAAGAAAGTAGGTTCCTACAAAAAATAATTAAGTCCATGTTTTAATTTGCCTTAATTTGTCCTCTTTAATTTAAATATTTTATCAGAAGTAACAAAAAAAACCTTTTTAAAGTCTATATTTTTTTTTTTAAGTCCTGGTAATATTTTTATATCTGTGATATTGTAACTCACAAATCTTTATTCATTCACTTAAGTTTTATGAAAAAATAAGACGTTTCCACCAGATTTGTCCTACCAGTTTGAAGGCTAATATAATCTTTTTAAATAGAAAAGAAAGCATATAATAACCTTACCTATGAAGCAATTCTTGAGTGTTTCTTTGGAGACATCGAATTATAAATCTGATTTTATGATATATATGTGTACAGTTGTTCTGATTATGAACTATTTATATATTGATTTTCATTACGTTTTTTTCTTTCAAATATGCCACTGGTATTTTTTATTGCTCTAATGAAAGCTCTCTAGTGGTCAGCATAACACTTCATATTCCTGTGAATATGTAGGGTTATTTATCAAATGAAGTATCTTTATCTTATTTTGAAGATCTGGAAGTATAATATAGTAAAATTCAGTTTTTATAAAGTGCTTTTTTGACTTATGTAAATATAGAATTTTTAATTCATAGGATTGTCTAATAAATAATTAATACCTGGTCCAAACCATAGATCAGTCCAAACACAAGGGACCATAGGAATGTACTTAAGCTGATCCACACTGTTTGAAGGTATTTAAACCATTATTGACAAATGCCTATAAATTTTCTTTTTAAAAATCTCTAGGCAATCTATCTTTATAACACAGTCTTTGACATTAGAAAGTTTTTCTTAATGACTGATGTAAATGTCACTTATTGCATTTTTATGCCCTATTTCTAGTAGATTTCATGATATCTTCTTTTGTCTAGTGTACCCACACATGGGTACACATACACATTCCTTGAACTTTTGCTAACAGGCTTTTTTCATTTTCCACATCAAAAAATAAAGAAATAAATTCAACATAATTCAATAATCATAAACATAATCAATTTAAGTTTAGTCTGGAGAAGATAAGGCTGAGGGGAGACCTAATTGCCCTCTACAACTACCTGAAAGGAGGTTGCGGAGAGATGGGTTTCAGAGAGTCTGTTTAACCGAGTAATAAGCGATAGAACAAGAGGCAATGGCCTCAAGTTGCGCCAGGGAGGGTTTAGACTGGATATTAGGAAGCGTTTCTTTACAGAACAGTTCGTTAGGTGTTGGAATGGGCTGCCCAGGGAGGTGGTAGAGTCCCCATCCCTGGAGGTGTTTAAGAGTTGGGTCAACATAGCGCTGAGGGATCTGGTGTAGTTGGGAACTGTCAGTGTTAGGTTAATGGTTAGACTGGATGATCTTCAAGGTCTTTTCCAACCTAGATGATTCTGTGATAAATAAACGTGAATAATATAGCTCAGAAGGGACCTCCAGTGGTCATTGAGCCCAGCCTTCCATTCAAAGCAGAGTCAACTAGAGAAGGTTGCTCAGAGCTGTGTCCAGTTGTGTCTGGAATATATCCAAGGATGGAGACTCCACCACCTCTCTGGGCAACACTTTCCAAAGTATGATCGCCTTCATGATGAAAAATTGCTTCCTAATTACTTAATTGGAATTTCTGATGTCTCTATTTGTGTCTATTGCTTATTGTCCTGTCGGCACTTCTGTGAAAACAGTGATTCTGTCTTTGTGCCTTCCCAGTAAGTAGTTTTAGACAGCTGTAAGAGCTGTCCTGCTTTCTCCAGGCTGAACAAGGAACAAGGCCGGTTCCTTTGGACTCTCCTAGTACATTCTACATTTCTAATCATCTTGGGGCTCTCCACTGGACTTGCTCCAGTGTATCAATATCTGTTCTGCACTGTATTATTATTTTTTAAAATAATGCAAGATAGAGAATTTTTAAATAAGAAAGGTGTTCCCAGTCTTTGTAATTTGACAAAATATTTTCTATCCATTTATCCAATGCATAGGTCAATAATCATAAATAAGACAGGGCCATGGTACAATTATAGTGCTGGTTTTCAGTTGTCTGGATTGTTTGTTAGTACATTCCCTGTCTCAGTTTTGGCCCATGGCAAATATTGCTCTCCCAAACACCCATTCATAGTATGGGGGTTAAATACTGATCTCCCATTCGTAGTATGAGGGTTAGTATGCACAACAATTGTCATTACTAGTAGGAACTGTTTAAAAACAGCCACTATGTTTTGGGAAGAAAGATTTTAGCTGTATAGGCATGAGCCACCTGGCTTCAGGACCTTTCCCTGGCCTGGTTTATTAGTAATATAGATGTAGCCTTAAGGGTCATTCCTGAAAACTTTCATTAAGTGACTGCTTATTTCAATGGTATAGAAGTGTGAAAGACTTTCGAGATCATTCTGCTATGATGTCACTGGCCACAGAGACAGAGGGCAGGTCTCTGAATTTGATGGGTGTCAAATTTAGTATTTATTTAGTTTTAGATTATTAGACTATATATGGAGTAGGTTTTTAAGAGCTTTTTAAATGCAGATGGTTTTGTGTGTCTGAACAGTTATTTTTCTAAAACTTGCTTTTAAAATCTGGGAAGTGTCTGAGCCCAAATACTCATCTCTGGATACACAGCAATAATGCTAGCTTGGTATAAATCAGTAGTTAAAATAATCCTGCAAGGCTGCTGTTGTGCATTTGCCTGTAGTATCTATAGGGTTAAATTGAAGGGAAGATCATCTGCCCAGGCATTTCAGAAGGCACTGAGGTCAGGATGAACAAAACATAATAATGGCCCTAAATATAATGGCTGTTCATTCAAAAATAGTCTGGTTGTTTGGAGCACACGTACCTACTCATATATATATATGTGTGTGTGTGTGTGTGTGTGTATGTATGTATCTGCATGTACATGTCTGTATATAAAATATTTTAATTTTATTCTGTCTGATGTGCTTCCTCAGCTTTAGAAGTAATTCAAATGAATATTCAAGAAGAGACAGAATACGGGCTTAAGGTAAAGGTCTAATCTTCTAGCAAGTGTTGTCACATTCTTGATGAATACATATTCTACAAGACTGTTTTGCATTTTACCTTAGTGTCAAGAATTGCTTTTTAAAGGTCAAAGTATTTCTGAAGAACTGGTTACAGAAATGATTCTAAAAAAGATTGAGTCACCAGAAGTTGCTCATTTTGGTAAGTATATTTCTAGTCTAAACTTAGAATGAGCTAGCTATAATTTTAACATGCTTTGCATCCATTACTGCTCAAATACAGCTTATTTTGTACTAGATGGTAGGGCTTTTTCTTGTGCTTCTCAGGCTGCAGAATATCCATAAACCAAGACTGTATTTAGGGATCAATTTACCATATCGGATATCAGAATGTGTCATACCAGTCCTATGTTGTGTTAATTTTGAGAAAATGAATTTGCCCCAAATTTTGAGTGTTGCTATGACTTTTATTTGACAATATTATCCAGTTAGAAAAGTTTTAGGATTTAAAATACGATATTTTTTTTTGCTCGAATACTTCTATAACAACAAAAAAACCCATCAGCAAAAACATTTTAAACATTTAAAATAACGAAAAAGAAGGAAAACAGGTTATTGAAAATTCAAAGTCTTATGGTCTCTTTTTTTCTTACAACATTACGTATTCCCCTTGCATTTTGTCACTGAAAGTTAGATGAGAACAGTGTTGGTAGTGGTAATGATTCTTCCTTTTGAGGAAAAATTTTGTTAATTGAGTCTGTTAAGACTAGTGCTGCAGATCTTGCTAGAGTCTGAACCTGCTTTCCTGAAGAGAAAAACAAATATATGGCTAAGTGGAAAGAAAGTAAAAGAAAATGTAGTTTCTTTTTCTGGTGCAGACTTCTAATGGAATTGTCCATTATAGGAGAGAGACGGGTATAGTGACAAGGAAATGTTAAGTTTCTACTGCTCTGAAAAGTAACACACTTCTATAAGGTTTCAGTTGCAATGGTTTTTGTTCCTTCTCTAGTCCAAGACACAACAGTTTTGCAAAAGATGCAACTTTACATAGTGAAACCAGGCTTTTAAAACAGTAGAAAAAAGACAGAGAAATAGGGAAAAAGATAAAAAAGAGGAGATGAGGAGGAAACAAAGATTTGAGGGAGGAAGTAGCAGCAGAAATGCCAGTCTCTTAATCCATAGGTCAGGACTTTAAGAAAAGCCTGAAGAGACATCTGTGCTATCTGAGTTCCCTGCTTCAAGTCAGTCAGAAGATGAATGCTTAAATTGTGTGTGTCACAGAGATCCTAGAGCCTGGAAACGTCTATTAAGTTGATAAAAGCTTGGTTCTTGTAGCCACACCATTTTCTGTATTACAGATGACTCAAAGTAGCAAGGAATAGAATAACCTACAGCCTCTCTATTTTTCCAACCAACTAGAACTGATCTCCAAAACCAATTTTTGTTAAGTGTTTTCTAGGTCTA
The DNA here is from genome assembly GCF_003259725.1 of Athene cunicularia. NCBI lineage: Eukaryota > Metazoa > Chordata > Aves > Strigiformes > Strigidae > Athene > Athene cunicularia. The sequence goes on along the minus strand of NW_020799097.1, from coordinate 50,321,708 downwards.
ATAACTTTTTGTTTAGCACCTATTATCTTAATATAATCCTTGAAAAGCTGAAGTAGGTTTTCAGCAGGAACTAATCAGTCAATTATTCATTAAAGATTTTAGAAACACTGCTGTATGAGAAGCTGAGCTTTTTACTTTTAACATTTGTTTTTAACAGTGTAAAATACAAGTTTCTAAACAGTACACACAGCAAGGAATTATTTCAATTATATTCTTCTGATTTTCATAAACACCTATTATGTTGCATACTGATGTGTCAGAGATTCAGAAGTGTTAAAACAAATGATAGTATTTAAAAACTGTAAGTTATGAAAAACTTTTTTTGACTTCTGAAGGAGTTCAGATGTGAAGCTTCTAAGCTATTTCTTGAAATAAAGTGTCTCTTTTTAAAATAACATAGTCACTGGAAAATAACAAGCATACTTGTATTTTACGGTATTGTAGGTAAGAAAATACAGAATTATAAGCTTAGTGTATCTGATATGCTTGCTAATTGTGTTTTGTAAATAGACCAAGAAAACAACCAGAAGTTCATATCATGTTAACCTAAATATTTGCAAAGGAAAAATCTATGTCATTATCACAGGGGAAAACTGCTTCATTAGCATGATCTAAATCAAATCAGGAACAAAGTTGTTTATTGATTTATTAATGGCAAGTAATTAACTGACACTCAGTGAACTGTTGATCAATAAAAAGGTTCAGTATCAGCCACACAACAGACAAGCCACAGCAGTAAGCACTTGCCAAATATTAATCATCACCTGCAAATTTCTGAACACTCTCCTAAAACTAATTCCAGACTATACTCAAACTTGCATGGTCATGAATGCAAACCCTCTCTCAAAGATGGGTGGAAGTGACAAGCACACACTCCCTTTTCTGAGAATGCATGTTCACCTATTTAAGCACACTTTCTGTTGGAAAAGTGGGTGCTCTAGCTCTCTGTGTGCCATTTCCTACAGTCTAATCCACGCACTGGTGAGAAAGCTCCCCATGAACTCACATACAAACACTCGAGGTGTAGGTCACTACATGTTTAACCCTGTTCTGTCAGTCCAGTAGTTGAAATGTAGGTTACTCACAGCATCCAACAGGGAGGCTGCTCTGTCAGGCCTCGACGGAAGGTTGTAGCACTGGCACATCAAACCTGGTCAGGCTGCTGTTCTACCTTGCTCTCACACTAAGGTTTCTTTCCCCAGTCACAAATTTGAACGCTTCTTTTCAAGATGACTCCTTCTTTCCTCAGAAGTTTCTTGGTAATCCCCTGGTTACTATTGGATCTGGTTGATGGTTGCCTTAGGCAAATTTATCATTGTTAGTCTCTCCACAACATTATCAGTTTGGGGGCAAACACCTTCTCAGAGAACAAACAGTTTGGGATAATCTTTTGCCGTTACACTCCCATTCCTCTCACATTAGCCGTTGTTATCCAGGATGTGTTGATAAGCAGAGGCTGTGCAGACTTCCCACGTTTTACTACCAGTTAGAATTCTTTGAAGGTATCAAGAACTTAAAATCCAAGTTTTTAATTTCCTAGAGGAATGACTAGTCATTATGTGCTTCTCCTCTATAAATGCTCTATTTATTCTATATATTCCATATTATTCTATATATTTCTATTTCTGTTTTTCCTCTTCTATAAATTTTGCATCCATGGATAGTAGCTCCCCAAAGAAGTTGTCTTCAGGTGTAATACCTCTTGCAAAGACTGCTGCTACATTTTTGTGCGGCATAGACTTTTATTTAAATGTTAACACATAATATTCTAAGCATTTGGAGCATGCACCATTTCTCTAAGGGAATATTCTCATTAGGCTAAAAAAATCCACCTGATTCGTGTTTTGTGTCTCATTCTGGCCTCATGAATATTGAGTTCCTTGCTCTATAGTAGTTCTTGCTGCACTGCACAGCCTTTAGTAGTTACAGTACTCTCCTAGGAACTTGAAGCCACAAGTTCATCTGTCGCGCTGAGCACTCTAATACTAGGGAAAAGGTATTATTACCACCACGCTTGTCATATATAGTCAGTGTCTCTTTGCCAAAGAGGACTCAGCACTGTGAATCCTGAGTGAATGGATGCTTCAGTATACATAGTGTGTGCATTCTATTCCTTCTATTGGGAGGATTTGACATCCAGGAGTACTAGGTATCCCATAAAGTTGTACAGGCTCCCTTTATTATCCACAGAAGTGAAGACCTTTAAAAGTTGTATAAAAAGCCTAGGCTCCTCATTGAAATGCTTTGTATCATAGAGTGGATGCTTTTTGCAATGCCTTTTACAAGGTCTTCTAGTGGAAAAAATGGTCACGTTACTTTTTAGGCACACATGAAGCAGGTGGAATGAGTATGATCTTTAATGTCTACAAATTTCTTCTACTAACTGAGTTAACAAACTTTGAGAATTCTATATCAAGTTGAAAACAATACACTTTTTTGTCTGTATTTCATCTGAAGTAGACGTGGGTGTACAGTTTTTTAATGGTGTTATGTCATGCACATGGTTTAAAATTGTGCCACTGAATAGATGTATTGTTTAAAGGAGATAACTAGTCCTATATTTGACAAAACCTTCTAAAAGGTATATTTAATAAAATGTATTCGGCAGGTTACGTTCTCAGTGGATTTCCTTCTCTGTCAGAGGAATACATGACTGTTTCACAGCAAATAGAGAAAATAAAGAATCTAAAATTAAAACCGGATTTCCTGATTAACATTAAGGTAATGCCATCTTCAGTAACTTGCTAATAATTTTCCTAATTATTAGTAGACTCATATGCTGCATAAGTCAAAGATAATATTTTCTCCTGTGCGTTTGTATATATAATCAGCCTCTGCTGTTGTGCTCCATTCTCGTTGGTATTTGGATTCTAGTTGTCATATCTGTGTGGTTTGTCGATGCTGCACGTTGGTTCATGGACCTAGTCTATCACTTTGCCACATTTAAGTCCTTATTTGTTTTAATTGCATACTTTTGAGACTTACTTTGTTTGATCATGCGCAGTGAAACTTTGTGAATGCCTACTTCAAACCTTTTTTTCTATGCTCATAGAAAGACCTTAAAACATCAGAGAAATGTGTTTTTGTGTTGCTTTCCAGGCCGTTTTGATTTTTTCAGCTACAGAAAGTCAGTCTTTGTTTTAATACCAAATAGTGAGAAATCCCAGTTCTCGAGAATTTATGTTGTATAGTTTCACATGCAACAGTACAAATAGAAGGGTGATACTAACTACACTAGAAGGGAGACAGAATACTTGACTTCATGTAGTTACATCACCTTCTCCAGGAAGAAGACTGAGAGTGAATGATCATAAAAAATCCTTGCCCCAAAGTCAAATGAATAATTTTGCCTTTGATTCTATGTTTCAATAATTTGATTCTATGCCTTCAATTCTGTGATTCTACAGTTTCAGAGATACCTCAGGAAATGAGTGTGGTGTGCCTATTGGTAGCAATGCTATCTCAAAAGCTCTGTATTTTCTGTAGAAATCACTTCTCCATTGCTGTAACAATTTGATCTTCACAACTACAAGATTTTCTTGTTATCTCAGGTTTTGCATATATGTTTGAAGGGTAGGTGTTAGTGATTCAGAAAAGAAGAAAGATTATTTATGTTTTGTTGTGCTTCACCGCCAATTCCGTAGTAGAATTTTGAGATACCCATCCTAAGACCTGTTGGAGACCTGGGGACTCCAAGTGTGTATTAATGCAAATACAATTTAGAACAGGTTAGATGATAGAAGCTTTATTAACTGTGATCGTAGCGAGCGAACATTCAGACAGCATCTGCCCCTCTGCTCCCCTGTTTTCTGCTACTTCATTGCAGAGGCCCAACAAGCATTTTTTGTTTCAAAAAAAAAAAAAAAAAAAAAAAAAAAGGTGTGAAGAAAAACAATCGCTTCAGTGTTAACAAAGTCAGATATCCATCTGAGGAATGGATGGACTCCTGAGGTAGTTTTCTACCTAACACGATTCCGAGGACTCAAAGGGTACATAATGTGACAATGTAGAAAGAAGGCTCTAGGTGGAGCCTATAGAGTGGCACACCCAGTATTATCTTAGCTCAGAAGTGGGGAGGTGGAAGCAGTCACAGACGGTTAGCTTTTAGTTGAAAGGAATGTTTTAATTAGGGTAAATGTTTTAGTTAGGATAAACTTCTTAGGCAGACCTCTCAAATCTTAAATATTAATAATTTTACCATCACAGACTACATCCAGATTTATATGTGTTTAATGCTAAACTAAATTTGTGACTGCAGGGCTTTCTATGGAAAGACCATTGCTTACTCTTCCCAACTGCTGAACTGCTTTAGCCTCTGACACAATGGCAGTATGCTTTCGGGTAATAGTAGAGCTCTGAGAGGTCAGACACACCTAGTAAAATTGACTGAATCTTGCTCAAGACCAAACCACTTGGCATCAATTGAAGGAGCAATCACAAGCCTATCTGCAAAATACTTTTACCTGTAAACTACACCTACACTTGTTATACTACAAGGTATAACTTGAATGGTAAAATGCGTTCAAGTAGTGGCTATACTTCTGATACGGAATGTAAAATACTGATTGGGGAAAACTATGTAAGTGTTTAAGTCTTTCTTAATATTTGCTGCTTTTGAAAATTTTTGTGTTTACTCAGAATATTATTGGAGAAGTTTATGAATCTGAATATTTGCCAGACTCCTACCTGCCGTTCTGCAGTTTCAGGAAAAACAGTACAATAAACACCTGATTTCCTTTTAATTATTCCTTCCTAGTGTTCAGATTATGACTTATGCCAAAGAATATCAGGACAAAGGCAACACCCTGATTCAGGGCAGGTATATCAGAGGAACCAATGGGATCCTAACATTATTGAAAAGCATAAGAAAAAGAAAGATCAACACGAAGAAGAGAATGAAGAAGATGAAGAGCAGGAAGAAGAAGAGGTAAATATTGCTAATTTCTAAACAGTGCCAAGTATTATAATATACTCTAGACAAAGCAGAACAAATTCTGATATTCTAAATTATCACCATATGAGTTGCTGTTCTGCTTTGAGATATGAGATAATATTTAAATGATAGGTTTAAATGACAGCAAATGGTGATTATTGTATAGATTAACATGGATTCAGTCTCTAAATCTGAGGTCACCGCACACTTTCTTGCCATAGGTTAAAAGGGTGTATCACAAGAATGGTGACTCTATATTGTCTGCTTCTTAGTGTAAGCAAATAAAAAATTCTTAACTTTTGTTTATTGTAATAAAGTTTACTAGTACTAGTATTTACAGGATATGAGCTTGTTTTCTGGTTCTGACTAGTACAAAGGGAGATTTTTTTTTCTTTCTCCTTTTTTCTTTTTTTCTTCTTTTTTTTCTTTTTTTTTTTTCTTTCTTTTTTTTTTTTTTTTTTTTTTTTTTTTTTTTTTTTTTTTCCTTTTTTTCCCCAGGAAGGTATTAATTTTGAATTCAGGTTGAATCGTTCTGGTTTGTAATGTTGGACAGAGACTTATCAGTGCAGGTTCTAGGCACATTCTGCGAAATTTGCAGAAACTGAACTTCATCAGGATAGGATCACAATCAGCAATCACTAGACTAATAACGCAATATTCTGGAAAGCTATTTTATTTACCTTTGAGTAATGACAAAAATTAGTTTAGTACATTATTTCTGTATCTTGAAATATTTAACTTTTCATTCTGCAGACTGCAGAAGACCCAATTATGACATCAGAATTTTTACATCAATTAGTGCAGAGGCCTGAAGATATTCTTGAAAATGCAGAAAAAAGAGTTGGAACCTATAAGGATATAATGCTTCATCCTTTAGAAGTAAGAAAAAGCAAAATAACATGATTATGCATAACAAAATCTTTTAAAAATATCTTACAATGTTTTCTTTTTTAAGTTTGAGATTTTTTTGTATGGAGGTGGGCACAAGGCATGCTACAACATATCCCCAGGTTCTGAAATTCATACTGAAATCAATGATAAAAAGTTGTCATCTGTATCTGTTGTTCTACTCTGGAGTCAAGATAAAGTAATCCACTTCGAGTTTTAAAAGTGAAACATATCTGTCACCACAGATGCTTCCTTAATCTAGGAAGTGAAGTATTTGGAAAGCCCAATGTATCATCACCATTAGCAAAGTCCATTCTAGGATTCAATCCCATAAGAAATCTGCTCTTTGCAGCCATTGCCTTTCACTCCAATAGATTCCCTTTCTCACCTGCCTCATTGCCTGCAGATTTATATACACAATAAATAGCCCATCAGTTTGCTTTACCACCTATTTAATTTCTGCAGCTGTAATGTTGGGGTTTTTTTTCTTTCCTTGTTGTGTTCAGGAAAGTTGGATTTACTACCTATCTTTTTCCCCCCAAAAAAAACCAGAAAGAGGTCTAAAGCAATAGTTAGGGTTGGGTTTTTTTGTTTGTTTGTTTGGGGTTTTTTTAAATCTTCTGGTACAAGCAACTGCAAAAATCTCATATTTGCTGCGCACCTGACAATTACTCTTTATTTATGCCCTTCAATTTCCCTATGGATTAGATAAACCTATAGATAAATTTGTGTAAAACTGACATAATGTTCTTTGTTAGAGTAACAAACTTGTTACTACTGTGAAGGGGAAAGCAAAAAATGTGCTGTCTTTAATTATGATACAATCTCACATAGATTTCTCGTAAGCAAACTAATGGAAAGTTTTTTAGACTAAATTACTTTATGATGTACATCAATCTTCCAACACTTTCATCACATTCCACTAGTTGGTAGGTCTTACTCAGGCTTCAGAAATGATCAATGTATTCGTGAACATACACTAATACATTAAAAGAACATGGGGGTCTATCACCCCCATGGCCCAGGTAGATGTTGAGATGATGAAATTGGAAAAAAAAAAAAGCTTATAAGATGTGCAATTTGCACTGAACTGGGATAGGTAGAAAGAACTTTGGAGAACAGACTTGGATTTCTTGATAAATTATTAGGATGAAAGTGAGTAGAAATAGGGGTGAAATACTAACAGTAGGGCAGAAACCTAATGAACAACTACAACATGTGAAATAATTGACTACATCTCAGTACTCAAAATAATCTGCAATCTGTGGTGTTTTAGTCAGCAACTGAGTCAATGTATGTGATGTTATTGTACAAAAGCAAATATCATGGATGTACTAATAAAACCATTGTATATAAAAGAAACACAAACTATTATGTTCTCTGTAGAAGAGTATTAGAAAGAAGTAATTGGTTATTATCTATTTCTACCAAAAATAGCACAAATAATTTATTGTATAGAAGACTTAGACTAAGTGCAAGGAGTTGAACTCTGACCGTAAGCATAGTGAAGAACTGGAACAGATTACCTACAGAGTTGTAAAGTCACCTTTGCTAGGCTTTTTCAGGGCTGGGGTTAGACCAACATCTGTTGGTCAACAGAGTGAGTGTACTCAGTCCTCAGACAGAGACATTAACAGTGGACATGGGATGTCTATTTTAGTCTAATATCTTATTTACTAATGGGAAAATTGAAAATAAGAAAACCCAAATAGATTATTCAAATTTTACAGAAAATGAGAGTCAGAACCAAAATAAAAACATTGGTCTTATGGCTGGTATTTCCAAGAAATCTGTTCATTGACATTGTCACCATTTTCCAGCAGAGAATTAAAGTAGTTAGACAATTAGAAGTTGAATCCATACACAAAATGTTACTGTGTCTTGATGCTTTATAGCTCTCTTGCATTTGAGCTAGGTATCTCATCTGTTTTCTGAACCCTTTGTAACTTGGATTTTGGAATTCTCTCTGTATTTATCTATCACCAAATAAAAGTTTATCTCCAGAAGATTTTATAAGTCATCATGTTATGAAAATTACACATGCCAGCCACCATAGCAGGGTTCGACTCTAGGTTTCTGCTGAATCAATAAGCTAAAAGATAGATTCCTGTGTAAAAGTACTTTTTATTAATAGTGCCAGCAGCTTGAGCAGGGTGCCTCTAAAGAGGGACCTCAAACAAAGAAATCCTTGGGCATAATACCTTTACACTCTAAATTCCCCACTCCTCACATGACAGTTTGGGTCTGAGGTCTTCCTGTTCCTCACTGGGTCCCTTCATTGTTTCTAGGCAGGCCATTTATTTTCTTATCTCTAAGGTTGCAACTTCCATAAATGAATGTAGCTTCTTTGTCTTCTTGAACAAGCTCTGGGGCCTTCTTTTACTTGACTAGGTAAAAGTTCTACATACATAGGTGAAGGTTCACAGCTTGCAGCAAATTTAGCAAGTTATGCTAAACAAATTCTATATCAGTAGTATACCAAATCACACAACAGTCAGTACAAGGAATTTTGGTTTTACTCAAGTCCACAGGAGTCCAGTCTTTGATATGTATAGGAACAGAATGAGCTTCAGTGTCATTGTCTGGTTAACTATGTTCAACTGATAAGTCTATTTTTGTTCTTAAACAGGACTTGATGGCTGAACAGGATTGTCAATATCTTATTGAACTGGATGGAAATCAACAACCAGATGATCTCTTTGTAGTAAGTAAGCTATGCACCAATTTAATTAACCTCCACTAGAAAATAATTTCTTAATTCTGTGGATTGTTTTTTGTTAAGGTGTTGACAAAATTTTGAGTGGTATATGAAACTCATTTAATTGCTATTGGAAAACATGACCTTTGAAATGCTTGCTTTTGTTGCTTTATTAAAACAATTGTAAGATTTACTGCACCGCCCCCAGGCTTACATATATGTTACATGAGTATATTTTCAGGCAGGTTACAACCTCCTTTGTATTGTGTCCACCTGTTTTTAGCACTTTACTTTGTGTGTTAGTGTAAAATATCATTATTAAGATGAGAAATTAAAACATTTTATGTGTGATATAGTTACAGAATTGGCTTATTTTGTGCAGGTGTCTAAAATAATGACAGAACTTTTATGAACTTTGATATTGTTTTACAGTGTAATAGAAGACATTTCATTCTTTTAACGATTCTCAAGTGCTTGTTTCTAGATTTTTAGCTCATAACATAGCAAGTCATTCTCCCTATTAGAAAACTACAATGTTAAAAATTGAAGATAAATAATCTTATACTCTGCCTCATAAATAAGAGTTGCTTTAAATCAGAATCTAAAGTATGGGGTTGTAAATGAAGTGATTGTCTTTGAAAAGGTAGGAAGTGAGCTGCTCCTGCAGTATTCCTGCTGTTCTTTGAAACAAATTGAATCACTTATAATTATGTAAGTATTATTTTAATTTATGCTTAACTTTACTACCAAGAGTAGTCATATGGGAAAAAAACCCACTAATTTTGCAGAGTTGGAACATAAAATTTCCTTACTTATGATGTTTGTGACCATTGCAACAGAAAATGTAAAGGCAATCAAATTGTGTAATGATTCCAACCATTTTACCTATAGGTAAGGCAAATACCTGTTATGAAACTAGTCCAAACATGACAAAATTTGCTTTTTCGATTCAAGAACACTTTCATTTAAGCAAGATTACATTCAGGAAATCCTTCAATTAAATTTAATATCATCTGATTCTCATTGGCAGACATCTGGTTTAAGTATCTTTAATACCCACAGTTGCATTATTCCCAGACGTGCATAATCTGATCTCCTAAAGAGACTTTCCTCCTTTTCAGATTGGAGCTCATCTGAATAATTCTACTGCTTTGTGGGAAAGAATCCTTCACAGGCTATTCTTTTAGAAGGTTTGGGATTCACAGCATAATGAGGAGATAAAAAGGCTGTGACAGTATTTTGCACTGCCTGTATTTACCAAATAGCTTGTTAAAACTCAGCTCAACAACTAGCTTGACTTCAAGCTAGAAACTGGACCTTAGTGTATATGTAACAATTATATAAGTTAAGATTTTAAAAATACTTTGGGGTTCCTTTTGGATCACAAAAGCAGTTTTTATTGCTACTAAGTAAATAGTTATTTTCTCTTCAGTCAGTGGTAGTTCGACTTCAATCTCTGGGTGTTCAAAATGGAGCTCCTATAACTAGACTTCAAAGTCAGCAAGAAGAAACGCTGGAGGGACTGGAAAATGTAAGTGTGCTTTTGTAAAATCTGATTGACTGTAATAATTACTAAAATGTTTCTTATTTTCTGCTGTAATTTTATATTACACCTTTTATATTACACCTTTGTTTCACAGCAACCACTTTGTTTTACCCTGCAATAGGTAAATTTTGAGCCTCGATTTTCCAGAAATTTGAATATAAGATAATTCTGGGACTGTAATCCACTTAGAAGAGTATGAAAAGAAAAAAGTCTGTCATTAAAAAAAAAAAAAAGAAATTATTATAATAAATTTTTGAACAAAATATGTGTTTGAGCAATAGAGGAAGAATGAATTCATTCCAAGAAAATAAAAAAACTTTGGCCAAAGGGTGATAATCTCAGCAGCTGACTTTTAGCTCAGTCTTTCCTCTTCCTGAATGAGAAACAGCATGCTAATACTGATTTAGCAGCATCCTGCATAGCTGAAATTGCATACATTGTTTCCTGTAATTAATTAGAATATGACAAATTAGTGCTGAATGTTTCTGAATCCTGACAATTATAATTTGTGTCCCTTCCAAATAAAACTGAAAAACATGTCTTTGCATAAATGTCTTCACCTATATTCACTTGCAGTCATCTTCTTTATTTCTGAAACAAAACTTTGAATATATGAACGGTACTGTAACTGGGAGACCCCACTACACATTTTCAGAGAAACACCCCTCCCTTCGCTTTTCTGTTTTCTCAGTCCCTGACAAATTCACAAGTGAAGGACTTTCTGAGTAAGAGGTCATCTGTATTTATTATTTAATTAGCCTCTGTGTTTGTGTCAGTCTGCGTGTAAGCTTCTAGCATCCCACAGTATCTGAGGCAAGGAGTTCTTCAGCTTAACTGGACATTATATACAGAATTGCTTCCAGTTGTGTTGAACCTGAGACCTTTTAGCTGAGAGTCCTCTAGTTGTTGATATGCAAAAGTCAGTAAATAGTTTTGTTCTCTGTATCTGCCCTTAAATAACTCATGATTTCAGATTTCTGTCCTGTTCTTACAAGCTGTCTTTTTCCTGGACTGAAGTTCTAGACTGAAGTTCCTGGACTGGAGTTCCATTCTAATTAATCTTCTATCTTCTTACATCAAAATCCTTTAGTGTGATTGATCAGCCATATTACCTTTTTCTGAAACTTTTCCAATTCGTGTACTTTTTGAGATTAGGGTAGCAGAATGCACATAGCAGTAAAGATGAGTGCAGGATTTATACAATAATAAACCTTTTTATTCTATTCTGTCTTTGATAAATATTCCTAACATTCAGGTTGGTTTTCTGACTGCTCTTGGGCGTTGACCAAATGTTTACATGGAAGTATGTATTATAATTCCAAGATCTATTCATGAGTAGTGATAGACAGTGACAACTCATCATTTTCTGTGTAAAACTGCTATTTTAATGCCTGGTGTCCTAGATTCTGAAGGTCCTTCTGCAGTTCTTCACAGCCAGCAGTTGTCTATAGTATTCTGAATAATTTAGTCACCATAAACTTTAGGATTCACTCACTAATCACCTTCTGTAAAATGTCTGTTAAATTTACTGCTATTTCTGCCTGCCTGAATGAGATAATTTGGCTTTCATATTGCCCCACAAAGACCATGGTCCTTTCTTCATCCCCTTTAGAAGAAATCATCACCATTTTCTGTCATCTTCAATAAATGGCTGATTTGTATCTCTTTATTGTTTTAAACTTCTGAAAATAATAGATAAAGCCTACAGGAGCTATTTTAAGTATTATTTTTATTAAATAAAGTTGAAAAACTAAATAGTTTCTCCTTAAAATTGTCCTACAATTCAGAAATATGTAATTTTTTAAAAAAATCTAAAATTTTAAAAAAAATTCTAAAAAGTGTGACTTTTAAGGTTTGCTTATTTTCCAACAAAATGTTTGAAAAAATGCTAAGAACAAGGCTATGTAGCTTCAGACAAAAATTACATATGCAGTTACTGATGTTTTAATAAACAGGATGAACTTTTCCGGGTTCTGTCATCTTACAAATTAATAGCACATGGATATCAATGGCGTAGAAGCAGGTGGGGGCAAGCATGTCCTGTGGCTCTAAAGGAAGGTGACATTGTAATGGGAAAGCCAGACTTGGCTGTCAGGTTAGTGCAATCTGACACTTTTTATTTGTATCTCTATTTTATAAAATAACTGTGTATATCTATTAGTTTCTCTTCTGTTTTAAGTTTTCTAGGGAAAATGTACATACTGTCATCCCCAGAGGCACTGAAAACCTTTATGTTAAATCCACGGCCTTACCTGTTACCACCAATGCCACTTCCTCCTTGTAAAGTACTAGTATTTGGTCCTCCATTCTCTGGAAGAACAACTATTTGTAACCTAATCGCACACAAATATAAAGGAAAGGTAGGTTTATAAATGTCTTACATAATAAGGGTATCAGCTGAGGCTTGGGAATCAGTTAAGCATATTCTTACTCCTGTTGTGTTATTAACATGCACAATTGCAAACATATGGATTAGAGGAAACAGTAATTTAGTGAAATTCATTTATATAAAAGTAGCTAACTTTAAAAAATATTTTTCTTTACCCTCTCTGCAAGACATATTTGTGTCAGTTATTTGTCTTAGCATAGGAATATTATGAATAATTTTTGTATCTAAGATAATTAAATATAAATGCAAATTAGAATTTTTTTTTTTCCACCGAAAAAACCTACACTTGAATTATAGGTACATTTTTCTGAAATTTGCAGAGCTTTTCCAAATTCATTTAATTGCATAGTTCAATCAGGTGCTATATTTCTCTTCTGTGATATTATTTTTTCAAATAATTTCACTAGGTTCTTGATATGGCCAAACTCATTCAACCACATATGGAAGAATCAAGAGAAGCAAACATTGAGCAAGTGCGAAGGGATACAGTAGAAAAAGCTATAACAGCAGTGAAAAATAGGTTGGAATTAGAACACCAGTCAAGAGAATCAGGTGAATAAGGTGTTCCATGGTCTTTGAAGCTATATTATTTGCTTTAGGTTATTTAACTGAAGCAATCACTGTCATTTCGACTTATATTACAGAAGTTGTTACAGTTGTTGGGCATTAAATATGAACTAAAAGAACATGCGGTGAAGGGAATAGCTGAGGAGAACTCAATGTTTTTGATATTATATGTAAATCCTCTGATACTGAGGGCCATGAATATGGAAGAAAGAGTTTTCTAAGCTCTTTTTGAAAGAAGAAATTGGTTCTGACTGATACTGGTTGGAAACTTTCCATTTGAATGACTTTCTGACAAGTTAAATTTCTGCAAAACTGAAATTTTCTTCAAGAAAGCAGCTTGTCAGCTGGGCTGATGTGAACCCACAGTCTACAGATTTTCCACTCTGGAGCAGCCTTCCAGTTATTGATGTCTCAGATGGCATATTCACAAGACTCTACAGCTCTGTCACATTTAGACTTCTTAAGCTGCCAAGGTTTTTGCAGCTTCATGAATTCAGAAAATATTTTGAAAAGGTGAAAATTACATGTTTTTTTAATATTTTTTAAAACAAAATTTAAATTTTCTTTTTGCAGGAAAGTTAGCGGGTATTTTCAAAACTAAAATTTTGAAATTAAAATTTTTCATTGAATTGGATTTGCCTTTTCCAGTTAGCCCTAGTTATGGTTCAACTGGACAATCAATCAATCAATCAATCCATTTTGCCTTATTCAACTAAGCAAGGAATCACCATATTTGATTTACTCATGGGTAGATACATATCTAACAAGAAGTCACTATATTCCTCTAGTGTTGCAAAACTTAGAAGCTGACAGTGATACAAAACCCATTGGTGTTGCAGTAAAAATAATGGTGAACTACCACACCAAAATTAAAACCATTAAACAGTGTTATATTCCAGGTCCCTGGCTATGTAACTACTTTTGAGGACAGGTAGGTGAAATCATACTAAAATTAATGAGAACTTAATCTTAATTAATAGTAACTACTTTTGAGGACAGGTAGGTGAAATCATACTAAAATTAATGAGAACTTAATCTTAATTAATAACCTTGGAGAGCTCAAGCAATTTTATTGCAAAGCAGAACTACAAACAGACGAAGGATGAAAATTGTCATAGAAAGTAAGAAAGCTTTGGAAGGGGAAATTAAATATTTTTGGAAGCTTGAATCTAGATCTAGAGGTAACTATCTCATAAACTGTTTCCTATTCCTAAGGAAATTATTTATTTAATTACTTAGTAAATTCTGCCTTTTGAGGGAATTACAGAGAATCAATAAAAATGATGCAAAAGACATCTATCAGTTTAAATAGTTAAATGGGCCCCTGTCTGTTGTGAGTTCTCCCAAGTCCAGTTCAGGGATAGACAGTGAGGCTGTGAAACTCCACTGAAGTCTGCAGAGTTTCAGTTTACTGTCAGAGTGGGTCAGAAGACTAAAGCACAAGACTGGTGCTAAGGACTCCATATCCATGTCATGCACAGAGGAGTTTGAGACTAGCTGTGCTGCAGTCTCATGGGCAGAACATTTAATGGTTTCAGCATAGTAAATGTACATCTGGAAGGAATCAGTTAGTTTGCATGTTCCGAGACTGCTTTGCTGTATGTACCAAACCATGGGAAGGATCAGGAGATTCACTTAAAACATACTTTTCTGATTCAGACTAAAGAGGTAACACTCAGAGGGTCCCAGTCTGTTAATGTGCTCAGATGACATCCAGCTCAAACAAAACCACATTGTTCTATCTAGGGGGGGAAACAGGGGAGGGTATTACATCTGTTAAACTGAAGAAGTGTTCAGCACTTTGGAATTTTTAAACTCTTTTCTGCCTTTTGTCATAGTTCTCATCTCTTTTAAGGGGAGGAACAAGCATATAAAACCGGGTACTGCTAGAGGGCCATTTGTGTCTCACAGGCTGATGGGTATGAGTCTTGCCTTCACTAGGGCTGGAAAAGTGCTTGTGATACCTAGGTGTGCTGGGGGATTCCACAGATTGGGAAGCTGCAGATGGAGAGAAGGCTGACATGTAGCTGGTTTCATCAGATGGAGTTTTTGGTGAAGTATTCGTAATAAAAGGATTTTCTACTGATAGATTTCTTTGAATTTAATACAATTTCATAACAATAGGAAACTTGCAAGAACGTAGTAATGTCAAAGAAGCAGATGATTCTGAAGAACCTGCTGAAACCAGAGAGGGAATAAACTATGAAGAGGGGACTACTATAAAATCTGCCATCATCAAAAAAAGTAAAAAGTAAATCTTAGCTATTTTAAGCATGTCATTACATGCCTTCAGTGCATCTTGCAAATTAAAAAGTGAAAGATAACATTATTTTGTTACCCTTGTAGGACTTTTTAAAACTTTTTCCTTGTTGCTGGTTTCTCAAAACCTAAAATGAAATGGTTAATTTTGACATTGGAAGATATTAATACCATGTTAGTGTATAGGGGAAAAAACTCCCACTGACCTTTGTAGGAGCTAAGCATGTATTTTCATTAAAACTTTGGTATTTTTTACATACATATCTTTTTATAGCATAAAACTGTTTCAGAATTTTTTAATAGATAAGGAGAATAGGTATTAATTCACACACAAACAAACAAGTGAAGAGAGGATCCAAATTCAGGAGTAGGATATTTTGCTACTTAAATATAAGAAACTTAGAAGTATGCTAAGTTTTAATTAACTTGCTGAAATATACTTAAACAAATTAAATACATGCGTAAGCCTGACATGGTTTACAAATAGTATTTTTTTCATACAGAACAGACTGATATTTCATCTCAGATAAGGATGATAGATTACTAGATAGATCCAATTAATGGATATTAATGTAATATATTTACAAGTATCTAAAATGGGAATTAAATGTGAGGTAGTTTTTACAGATCTTTTTGTCTTTTTAAGGAAAAACATTTTTTCCTTCAATTATATTCTTCCTTTAATTTATGACATTCTATACCAGCAAAGGATATTGAGGAAAGCCTGGAATAGAGAGCTATTTCTGGAACTGGAGAAGTAGAATATAATATCTTTAGCTGTAATGTCTGTTTGGTTTTGGGTTTAGGTTGTGTTGAGGTTTTTTGCAGAGTGGAAACACTTAGTAAGATATTGTCCCTTTCCCAGAGAGCTTGTAACTTGGCAAAAATAACCTGATAATGTGTAAAGTTGTGCATGTAAAAAGTATCAACACAATCAGTGAAAAATCTTGGCACAATTACAGAAAGTAAATATGTCATTTTTTCAAAATTATACTCTTCACATAGCAGATATTGTACTTGCTTAAAACAGTTCTTCACCAGATTTTATCAAATTAGTACGAAAACTGAGAACTAACTCGGAGTATTCCTTACAATATTTTTACAAAATTACAGTCCACCGTGTCAGCAATTAATAACAAAATATGGATCCAATACGAATGTTTTGTGCATCTTAGAGAATACAAGCTTCTTGATTGTTGACAATATACTGTCTTGATTGATGATTTGTATTGATTCTTAAATTTGCCTGGTCAACCTTTCGATTTAGGAATCAAAGAGAAATCAAATCAAAGGAAATTCTCAGGTGCTGCGGGTGTCTGACTGTTCTAGTATACAAATGTCATTCCATTCATACTGAACCAATATTTCACTTAGTGCTAGAAAATATTGTACAGGTAAAAAGGTGGGGGTTTTTTGTTATGAGAGATCAAATCAAGATCTTAAAACCCATCTTTATGAAATACCTTCTAGAACTGCATTCAGAAGAACTGCTATTTGTCTCAGTGTGATTCTGTAATATTGCTTGAAATGACTGCTGCACTGTTATTATGAAGTGGCTGGATTTAACTGCCTAGCAATTATTCCTGACCAGAGGAAAAAAGTATTTCAGAATTTTGTGAAACACTTTAAAAAAATCTATATTGTTAGGAATGTCAGAGATAACTGCTGACCACCCAGAAGTTCAAGTGATGGTAGAAGAAGCCATAAAAAGAACATCAGTCTCTGAAGTTACACTGTCGCCTGAAATATATGCTGAAGTACTGGAGAGAGCTATTGCAGAGGTAAAACACCAAGTACTATATAGCAAAGCACTTTTTTTTCTAAGAGCAACCTGTAACAGTTTATATATTATTGATATATGTTCTTAATTTTTCCATTTGCAAGATCAGTTTAGTTTATATCAGTCTGAAAGCTTACATAGGATTGAGGAGAGACTGAGCAAGATCATGAAAGACAAATCTACTGAGGGCTACTATATGTATACAAAATATTTCTATCTTGCAGAGTACCTGCACTACAATTTGATAAAGGCTGGGAGAATTATCTAAGTACCACTGTTTACTTGCCCTATTCTTATACTCTTAGTTACTATTAAAGAGCTCAGCACCAGAAACAAGTGTTTGAAAAGAATTGCATATGCAGCTTTATCCAAGAATCTTGAATTGGTTTAAGTTTACTGATTTGTAACTATTGAAACTGAAATCTAAATTCTTTATAGGCAGCCTTATAAATCACAGGCACATTATTTTTGTTTAAAACAGTTTTATTTCATTTGGACATATACATTTACTTTTTATTGACTTGAAATGACAATACAGAAAAATCATAACGTTTAAAAAATCATGTGGTATGATGCAGTCTTTTTGAACAGCTAGCAGACTATCTTAGTCTTTTTATGTTACTGAATCTGTCATTTTATAACAGCTCACGAAGAAGAACAAAGATAGGTTTCCAGGTGCTCCAGAAAAAGGAGGATGGGTAGTGGATAACTACCCTCTGTCAGTAAACCACTGGTCAGCTTTATCAGAAAAAGGACTTTTACCTGACACTGTTGTCTGTCTGAAGGATACAGAAAAAGATGGTTAGTAAATGCACACTAGTGAAACAATATTTTGATTTTTTCTGTGTTGATATCTGTATATAGAGCACACATAAGAAAAACTAGTAGTTATTTCCCATTTATAAAGTTTCAGGGTCTAGAGAAGGAAGAATCCAGTGAATCAACAAGGGTACCCTAAAATTCTTATAATTTGGATTAAGGGAATTACACAGAATTTAAAACAGGAATGCTTTACAAAAGCAGTAAAGAAAATTCCTCCTATCTATAATCCTATTTACAATCAGCAGCAAATACCACTGGACTCTTGCAGTTTCAGGCTTTTGTATTCTGTGTCTGGCTGGCCACCAGCTTGCGATGTGGCTCTCAGCCAAATTTCCCTTCTTGCACATTGGTTTCCCCACTTGCAGATATGAATATAGATATGAACTTTCTCTGCTTTAGAGAAATACTTGTATGCAGGTGTATCCTGTTCCTGTTCCCCATCCTGGGGTCAAAAAACATTAAGCAATTTCTTACCCAGATTGATACAATAGCTTAGTGCCCATGAATTCAGAGGAAGGGATTTTTACTTTATTGTTTCAAACAGGAGGGAAGGTTGGTACCAGGCATGAAAAACTGAGTAGGATCATACACTATTAAAAGTTTTGCTTGCCAAATTATGTTGTAATGGTTTATGCCTGCTTGATTCATACCACACCACAAGTTTCACTGCCCTGTGGCAATGTTTGATCATTACCTGTTCAATCCAGTCCGTTATTGAAAGGCCTTTTAGTAGTAGAAACTTGCTTTCAAGAAAGAAATGATACATCTAATCATACTTAGTTCAAGAAAGCACAGTAACTGCCCAATATTAGAGTCAGTCCAGAGAGCTTTTCAAACCCTTGTCCCTGAATATAAAAATCAACCTAAGCAAATCCTGAGTTTATTTCAATTTATTCAGTTTATTCAGTTTTCTTATTAAAAAAAAAAAATAAAAAGCTTTTACTCAGCTGTAGTAGCTAAACTACTTGGTCATACAGCTTTGTGAAATTTTGTAACACCTTAAACATCTCTAACTAAAAGTCTTCCAGTGTGGCTGGAGCTCATATACAGACTAAATAGACACTGAATATTTCTGAGAAAGATCTACATCCAGTGTTTGTCTGAAAATTGTATTTGCTGTTCCTATCATTCAAGAAGACCTCATCATCTCAGATACTTCCAGAAAGCCCTTAAGGACAAATTGCATTTCCATGCCTCATCTTTGCTTCCCAGACATTTCAAACATATTGAAATGTTCATGAAGCTATTTTCTTGGACACAGTGCATTGTCCTTTCTTACAATGACAAAAAGCACCTTCCTCATGTAATTGGCATGCAGTATTGTAAAGTTAATACTGTGTACTAAATTACAGACATCAGGAGTCAAGCTCTAGCTTTTTCTGCAGCGAGAGAACTGAGGTGGGAGAGATGCTTTTAGAATTCGGTTAACTTTCTCTTCTCAGAATTTAACAAGTTACTGAATTAATTGGATAAAAGAATAGGTTGTCTCATCATCCCTGAAAGGCTTTTTTCTAGATCAAACACTTTGAGAATAGATAATTCTTCATGGGAACCATGTTGAAAACTGGTCAGTAGTAACTGCCCCATTTTTTTTCTTTCAGGAAGGGAAGAACTTGGAGTTCATAGCAGAGGCTTTCCAATTATGTGCTTCCTTCCTGCAGTCCTTTCTGCCATTTCCACTAGTTCTCAAAACCCAGCTCTCAATTATTTTTTCTAATCTGAACAACCTATTTTACACTCTTGGTAGCCATCTCTTCCACGCAAGCACCTTCTGTTTCTCAAGTCTGATAGATGGCAGATTCTTTAAAGCATCAGTGTAAGCCTTTCCTAGAAGTTAGAGAGGTCCTTCATGAAACTTAAATTTTGTGCTCACAACCCTAAGAGTACCTCTGTTTGAACTACCAGTGTTATAGTCTTTATATCACATAGCAAAAAAGACCTTTTTTTTTTTTATTACAACCCATTTGACCCTATGTATAAATAGATTTCAGGCTTGGAAGGAAATCCATCATTCCCATTTTTAATGTATTTGAGATGATAAGGAGCCTATAGCCTAATTTTATCCCTGAAGCTGTATCAGGCTTTCATATGAATCAATGACAACATATTTTTCTTCAAAGTTTCATTCACTAGTGGGAGGAAATGAATTAATATACAATAAATAATAAAGCATATTTTTATTGTCTTGGCTTGAAACAAGTCATGTGCTAATTGAGTACAAGTCATACTATTTGTAGCCTACCATAACAAATTGAATGGGAATATAATACTGGCATAGAGATTTTCTTAACTGACTGGTTGAAAGAACTGACATTGTTCTTTCAACCAGAATCAGCTGCACAACCTACAAACCTGCTCCATTCGCAAGCTGCTTTCTGGTTAATACCAGTAGCAGATATTCTCAGCCCAGGCATTTAGGACTTTGCTAATTTATTATCTATTATTCTAAAGGCTTATAGGTCCCTGCTCAATTTGATCAAGTAATGCTGAAATCCTTCATCAGGTGAAACAATACTGAATCCTTTGAGTGAGAAACACATATGCTGGTACCCAAGGAAGAATTAATTGTTTGTATAGTACAGGAATTGTGATTCTTCTGGATTTCTGTATATGATAATTCTGTAATTAAAGCTGCTTTGCTTCAGTTCAGTGTCATTTAGACTCTGAATAATTAAGTAAATTAATGCTTTTTGGTATTGCTGCTTTTCATAATAGAGTGAAAAAAACACAAAGGTGCGAAAGTGCATGCCTGGGCCACCAGGCAAAGCCACTGCAAACTCTCACAACTTTTTTGAGGAAGAATACCAAGACAGAATTATCTAAAGATGAGTTTACAAACCACATTTTTTAATAATTCCCTTCACTCACCATCCCTTTTTTAAAAATACATTTAATTGAAAGCATTGGTTTAAAATATAAACCGTTCACACAAAATTATAACCTGCTTCAAATCAACATCAATGTTCCTACAGTTGACATGTTTGTCACAACTCAAATTTAGATAAAAATACATTTTATGTTAGTTGGTGATAGTGATCACATGAGACATAGAAGGAACAAGTATGAGTAAAGAGAGGTGAAAGAGACAAGATCATAATGTCTGCTCTGTGGTTTGGATGATAGAGTAGCTTTTTACTTATGGATATGATTCCTTGAATTTATTGTGCTTTTTCCCCCATTTTGTTCTTTATATTTTTTCATTTGTGCAATTGCTTTAACTTTTTATTTGATTCCCACTAATTTCTGTCACTTAAATAATAATGTAGTTGAGTTTATAGTTTCACAGTGTTTTGAGTCATTACTTTGTAAGCTATTCCCTGAACTAGTCTAAACTGGCATAACTCCACTGATGGAAACGGATTTCAGCCACACAGCCATATATCATAAAGCTATTTGCTAAAATAAGTCAGTCAGTAGTGTTCCTAGTAGGAACGGCATATTGTTAATTTGTGTCAACCAGATGTAATAGTGTCGGTAATTTTAATGTTTTACATTTATTTCATTTTCTTCATACACATACACACAAAACAAATGCCAGAGTAATGCATGCTATACGAAAATATAAGATAAATCCTTTCAGTGCTGTCTCCCTTTATAGCCTTCATCATAACCTTCCCATATCCCATGCTCAGTTTATTAGGTGCTTGAAATTGAAAACAAAGCTCTAAAACCTTAGAAAGCCACAGTATAATAACATTTCAATGGTATATATGCCTTTTCTTGGCTTTAAAAAGAGGTAGGAAAGTTGTCTACCATTTATTAAATAATTTTCTTAACTCAAGCAGCCTTAGATTTGTACAGATGCATAAAACTCATTAGTGTTGTGTAATTGTACTGCAGGAGCCTGTATACTACGCAGAACATACTTAGCAAATCGGGATGCAATTAATTCTAAGATTTTGCAAAGACTAACAGATGAAGCATTACAAAAGAAAGAAGAAGTAAGGTAAAACATTCCAAATATCTGAATGTATAAAGTGAGCACAAGAAAATTCTAGCCCTACTTTGCGTTAAAGGTATCAGTGCACTTATCAACACAAATGTACTAAATATTAAGAGTAGTTGTGATGTATAGGAAATAATCCAATATGTGTTAACTTTGAGGAATAGCTCGTTTAGACCAGTACATATAGCGGCAGGAGATTCTCTTGCCAAATGCATTTTTATTAGCCTTTCTTTAGTCCAGTCTTTTGATGCAATGAGACAATAACATTTTAGATTATAAAATATATTTGATTTTTATTCTGTACAACCCAGATTCTATTTCAACTCCCCAACAGTATATTTTCACATCTTTACATTTAATATATCTGCATCTTGCTTCAGTAGTATTTATCTAAGTCTTAAACGAATAATCTTTTACTTACAGAAGAGAAATGCAAGAAATACTGCCATCAGAGGAAGATGAATCTCTACAGGCTGCTGAGGAGAAAGGTGTATATCATTTGACTTCTATTTTATCTAATTATGTGTTTCAAATACTTTAGCAATTTGTTTTTTATTCAGATTTTACAGTTTTGATTTCCTGTTTACATTCAGCATCTAGAAAAATGACTTTATATTACTATCTTTGCTTCCTCTACTGATTCAGGCACTCATTTCTATGTGTCGTTCTTAATGGACTTTACAGAATAGAGACGTGCGTTACATCAGCCAGCACAGTTACAGTTTTCAATAAATCTGAAGGACAGAACTCTCTATCTCCTTTAGTAACTTTTCTAAGTGCGCTATTATCTGTATTGAAACTTTCTACTCAACAAAAAATCTGTATCCCCTCACAAGTTAGAAAACGTTGTTAGAACAGCCAATAGCTAATAAGAAAATTGCAAAACTGTCTGGTTTTCTGTTCTTCCTCCTAGAAGCTCAGCCTGAAGCAATTAAAGGGGAATGGAAATACTTTCAGTAGTGGTTCTCTTAATATGCATGAAGAATTCCTGAATCTAGTAGCAACATACATTATGAATTGCTGAATCCAGTAACCCAGTAGGGGTGAGGCTGCTGCAGTTCCATGTCCCCAGGACCGTGCAGTAATGAGTCTGAGCCTGTACTCCCATTTCCCCTTTCATCCTCTTCTTACTCTATTATCCATGCTTGTTACTCCCCAATCCACTTTGATCTCTCCTCCTCCTTGCCTTTGGTCCTTTTCAGAAATGCCTCATAATATTATAAGTCACTCACAATCCCAAACTGATTTTCCTGGCATCCCCTAATGAATCTTATACCCTGTAGGCAGTAATCCCCCTCAGCCAGGGAGAGCCTCTCTGGTTGACTCATCTCAATAGATCTCACACCCAGACAATACCCTCATCATCCTCTTTTAATGACCCTGAGGGGAGTCAAATCAAGGTTATGTTTGTTCTGATTAGGTTATTGGGTTTGTTCCTCCCCTCCTTTGTGCTTATGGAGATTAGCCTTTAATAACATAACCTTACAACATAAAAAATAACAGGATTATGTGTATTACATGAGGTTTCCCCTCTAATACTTTACTTCCTGTAAAGAACCTACTTTTATATCAGAATTGTGCTATACTTTGTTTCTAGCAGTGAAAATATAATTGCCTTGGGCAGGAGTGAATAATCTGTGAGAAGTGAGATTTTTGGGGCAGGTCAACTGTCACAAATAGGCTGGATTTTTGCACTTCAGACAATACTGTCAGTTAGGTCAAAATTTAGAATTAATTCCAGTTATTTTCAATGTTTTTGAACCTCAACAGTCAAAAAAGTTGCAGGCTTGTACTTTCCTTTTTGCCTTCCTTCATCTGCCTACTTTCTTAGAAGAATGTTGCTGTCTGATTTGTATCAGCTGTCAAGATGAAGTACCATGCATGAGCATCTGTATCTACATTAAGAACTAGGTTAGGCACTTTAGAGTATTTTCTTCCTCTGCTATGGGATCTCAAGGTTTCTCCATCGTAGCCTAAATTATCACCTAAGGCCTGAAGCTGAAATTAAAAAGCACACAAGTTCCCACTTTTTTTTTTTTTTTTTTTTTTTTTTCAGCATTGGTGGCCTAGACTGCCATTCCTGTCTTCCTTTCAAATAAAACATACTGGTTTCTGTAGAAAATTATTATGGCCAAGCTTAAGTTCTGTATTGTCAATATGTGTCACATCCACTTTCTTTCATTATCCAGACTGGCATTTATTTTACCTATATATAACTAGGCCTAAGCTGTAAATGTAGTATAAGATTGACTGAATATGATAACATGCGTTTATTTTTTAATTAGGTAATGTTTCACCTACTCTCTGAAAAAATATACTCTAGCTTTGTAGGGTTCTTTAAATTACACATAAACTTTTTAAAAATTCAACATTATAACTTTTTATAGTTTCTAATAAACACATCTCCACAGTGAATAAGTTCTAAAATATTAAATATAAAGGGTTCTATGCAGATACTCTGTTATCTCTGTCTCAACAAAGTTCATCTTAGGTTTGAATATCTAACTCATTTTGATCTGAGTACATCAAAACAACAATTATTAATGATAGAAGTAATAATGTGATATACACACTTGTGCTCTTAACACGTGATAAGTCCTTGTTCAGAGAAAATCATGTTTTCCTACGCCTACATTTGATTTCAATAATCAAATACTGACTCACCAAAACACTTCAGTCATGCTGCTCTTAGCCTGACATCTGTTTTATTTCACATGTAGTGCCATCAGCACATTGACTGCAGCCTTTCTCCCACGTGACATGTCTTTACAAAAATATAAATGAGTGATATGTTCACAGTTTTGGGAGTTTTATATATAGCAGTTATAGTATAAAAATGAAAACTCAGAAAAATACTCCAGAACCCAAATCATGCTCTTTTGATGTCTCATATAGGAATGGTTCAAAGCTGCACCAGGAAAGGTTTAGGTTGGACATTAGGAAGCTTTTTTTTACCAACAGGGTGATCAAACACTGGAACAGGCTCCTTGGAGAGGTGGTCGATGCCCCAAGCCTGTCAGTGTTTAAGAGGCATTTGGACAATGCCCTTGACAAAATGCTTTAACTTGGCCAGCCCTGAAGTGGTCATGCCATCGGACTAGGTGATCATTGTAGCTCCCTTCCAACGGAACTATTCTATTCTATTCTATTCTATTCTATTCTATTCTATTCTATTCTATTCTATTCTATTCTATTCTATTCTATTCTATTCTATTCTATTCTATTCTATTCTATTCTATTCTATTCTATTCTATTCTATTCCATTCCATTCCATTCCATTCCATTCCATTCCATTCCATACAAATAAATGTGCATTTCAGTAAGTGCAATTTTTGTAACCTCAGTGGGACACTGAAGTAACTGGAATTGCTTCAGGACTGAACATATTCAAATTTATAATATCTATTATTTAAAAGGAAAAAAATGTTCCAGTAATGAGCAAGGTACTTACACGTGTCTTAATGAGAATGAAAGTAAATGCAGAAGTAGACTTTGGGTAAATTTAACAAATGTATTTAAGTCAGTTAAGAAGCTAAGTTCAACACTGAAAATGTCTGTTGAAGGTACACAAAACAATTTATGTAGTAACTCCTGCTTGTAGTGTCTAGCTGAAAATTATAGCTCCACATCTTTGTTCATGTCCTTTGACTCAAATATTCTGAGTTTAAATTATTTTCAGGAATTTCTTACTGTATTTAGGCATTTTTGCAGAAGCTTTGCATGAGTATGGATCTATTTATACTAGGAGACAGCTATATGACTTCATGAGAATATATTTCAGGCATTGTAGAAGAGTTCTACAGCTTCAGGTAGATCTGTGGGTTCAAGCAAACTTTGTGAAGTAAAACTTGGCATATTTCTTTCCTGCCACGTTTCAGCAATAAAATATCTCATATAATTGTTCTTATCCACTGAAGCAAAACAGTTGTCATGGTTTAAGACTTTATTTTCTGTACTTTATTTTTCAGCCCTACTTTTCTGTCAGAGATTACCCCCTTCCTGTAGCAAACTCAATAGAAGTACATGTATGCCTATGCCTCAGTTGCTCAGGGTGTTATGTTAGTTCAACCCCATCTTCACTGATGTCTCTTCTGCTACTTTTGCTATTTGGGCAGAAGCTCTTGCAAGAAATAAATGAGTAGCTAGAGCTGATAATTTCAGCCATTGTCTCCTGTGCTTGTCCTTCACAGCTGGTACTATCAATATTTGTTATAAACTCAATATTGATCCCAAACCCTCCCTTTTTCATATTACAGATGTTGGAGGGTTGAATCAATACCCATCTCTTTAGCTTTTATTCATGTTCTTGCTTTATTTTTTTATCATTGTGTTAAATTCAGTAAGATATTTTAAACAAAACCAAAAAGTAAATATAACAATAATTAAACCTGTACATGTTAGCACATTTCCTCTTTAGTCTTTGAGGAGAAATGCTTTTTGGAATCAATTGTAATTATAGCATTTACCAGGCAGTTGATGTGTGCTCAGACCTACAGCTTCTGAATATATTTCCTTCCTTTTTCTTGGCTGCCTTGCATCCTGATTTGCTTTTTTTCCTCCTAACACTAACTGGAGGCTTTTCTGTGAGAGAGTTTGAACAAGGAGAGTTTCTTAATTTCCAGACAAGGGATAGAAAATTACTTATACCACAAACTTCAAAGCGAACTGTAGTGATATTAACTTTGTTCAGTCTTTGAGCAAAGTTGCATGATCTTCAAAGCCACTTTCTGCCCTCCTTCATAAGCCGAATACGATAATTACATTCTAATACCTGTAATCACAGCATTTTAGGCAGAGAAATTTCAAAATCCTACTATTGCCTCTACTTCCTAAATACCAAATTAATAAAACAGGGGTCTATGGAAATAACAAATAGAGTGAGCATTGCTGAAATTAGAGATTGACATAATTTCTTGTATTCAGAAATCTTTCAGCACTCTCTACAGGATGAAGTGATAAGGGAGGGAAATCAGCTGCAAAAAACCTAGAACATCACTCATGGATTGTGACCCCCCCAAAAAAAGAAAAAGTAAAAAGAACTAAAACCCAGGAAAAACCCGGTTTTACAGACCATTTTAAAATTAGTATTATATCCACATTAATCAGAAATTACTATCCATTCCTTGTGCCAAGAGATCTTGGGGAAAATGGGAATGGATTAATTTTAACTTTGAATGAGAATGATCAAAATGTGTTCTGTATTTCCCTTAATCATCCATTGTCCTGCTAACAGCTTGCTAGATTTTGCACAGAGTCATGTTCTCTTCTTTTAGTATAAGGTAAACTTCTGCAACAATGGAACTTCACAAAGTCAGAAGCTAATGATATGTGAAATCCTATAGTGACCTTCTCTCAAAAACACTTTGAAGGCAACTCATCTTTAATGGAGGCAGACTGCTTTAGTTTTTAAAATACACATTTTAGCTTTTATCTACTAGAATTTTTAGAATATGTTAAAGTCCAAAAGAGAAATAAATCCAGCATAAAATATTTTACTTTAAATAGCAAGTTGTTAAATATACACATTTTTATGCATTAGAATCAACTTAATCTGTAAACCAAAATGCTTTTTTTCCCAAACACCATAAATCAGTACACACAATATGTTTGTCTCCTAGTACATTTCACTGTAATATGCTGAAAATTATTTGACAGCATATATTTACAAGTAATGAAAGGTCTGTATAAACAATCTACGAGGTCTGTTTCAAAAAGACAAATGCAAATATGTTCAAAATTAAATACATATCAGTTTCAAGGAATGGAAGTGTCACAGTTATCCTACATTTTGCCTTTCTATTTAATTAGTTAAACTAATGAAGAAGACACGCTGGCTTCTGGTGTGTGTCTCAGCTTTGACAGGGTTTGAGAGGGGAGGAAAGAAGGATTTCTTCTTTTTGGTGCTGAATATGGACTGAAGGCAGAACAAGTCATATCTAATACTAGCAGAACACTGGAAAAAAAAAGATATTAAAGCCTTTCCTTCCCCAGCAACTCACTTGGAGAATGTAGAGGCAGAAATCCTTTGAGGATTGTTTGTCTCTATGGTAACTATGCTCAGTAAAGGCAAAGAAAACACAAAGCAAAATAATATTAGATATTGCCTTATAGGCATTCCCCATGAAAGCTCCAGATTTAGGGCTGGAGAGAATTTTTTCCTATCACCTCTGTGACAAAGAAAAGAAATTAGGAACAGGACTGTTAGACTGCCACCTCCTCTGAAGGAAATTGTTTGCATTTTCAGACCCATTTATTTTTAAACCATTACTGTCAAATATTTTTCTTGACTATGTTTTGTATTTCTTTAAAATAAATAACTCCTCAGCATAAATCAAGCAGAATAACTTATATCTAATGGCAAAGGTACAGCTGCCTTCCTTACTTAAAAATATTTTCAGTATTTTCAGTCCCTGAGACCCAGTTTGAAACAAACCAAATGCCAGGGAGGGAACATTTCTGTCATAATAAGGTTCAAATACCTGAAAACCAAATAGTGTTTGGGTTGTCCAATTTTGGGGTTGTCCCTTTTCCCTAGGAGTGTAATCCTTTTTTCTTTTGTTACTACTCCCCTCTTTCCAGAGGCAAGTTTTTGCAGTTTGCTTAGGCCTGTGTAATCCATTTAAAAGCTCCATAAGTATGCAATAATTGCTGCTGGATAGATTTCCTTAAGCAAAAAACCTCTCAGATAGAGGTAATCCAATGGAAATATGCATGTAGAGTAGAGAATCAAAGCTGGAACACATGCTGGTCCATCATTTGCTAAATACGGCCCAAGAGGAGAGGTATAACATGAATTGTATTTCTGAGATTAAGGTTCATACGGGAAGCACTCTATTGAGTGGATTTGTTACCACATTTAATATTCTGTCTCAGATGGTGTCAAAACTTCATTTAAATCCATTACTCTGCCTGTGTATTTCCAAAGTTTTATGACCTACTCAGAACTGAGGGCAGGACTATAAAAAACAATCTGTTGAAGGCTAGATCCAGACAGGATGCATTACCATCTTCCATACTTTACTGCTCTGAATTGGACTGTGATTCACAAAGCAGGACATGTGATTTCTGCAGTGTGGATATGCCAGGGATGACACGTGCAAAAAGCAGTTAGCAAAACCTAGCTATTAATGTATCCTTTGCTTATTGTCTTAAAATCTGTGTTCCTAATGGAATCATCATTACATAATGCATTAGAGCTGCCCAAATTTAAGCCGGTTTTAGCTGGCTACACCTGTCTCATTTGGAATACATCACTGCTAAACACAACATAGTCGATTGTACCATTTACGCAACATCTTTAATGTACATAAAAAGGAAGGTATTTTCATGTTTCTATTTAGAATAACAACAAGAGACAGAAGTGTCATTTCAGGGATAAGTAATGTAATGACATCTATAAAATGAATGTGTAGTTTAGTATAATACAAATGCTTATAAACATTTTCAAGAAGAAAATAATGACTAATTCAAGACTATTTGAAATCTGCAAGGTGTTTCTGTTTAATGGTATGCCCTTTTGCACTTTTGGTGTATGTTTCGACTACTAATCATTCAAATAGAGGGAAGGGTAGCCACTGAGGTGTCAGTCTAATAGTTGTGTTGTTCAAAGCTGTCAAAAAAGAGGGGAAATGAACTAAGTATTCTTTGTTATAAAAGATCACAAAATACTTGCCAAACTGTTTATTTGTTAACCCATTATTTAAAGGTGGCTCGGTTAAAATAGAAGTTTTGCCATTCATCTTGAGGACAGCATGTCAGGACACTGTGAGGGCCAACTGCTCCCAAAGGAACAGGGAGCTGGCAGCACAGTGTGATGACGTGGCCATCGGGACAGGACCTGGCAGCCAGAGTCGGTCCCAGCACCCCAGCCAGGAGCGGGGCAGCTCCAGCTCTGGGCACTGGGCACCCCTGGGGACAGGGATGAGCTGAGGCCAGGCTGAGGTGTTGGCCCATGGGTGGGCCCAGCTCAGCAGAGCCCACAGCTGGGAAGGGCTGTGGGGAGCTGGAGACTGGCCCTGCCATGGCATTGCTGGGACAGGGGGTCCCGGGCCGTGGGCAGGTGGGGGGAGCCCCAGGGGCCTGGGCAGGGACAGGCCAGGCCCAGGGCTGCTCTCAGGTCCCTGAGCCAGTGTATGAACTGGCATAGAGGGCCTGATTTATTTCAAATCTCAGTTTGTCATATATAGTAGAAGTAAACGGGGGTATGGAGAGAATAACAGTTTCAGCCTCATAAGTGGAAGAATAAAATTCTTAAAAGCACCTAAGAATCTAGAAATTTACTATCTTTCTAGAGGATTGCACATTAAGACCCAGACCCATAAGGAGATGTAGACAAAAAACTGCCAAACTAACTTTTATGTGCTTGACTTCATATATGGAATAAAAGGTTGTAGAAATAGGCACAGCAAGTAACAAACTAGTAAGGGGCCAACCTTAGTGACCATGAAGGAATGTCAAAAGGAGACTTGTATTTGAAACCCTGCATCTTTTTAAGTCTGGTTGATGTCAAAAGAACAGGAGTCCCTAACACTAGCTCTCTGGCAATTAACTTACTGGAGGATTGCTTTCTTTTAGAAGACAGTAGTGGCACTGACCTTTGATATAATAGCTTCATAGATAGCTTAGCCATCCAAGTCAGAAAAATTTGTTTTATGTGTTCCTTGTCTTCCTGGCGCTCACATATCCCAGCTGCTACTGACGCTTCCAGGTGATGCTTTAGTTGGTAACACATTAGACAAAAGTTAGGCAGCGTATCTACTCTGACCATTATGTTTAGCCCTGTTTCCTGATGATCTTACTAGTACCTAATCACTGAAATCCAGCTACATTGTTCTTAGTAATAGCATTTTTTGATCTGGCTCTATTTTGGAAAATTATATGTGGCATTTGTGGATTTCTTCAACAATCCACAAGAGAATATAGAGAGACATTCAGTTCCGGGAGGAATTAAAGAATAAAATTGTAACAGTGCAATTCAACTCTTCATGAACCAGAAAAGTTGTTTGGATTTTTCAGGTTTGGGCAAACTCAAAACGAATGTTACAGTGCTGCAGTTTCACATAGTGAGCACTGGCCTGCTTAATGCAAGGGACTAACCATAAAACTGTTTTTTTAATGGTTTGGGGTTTTGTATTTTTAAGAAAATGATCAAAGCTTTCAACATACAAGGCATTACATAAGGCTTTCTTTTTTAGTAATAACTCTCCTTCTTATGTGTAGGAAGTTATATAAGGAAAAATATAGTAATGGTCCTTCTGGTAAAAATCGGGAAAAGTTCATTGGAATAGACTGAACCTGTTGTTGCTTGTGTCAAAATCTGTTCCTGCTCTTTCAAACTCAAAACAAGACAGAAACAACAAGAGGAGGGGAAAATTATAGCAAAGTAGAAAATCACTCCATCCCGCTGTTCAGGCTCTTTCTTGTAGCTTCATTTCTGGCAAGAGACAAACACAGCACACGCTGTAAGTCACAGCAAACTTATATCAGATCATTTAAGTCATTGCTCTCAACTGCTTTTCTGTCTGTTATCTGAAGGCACAGATATCAGACTTATTAAACAGAACACAAAAGAAAAATGGTAAGAAAAAGAAGAAAATCAGGGTTGAAAATTATATGAGTGCAGGGAATGGGAATAGCAACAACAACAGCGCACTGCTGCTGCCAGAGACTGTTCTTGACTTAGTAAGGACAAGGAGTAATGGTGTTATCTACGCACCTCTGTATTTTCTTCTAGCTGAGATAGAATTTCTCAGGACTTTCAAGGACTAACAATGTCTAAATGGGTACTAATTGCAGCCCTAGGAAACAATGAGTATTTTTCCCCTTTTCTGTTAATGTGTCAATAGCAAGTTTTAAATTCAATATCTGCCATCAATATTGAGTCTTTAATTCCCTCTGCTTTTTTCAGCAAAATGGATGGCAGTGGAAGAAACTATCCCTTTTTTACTTTGCTCTCCAAGTATGACAACACATTTGTCACGTTTACCATGGGGTAGTGTCTGTGAATTTATTATTTACATGAATGCATTCTTTCATTCTCTAACTTTTGTTTACTTTTCATGAGACAGTGTTAGGAGACAGGCTTGGACTTCTCTGATCTTAAACAACTGACACTACAAATTTCTGCACGATGTATCTTAAGAGATCAGTCTTTTCTTTCTCTTACATGTTAAACAAGTTACTGTATGCAGACATGGCTTCATTAAAGCCAAAATGTTTTGTGAGTTTCTCAGTTCAAGTATCCACAGAGGAAAGCCATGATTTTTTTTTTTTAATTATTTTAATTTATTTTGTATTAGTATTATTATAATCATTTATATACTCCTTGTCCTGGAGTGTAGTGACCGGCAAATGGTATTCACAGTCTTTATCCTTGTATAACTATGGATGACTTCTAGCCTCCAGAGAAATGGGTTACACTTTTACATCTCATTGTTGGTACTTTTTAGAATTACTCCACACATGCATGCATCTGTATTGCTTCATAGCACCAGTATTTGGGTTCTGTAGGTCATAGGTACAACATGCCTTTGTGTGCAAAAGTAAGCATATTCTTAAGATCCCTGTAAGTGTATACCTGAGAAAGTGCAGAGGGAACAGCACACAAAGTCATGCTCCAAGAACGTGGTGAACATAGGCTGTGCTACGTGCAGCGGCTTTGCCAGTAGTGTAAGAGAAGATGTTCCTGAGAATTCTGTGAATAACATGGTGGCTTTCAAGTATAATGCAATGGCTCTATTCTTTGGGAGGACTTTCAGCCTTCAATACCTGCATGTTCTTCCTACACTCAGTAGGATAAACAGAGGCAATATCCATTTCTTCCAGGACAATGAGTTACCATAGTAATTTTAGCATGCCTATCCATTTCACTGGGAAGAGCCAAAAATGTCTCAACAGATAAATTATTCTAAATGGGATTTCTTAGTATTTGAAAACAACTTTTAAGATTGAAGAAGTACAAATAGATGTTTCAAGTACCGTTTTGTTTGGAGTTTTTAAAGTTGTTATCAATGAGGAGGAAAATAACTTTTCTTTAAAATCAGTATCAATTCTTTTATGATATTCAGTATATTTTTAATGCATATAGAGGTAATCATTTCTGGCCTTTCTGTCCCTGGCAACACCTTTGGTGCAGGTGGACCATAAACCACATCCTCCACTGACTGTCATTCCAAATCCAGAGCCTCATACCTGTTGTACAGAGGCACCTGAGAAGGGGAGATGGACAAGGAGAGGCTTTGCCTACCACCTCGAGTGTGGACTTTCCTCCATTTACTCCTTTCCTTTATGCTACTGCCTTCAGCCTGACAGAGGGAGGGTACAGGATCCCCTTGATCTTGTTTTTTTTCTGGTAGTTGTTCCTGTTTCGTCTCGAGGGTAGGACATGGTTCCACCAGTCTGTCTCTTTCTCAGACTCCCTGATGCTTAACATTTCTACTTCCCCTCACAGCTCTCCCATCAGACACCTGGTCACACCTCACACAGCTGTTCTCACTACTTCCATCCCTTACCAATGAAAGGCTCTGGCACACCCTGCAGCCTGAGACCTGGATGGCTCCATGTTTTCATGGGAGCTCTGTCATAGAATCATAGAACAGTTTGGGTTGGAAAGGACCTTAAAGGTCATCTAGTTCCAACCTCCTGCCATGGGCAGGGACACCTTCCACTAGACCAGGTTGCTCAAAGCCCCATCCAACCTGGCCTTGAACACTGCCAGGGAGGGGGCACCCACAACCTCTGGGCAACCTGTTCTAGTGCCTCACCAGCCTGACAGTGAAGAAGTGTCTGGGTTGCCACATCCCTTCTGCAGGGATACAGCTTTCTTCTGAGTGGATACCATAGCTCCTTAGGAGAGGCCGATGACCAGCAACTGAACTCCCCTCTTGAGCTGCTAAGGTGACTATGTCCTTCCTGCAAGCTCTTCTCTCCACCACATGAACTGTGGTGCAAACTGCTGCGCTGCACTCTGCCCGCTCTGTTTGCAGCGCTCCTGGTTGCTAGCGCTCCCTAGGCTGCCTTTTGTAGGTGTGTCTTGCCTCATTTCTTAGTTAATGGTTAGAAGCATCAGTTTGTAATGCGTTTTAAAACTCTTATATTACATGATTTAGTGGTTTAGTTCACTACTTTGCCTTTGTCAACTTCGGATTTCAGTCTTTGATACCATCCTGCATATCCTTGATATTTACACTGAGGTGGACTTCTCTGTTTAGTCCCTTCTTTTTCTTTTCTCCCCTAAATCTTCTATTTTCTCTGCAGTTTTGCCATGATGATCTTTATATATCTGTGTGCCTTTGAGTAAATGAAGGTTTAATGCATTAGCATCTGTATATTGAGATCTTATGCCAAAGAGGAAAAACACCTAGTAGCATGCATTATTATTTCTATTCATGTAAAGAGAACACAATCCACTTGAAAAAGAACAGATACGTAACATGCAAGCCGAACACTCCACAACAGCTTCAGTAACTGAATCTGAACCAGGTCAGAACATAAAGTTGCTTCTTTGCCGAGTATGCTAGTTTTTCTGTTCTTTATTTCTTCCTATACTGGCATGTTCCGTATGAGGTATAAATAGATAGATAGCCTGTCAAAAACTGTTCCTCATTAAATTGTAATTTTTAAGTTAATGTGAGGGTTTTTTTTCAGAAGGAGTTATTATATTTTTTTGTGTGCTTATTTAAATAACCATATGCAAATTTAGTTAAATAAGTTGACCTTATTTATTTTCCTATACAAGCATCAACATATACTATATCAGAATAGTGAATATGGCATTTTCAAAGTGTCTTTATAAACTAGTAATGTAACAATTCATAATTACAAGGGAGGAAGAAAGCAGCATTAAAAAAAAAAGACCACCATGTTTGAGGAAAATAGAGATAATCCTAAAGCATAATAATAATAATTTTAAAATGCAAAACATTTCAGAGGAGCATTGCCTTTTATATACTATTTGATTTTCAGAAATCATACTACCTGACTTTTCAGAGGATGATTTTCCAGATATACCGGAAATTGAAATAATTGAAAAGAAGATTGACCTTTTCATGCATGACTGGCAAACAGTGGAGTCAGAAATCAGGCAGTCATCTCTAGTTCAGGTTGTTGTTTTAGAGGTTGCCGAGCAAACTCCAGAAAGTCTGCTTAATCAAACTGTGCTGGTTATGGAAAGTAAGTAATACTGTTTATGTGATTTACACTTAACCTACCAAGAGGGACTTTGGAGAGCTTGTATGATTAATATATAGGTTATACTCAGTTCTGAATTATTCACATGAAGTGGGAACAGGACATGCTGTGTTCTGTGGGTGAGCTGAAAAGCACACAAGCAGCCTTTAAGACATAGGAGGACTGGGGAATATATATATTTAAAAATATATATATATGCCTATACAAATATGTACATGATAGCTCCCTAAACATTCTGGCAGTGCATTTCCCCAGTTACTTGCTCTGTTCATGTCAGGATACTGATTTGAGAAATGGACAGATAACAAAGGTTCACTAATGTACAACACTAATTGAGGTCAGTGAGAATTTCAGGGTGTGTAACAACCCAGTCTACCCACCTGCATAAATTTTGTTTCAAGACTGGATTTCTACAGTATTGATATTTTTTTTGCAAATTACCTTTCTTCACTTGTGTGCTCAAATCTCTTAACAATTTTGAGTATTGGATAAATACTAGTAATACTACATTCTTACTATCATTACCACAATGCAAGTGTTTTATTAATCAAAACATCTAGTGTGCTAGCTTTATAATCAAATAAAATTTGGCTGATGATTTTCCCCAATGAACAATAGAACCTGTTGCAAACAGCAATGACACTGCCTGTGTGTGTTTGTATAATACTCTTATACTACAAGTTCCCATTGAAAATACCAATTTACTTCAACCAAAAAACAACCAGTAGAATTTCCATTTTTGGAAGATGCAATATATTACTTCCTACATCCAGGTAGAACATCTTGGTCTAATAATAGGAGAAATAAAATAGACAGTTGGCATGATTTGCTTTCTCATATGTGCTTACTTTTATGGACAAAAGGAATATATTCTGGCATAGCCAAATGAAAAATATTGAAGCAGAAAAAAACCTCTAACCTTTTCAGAACCTTTTAAATATCATGGTTGGGAATTATCTGCTGAAGACTTAGATGAGGAAGCAGAAGATCTGGCTGCTGAAGGGGAAGATGAAGAAGAAGAAGTTGAAGAAGAAAATGAAAATGAAGTAAGCATGCTGGCTTTGTCTATTTATGCTTTTATTTTAACTCATTTATTTTCAGTTTGAACATAGCCCCAGAGAAGCTAGATTTTGCACCTGATTTTCTATGATCCAGTTTCAGCCTTCTTACAGAATAAGTATCAGCATATGTTTCAAGAATACTTTCATTATATTCCTATGTTCTGGCTGATAGTAGTTTTATTCCAGCAAGAAGCATAAATACCCCATGCTAATAGAGAGAATGTATGTACCGAGTTTTGCCAGATGGCAAAGACGGGTTTTATTAAAGAAACAAATGTGAAGTTTGGTTTCTGTCAGCTAACAATTCTATGAGCCAAACATCAAAAGATGGAGACTCCTAGTGTGCAATCTTCTGTTTCATCTCAGCTACTGATAATTTTCAAACACCCACTTTAATGAAATCAAATCTAACTTTGCCTTTCTTTTATTTTCATCCTATATTGAAGATGCCCAATCCCAAATTTAACACTACAGGATATCTGTCTACTGTTCTGGAGCGGTACTGAATAGATTTTTTAGAAATTAGTTTTATTGGATAAGTATTCTGACTTCATAATAACAGCTCTCATTGCCTTTTCTGAAGAGTTCTACTTCTGCACATTTAAAAGTAACAGGAAGTTAGTGAGTTTCAAGAACACAGCTGGAGAAGATTTTATCACAGATACTTCTAGCTAATTTTGGTCTTCAACAGATAACTATAATATCATTTCAAATTTTAAATGGTCATTCTTTTCTCAGTAATTCTCTCACTACAGCTTGTTTTCTGACTCTGAGTCTGAAAAGTGTGTATTTTTGTAGACATATTCAGATTACAAACTATCTTTAGAATACCATTCTTATTCAATGCTCAGTTGATGTATTTGTCATTACTTAATCTGATCTACTTAATCTACTTAATCTAAGTGAACTACTGAATTCAAATAGTTTTTGAAAATTTTTGTATTTCCAGGATGAAGAAAAAACTAAGGAAAAGAAAAGGCACATGGGAGACACAAAACACTTTTGTCCAGTCAGTCTGAAAGAGAACTTTGTCCTTTACCCAGGACTCTGTGAACATGCAGCTAAATATCAAGAAAAGACTTATTACTTTTCAACTTCTGAGTACAGAGATAAATTTTTGAAGAACCCTGAGGAGTATGTGGCTCACAATGAACCAATACAAGTGAGAATCTTCAAAATTGTTTAAAGCAGATAATAACAGATTAAAATTACTATTTTCCATTCCCATTTATAATCTTTTATTATTGTTGATTTTTTCTAGGCAACAATAAATATATCAGGCAAGTCCTTGGAATAAAAAAACCCACATTGCTTCCCTAGTGACTTTTTAGTCATACATTGAATTAATTATGCAAATAAAGCAGAAAAGAGAGGAAGATTATAAAGGCTTACAATAATAATAAGATGTGATTAACAAACCATACATATTGGTGGGGTTTTTTTACTATATTTAAGGCGGCAGAAGGGTAAAAGAAGGGAAAATTTACCAGAATTGTGTAATGAAGTTTCATTTTTACCTGATAGCATCAACTGTCATAGTGTACCTGTTCAGTATTTCCAGAGAGCAGGTAGTCTGTCTGGAACAGCAATAGAAAGCCTGGAAAAATTAAAATGCAAAATTATGTTTTTAATGCAATTTTTCTAATGGCATTTTGGAAGTGAAAAGCAGTAGGGGGTGCACTGTAGACTCCAAATGGTTACAAAATATTCCAATTTTGTCTTATAGGCTCCTCCTTTACGGGTATGCTTACTTGGGACTCATGGAGCAGGTAAAACTACTTGTGCACGACAGATAGCAGACAAATTAGGCATTTTCCATATTCAGTTTGAAGAATATCTACAGGAATTGATCTTACCCAAAACTAAAGTGAAAGTTGGGCCCCATTTTGATGAAGAACCTGAAGATTACAGTAAAATACCAATTGTATCACAGGAACTGGAAGGCTTCTCTCAGACCATGACTAAAACTGAGACTGAAAAAAGCAAACAGGTAATAACCTGATCTTTTTTATGTCCATACACAAAATAACTATTTTCAGACCAGAATAGGAATTTCCTATAAAATCTAGCTTGATAAAAATTACTTACATAAATTGTTTGCTTGATGAAATTTGGAACTAATAGTTCTTGACAATGTTTTCTTATGAATGCCGCAAATTCTTCAAAACATTTCCAAGAATTATGTGTAGTGTTTTCTCTAAATAGTAAAGATAGACACTAAATGGGGCAAAAGAAGACAAACTGAGAAAAAAAAAAATGAAGGCCAGAATAATAATTGGAAGGTAAGGTTTCCTTCAAGTACTTAGAATATGCTGGTTCAGTCTCGTGCATGTTCTCCAATTGCAAAGGAATTTAGAAATGTTCACCAGCAGTGCTCTCTGCACTCTCTTGGGGCAAAAGAACAGAATGCCTCTACCAGGCCTTCACTCTGAGTATCCCTTGTCAAAAATCTGAAATATTTCAGTGTTCATAGCAGGGCAAGCTAGTATTTTTTTAATACAGAAGGTTTTGTAATATGGATTGTAGTGTTGTCTTTGCCTATTGGCAGCCGAGTTTCAAATCAGAAAAAACCTCTTAGTAAGCATAAAATATGCCTTGTAGTTAAAAAACTTTCAAATATCCAGATATTCATGATACTGGTAAAATAATTAATGAATTCTAGTTTTCATAAAAATAGTTCTTTTTCTTAATCAGATTGAATACTCGTTCAAAATTGTTATAAATATACATTCTAAAACCCATCTCTTACAGGGTGTAATTTCTCTGAACAATAAACATTTACATAAATGTTTATCAGGAGAGAGTGATTTCTTTTATTAGCCAGTGATATATTGAGAAAAACAGACAAGGTTTCAATGCAAATGAATTCTTCTTTAGACAGCAATGGATATGATAAAAGCCTTCATTGTATGAAGTCTCAACACAGGTACACAGCATATAAATCTTTAAAAAAATGCATAGTACAAAGAAATTGAAAATCTACCTCCTAGACAATATAAATAGGGTTTATCTAACTCTCAAAGCTTCAGGAATAAATAAGTTTCTGCATCAAATTCTAAGAGCCCTTTTTTTTTGTGCTCCTGATACCTGCTATGTTCCTTCAAGTTACTAGTCATCAAAGAGCTTCAAAGACTTCCTACTACAGGATCTAAGGAAACATGCAGGAGAGGAAGCAGTCTACAAAGGAGGCATACAGAAACAACATCCAGGCACAGTATTAGGAAGATGAGCACTCAGTGCAAATGGAAACTATTGAGGGATCTGAAGGGTAGCAAGAAGAGTTTCTACAGAACAACAGTAGCAAAGAAAGACCTAGGAAATACGAGTCTGTCATTGAGTGGGGCAGGTGACCTTTTGATGAAAGACACTGAAAAGGCAGAGATGCTCAGTGCCTTCTTTATTCTGGTCTTTACAATCACAGTCTAGTCTGTGGCCTTGTAGGTCTCTGTGCCTGATAGAAAAGCATGGGTAAAAAGCGGTACTACTCACAGGAGAACAGGATCAAATTTGGGATCATTTATATAATCTGGACATATACAACAAGTCAACAGGCTGCATTCATGGGTGCCGAGGAAGCTGCCAAAGGTGCACTCAAGGCCACTCTCTGTTGTCTTGAAAAACAGAAGACGTCCCTGATAACTGGAATGTAGTGTTCCAGATTAAATAATACAAAAGCAGCTAATGCTTGCATGCAAATGCTTCAACACAGATGGACTACAGATCAAAATCATGGATGTCAGAACAAAGATTCAGGTTTTCATCAGTTAAATCTAAGAGGAGGTTCTTCTGGCAAGTCAGTTTACAACTCAGTTATCACAGCCAAAAATACGGCAAGTGTTCCCAGCACTGATGGTTATGGCTGGCTCTCACTCAGCTTTATTTTGTTGGCATCAACACATCTTACACAAAGGCACTTCTGTTAGTATTTTTTCTTCATCATCTTTGTATCTGCTGGTAAACAATCTTCCTCTACGTTTGCATTTTTTTCTCAAACTTTTTGTAAAGCGCTTTATCTGATGGCATGACCAAAGCACAGCTGATACAACTGCAGTTCAGTTTAGAAACCCATTTGTGGGTCCATGCACAGAACTCTACAGTATAAGGTTATGGACTTCCGACGCATTTCTCTGAGTATGACTACCACCAGACTGTCCAACTATCCTGTTTTTCACTGACCCACTACCTCTCCAAAATACTTTCATTTAATTTCATTTGTATCATTTGCTTTCACTTTGGCACAAGACACTAGAAATACATCTATCAAAGCTTAAGGTAAATGTCAGCTGTAATATTCAAAGCAAAAATACTAAAGGCATACAAAAACATACCATGCAGTCCGAGAAGTTTAGCAAAAAGATATCATCCTGGTTGTTTTAGTATGTGTCAGCCAAAGCCCTTGCAGCACTGACATGTCTGGGGAGCAACCTTGTCCTTCGAACCATCACTATGTGGGATGTTTTCTTTTCTGCACCCAGAATATACATCTCGTGTTTCTTTTATTTTATCAAATACAATTGCCATTTCAGCAGTTCATCTGCAGTGATGATGTCAGTGATACATTTTCATATGGGTTTTACTGGTTTCTCCCACTTTATAAATTTCTTTCAAGATGCAGTGTTACAGATCTGGCTACCACTTTGCCTTCTTGGGTATCTGTTATGCCATACTAATACTTTAAATATATATGCTCTGTCAGGCATTGGGAAAAATATTATTCTCTCCAACTCTCACACACACACACTACATTACACCTGTGGCTTCCAGCATTTTTTTCAAGTTCTTTTGGCTACATTATCTGAATAGATGTCAGACATATGAATTCTTATTCAGACATGTCCTTGCAGCAAGCAGCTCCCTACCATCATTTTGAGGGTTCCTGAATCACTTTGGAACCTTTTGTTAAAAAGGGTTATTCCTTTGTTTTCTGACAGGTTATGTTAACAAATTCTTGAGTGATTTGGGTTAATATGACTACTGTGTGAGGAAAGGACAGCAAAACTTTGTAATGAATTC
This sequence comes from Athene cunicularia, assembly GCF_003259725.1. NCBI lineage: Eukaryota > Metazoa > Chordata > Aves > Strigiformes > Strigidae > Athene > Athene cunicularia. The sequence continues at coordinate 50,280,618 of NW_020799097.1, read as the reverse complement.
ATTAAAGAATCTCAGGGAACAACTTAAATCCATATGCTGAGAGGGATGGGAGAGTACCTACCTACATATTAAGCTTTCTCTCCAAGTGACTTTGAATGCAACTTAGGTGCATGTTTGATGGCCACTGACATTTAAAAGACACACTCTTTTGGTACTGTGTATCTAGTCTTCTTAAGCAAATATAAGTGGCTTTTTACAAATGAGACCTTGATAAGGTATGGCAGAAAAAGTATTGACCTCTTTAAAAGATACCAGATGTGTTTCTCTTACCACTTTGCCACTCTCTTTTCAGGAAAAAAAATCAACTCACTAGAAAATACTATTTTCTTCTGTGAATATTACCATCAAAAATGAACACAGCAGGTCAAGAACAGTGATATTTTCTGACTTCTAATGTTGTCTTTTATCTGGTATACTTGTAAAAATGTGTATTTTGATATTGTGACTGATGTAAACTAATCCAGAATCATAAATCTATACCCTCTTTTCATTCTTTGTTACTGCAGTTTGTGTCAGGAAGCCATTCTATGAGAAGTGCATCCTCAGCCATATCAATCTCAGTGTTACATACTCTGAAAAAAACAGTTTTTCACAAGAACTTAACGGCTAGATTTTGTATTTGAATGCTCTGCATTTGACTAGTCATTAATACTACTACTGCTCTGCAGAACAATGTTATCTGTCTGATTTCTGGTCATGTGCTTATACCCAGTAACCTTATGTATCTTCCTTTGACATCTTTCTTTGGATTGCATCAAAAGATAAGTTGCTTTTAAAAATTAAAAAAACATTCTGATATAGAGCATATAGTCTTCCAGCATGAGAACATGTATAACTAAGTCGAAAAGCTCTTGCAAGCAATTACGAGAAACTGGGATCATTTCCATTTCTATTCCTCTGAATTGAGCTTATGTATAATTAAATACTTAACAATTGTGCTTGATTTTAGGTTTCATTAAAACTCATACAGCAGCAATTGCCCCAACTCTAGGAAAGTACCCAACCCGAAGCACATGAAAAATATCCCAAAATGTATCATGCACTACAGTGAAATGGTGCAAATGAGTTCACTTTGGTTTTGCTGGTTTAAATCAAATGAAGACACATACCTTAGTCAAAAAGACTAGATGTGTCAGGTAGATATTTCCTTCTTTCTATTGTTTATTTTGTTTTACTTGTGGATTTTCTTTATATAAAGGAAGTGGAGTTAACTGATGAGGAAGAAGCAATCAAAGCAAATCTAATGGATAATAAGGCACTGTCTCCAGAAGTCCTTGATAACATTGTTCCTGACTGGTGGAGGAAAGAGCCATTCCGGTAACTGTAATTAGATTCTCTCTTTCTTTAATTAATCTTAGAAAATATATCATCCATTGTGTCCACAATTATAAATAACTACTGCAGATAATATTTCAGTGCTCTTGTACTTCATATGAATCATGACCTACCGCTCAGTCTCAGGTTTGTTACTCTATTTTGGTTGATATTTTGACAGTAACATAATGTCTCATGCCCTCTACAAAGGACTGGACAAAAGCACTTGGTGCACTTGAATTGGATTAAATCTCCTGAATAGCCAGGTAGTTTTCATGGGTTTACAGAATAGATATGTAAATAAACATTTTATGTTTTCATGTAATTAATTAATAAACATGGAGAGATGGAATCCACCTGTCACTATTGGTTTGCATATATTCTAAATATTGTGTGGAAGGCAAAGACAAAGTATCAATGTTCTCCAAAATAATAAAGCAGCAGGTTATCATTTGCATTCATCACAATCTGCACTCCAGTGATGTATCCACAATGGACTTCCTTTCATATCAGAAAGCACATCCACACTGTGATAAATGTGGATACACTGTAATAAAAGTGGATTATTGTTACATAAATAACTAAGATCACTGACTCCTAGAAAGCAGACTGACTTTTAGGATGTAATTTCAGCAGGGAAAATCTTTTTTTCCATGTCTGATCTATTCCATTCATTTCCGTCCAGATCATACCTGCTGGCAGCTTGACCATTAAGTTTCAATTCCTAACAGTATGAGAAACGCCTTAAAAAGAATAAACAAGATCTTCAAATAAACTTGTTCTGTCAGTCCGCAGATAGGGGACAATGCTCTCTTAGTGGTGTAAAAATAGGGAGATCAGTTTTAGGAAAAAAGACCAAAAATTACCCAGCATTACACATAGTATTGTAATATTATATAAATTCAGTTTCATCAGGGATTGTATAGCAGAAGAGAACCTTCACCATGATATATAACGTGATCAATATCCTCCCTCCAACTTTTTTCCACAACACCCAGGACCACCTGTTCTTCCATCCACTCCCACTCCTTGTAGCTGTTTTGGTTTTCTGTAGTTTTATAATGTATTGTATTAAGGTCTAAAGTAATAAAGAGAAATATTTCTTATTAACACAACATTCAGCTTTACAGAACTACTCATCTAATTTGAGACCGTAAGAGTTCCAACAGGCCACAGAGCTTTCCAGATATATCTGACCTGCTTTTAATATCTGCAGGAAGGGAGATATAGGTCATGCTGAGTGGCAAAATTCTCATCCTATACTAGAGAAGAATTTGTCTGGCATTTCTGAAGAATTTTCAGGCAAAAAGATTTCTGTGGCAGATGTTACCAAAATAATGTTGGAGGCACCTTCTATTTTTCTGAGAGCAGTGGCTAAGAAGTACTGGTTTTAGAGTTATTTTGCTTTTTTAAAAGTTATTTTTAAGTAATTAATCTCTGCGCATTAAAACATCAGAAGAAATATATTTGTTAAGTACACCAATTAAAATACATAGTGAAGTGTCAGTTTTACATTGTCAAAAGATAATACCTGAAAGCATTTTTTTAAGTTTACTCTTAACATATACATTTAATGAGGGATATTAGATTTCTGGGGGTTTTTTTCAAATTAATTGCATTTTCACTGTGTTACACTTCATACTACATTGTGTAATGATAAATATCTTATATTCCAATTAGGTCCACAGGATTTATACTGGATGGTTTCCCTCGTACTTTAGATGAAGCCCAGTATTTGTCAGAACGAGGACTCTGTCCTGATGTTGTGATTTATATTCAAGTAGAAGAAAGTGACATTCTTGACCGTCTTTTTCCTCCACGTCTGAAAAAATGGAAAGAAAGACAACATAAAAAAATGGAAAATAAAAAGAAACTGAAAGACCTGAAGGCAAAAATAAGGGTAAGTTTTCAGTCCTGTCTACTTTTTTGTAATTTCAGCAGCCCAGGAGGTCTGAACACAGATTCTAAAACTCCCAAAGCAGTCAGATATGGGAGCCAGGAGACACAGCCCCACACATTCACAGCATTCTTGGATTTACCATAGGAATCAAAAATAACTTAGGGCTCCTTTCCTCCTCTGTGCAATTAATTCATGCAGGAGTTTAGATATCTCGCAGCCCAAGCGTCTGACAGAATGCCATACGTCTGGAAAGTCCTGGACAAAAGGCAACTAGATGGAGAGAGTGAATATGACCATAAAAAATCAAATACACAGCTCAGGCATGGTTTTGCTGTTGCATCTCAGAGTTCCCGACCATGTGCTCTTGGGCTGATCTGTATCTCCCATTGGCTTACTTCATAGGTATAGTGTATGTGTCTGTGTTTCCAACTATGATACTCTGCACAGAAATGTAATAGTACTAAGCCACACTCTCAGTCCTGTTGCAGCCTCACAGTCTCCCAGTTGAACAGAGCTGTGCCTACTGCTGAACAGGTTACAAGTTACTTGAAATAACCCGAAACCTCTATGAAGACTTTTACAATCAGCACATGCAATATATTCAAGGTTCCTAACTTTCTATAAAAGTGAGGTAAAGTATGTCACATGCACTGTCAGAAAAGTTGTGAGTAGAAGTTACAACAGAGCAGCTGACACGCAGGAAGTCAGGGTCATGGAAGTTGGGACAAGGCTCACACAATACCAGTTAGTTTTCTGATCTGCTTGTGCCAAAGGTTGGATCTGACAATGCATATAATCTCAGAGAGTTAAGATATTTTTTTAATTAGTCTTTCTGGATGCAAGTTGGAAATCTTGCTGGAAAAGGTACATTCTAGTGACCAGTCTACGTTGCTGTACTAAGCTTATCCTGTAAGCAGATACCCTGTTAATTCAAGTGGCAAATGACTTGGATCCTAGGGTCCAAACTTCTAATGAACAGTGTAGGCATCAATATGGCTCCTGATGACAAAGCAAAATAACAGGTTCCTATTTAAACACATACACAAAACACTGATATAAACTGACAAAGGCATTAAGAAGTAAGGGAAGAGCAGGATCAATATCTCCTGAGTAACAGCAATTTGATATTTTTGCTTATGTGTATTGCAATATAGGTTTTAGTTACCTATTGAGTACTTTTCTATAGCATCCAGTTGGTGAGCAAGTTGATGAGAATGCAGCATTGCTGAGTGTACTGTTATCCCTTCTTTTGTTACTAAAGCTGGAGGACATACAGTGAATCTGAGAAAAGCAGACAGACCAGTTGAATGTTACCCTAGAGTTCCCTTCTCCACTGAAAGAAGCTGGCAAAAGGACCCTAAAAGCAATGAGTACACTTGCAGTGCAATGTCATTCAGGAACATCGGAGTTTAGTCACAAGAGTAGAGAAAATTAGTCTGTGCAGAGTTTCTTGCTGCTCATCTTAGAATGGTCTGGTGTCCAGGCTACTTTGCTTGGAGTTAACAGGGGTTTCTATAATTGCACTATTGCCTGTGTGTTGATATACTGTTTGTCTGATCTCAGTTCAGGTGACAGCACTACAGTGTGCATGAACAGCAATGACAGGTTGAATTCCCATCAAGCCCACTGCCCTTAAGTAGAATGCTTCTGCATATTACTTCTGAGTTAGGATTTAGCCATCAGGTATTTGACATGTATACTGAGTATGTATGGAGGACTTTATTTCAAATGCTTATAATTTGGTCAAACTTGGGCAGTTCTACATAGGCACAGGGAACAGCACACATTTAATAATATATTCAGTGACCCCTTTGCCAAATGGCAGAAAGCACCTATAAGTTTAGAAACTCTAGTTTACTGATAAAAATATTATATTTTCAGTGTGATCAGAATCACAGTCTTTTTTTCCATCCTAATCTCAATCTCAAAAGTTGACAAATTGGCTTCACTGAAATTTACTTACATGTTCACCTAGCAGATAGGTGTATCCAGTCTGCAAAATTTCAAGCTGCACAGATAGTATTTTTTAACATTAGAAGCAAGTGGGAACTGGAAGAGTTTTAAGGTGGAAAGAACATTATTTCTAGGTCACATTACCAATTCTCAGAGGAGAGCTTTTATGAGCAAATATCACTGTCTTCTTACATCTTTTTTTCACTCACAGGGTGAGAAAATTGCTAGAAGAAGAGAAGAACTTTTAGCAGAACAAAACCAAAATAAACAGAAGGTAAGAAAACAAGCTAATAAAGATTTTAAATAGCAGTGTTTGCATTCATATCTTAGAAATTTCTAGAGCTTTTAGTCACAGAGTTTTCAAGGCAATGTAGAATAGTAAAAATGTGATAGTCTGTCAAAAACTTCTGCTTTCAAAAATAATTCGACAAGATGTTTAAATTGTTTTAGGAAACTATTGGTTCATGAACACAAAACAGTTTAAAAAGAATTCTCAATATGTGCTCTAATTCAGCAAAATACTTATGAATGTGTTTAATATATCTAATTTGTAATTAAAGAGTGGCCCCATTAATTGCAATTGGGCATGTGTTTTAAGTAGCCTGTCAAATTCATGGTTAATCCAGAATAGGATTGTACCACAATTTCTGCCCAAACTCCATTACAAAGTATATTTATAAAAGCATTAAGGTACTACTAGACTGCTCATGAAATTCTGTCAACTACACTTTCAGTTGACATGCTGAAAAAGTCCTGCCAAACTACAATACCACAACGTACGAAAAAAATACTCCTCTTACCAAAACTGCAGTGTAGCACTTCGTTTTTTTAAGCACTCTTGGAACTGGTACAATACATCACTGTATACACTATGCAATACCTCTGTATTTTCTTCAGAAATATGATTCTAGAATTTACTAGATTTTTGCTTATGATAAAGGATGCCCAAAAATGAGGTTTTGTTGAATTTTTCTAATTAAAAAAGAGACAAGAATACATATGTTCCTTCAAAACAACTGTATCATAGACATGAAACAAAAAAATATTTTACCTTTATAGGCTTTAGCAAGTAAGGAGCATTATGAAGCCACTGAGGAGGATGAGAATGAAAATGAAGATGTTGAAGCTATACTTGAAGAAGAGTTTTTAGAAGATGAAGAAGAAGAGGCTGAAGAAGAACAAGAGATTGATGCAGTTGACCGCATACAAAATGAAATTGCAGAGAAGTTTGATTCAGAAATAGGCAGTTTACAAGGTGTACAGGTACCTACTCCACTGCTTATTAACTTATATGATTGGATGACGCAAAAGAGTTTCCCATTTTATTTGTCAAATTTAAAAGTCAAAGTGCTTAAACAATTGTGCTGTTGTACTCATGATCTAAATATGTGAGCAAGATGAAGGCTGTAATGAAAAGTATATACTTTAAAAGTATATAATTTATAAGACTTTATAATTTATAATATTGTGGGGTAAAAAAAACAAAGGAAACTTTTGGGTACACTTACCCAGTCTTGGGGTCCTTATTTCCTTTTTGATAGGTCAGTTGATACAGGTAACCAAACTAGAGAGTTATAAACATATGAACAGTATTTTAAAATATTTTTTAAGGCAAAACTCTTATTAGACAACTCCAACTTTTTTATATAGTTCTTAGTAATGTAACCTTCTTGAAATCAGTGCAATTACCTATGGTGATGGAACCACATCTAACTTTAGATATCTGCAATGTTAATGCTCACATCGAAGGCAGTAAGTAGATTGGTGCCATTTGTTTACTATATACTGAGTATTTTACTTCAGGAGGAAACTAATAGTGATTTAGAAGAAACACTACCCACTAACCAGAGAGAAAGTTTACAGAAGTAGATAGCCAAGACATAGATGTAAGATCTGCAAAATGAATCCATCCTTTTCCAACACCATAAGTGTGACTGATTCAAGGTTCACTTTATTTTAATAGTTAAAGGATTAAATGTCAGGTGAATCAAAAATAAACTCCTAACATTCTTTGCACTACAAGAAAGCACAAGCTGTGTGGGAAAGATTAATGTTTTGTACTCAGAGATTCACCTTTCTATTAATTTTGGAAGAAGGTGAGTTAAAAATGCATTCAACTTACAAAAGTGACTGTAAAATGTCATAATTTTATTGAACTACTCAATGCATATATAATCATGTATCCCAATGATAATCACAAAAATAATTTTAGGAGTTCTGAATGAAGCCTGTAGCTAATTTCACTCTTTCGAGTATAAACTGAGTTTGCAAAATAGAATTAGAAACAATTTAGGATAAGGCCCATGAGAGACACTAAACAAGAAATCCCGCTAACAGCCTTAGCTCTTTACGTGAAAGCTGCAATACTATAGTTCTTGGAGCATTTTGTCATTTGGGACCATATTACCTGCTGCATTAGCAAACTGATGAAAAATTTCATCAGAAAAAGAACAGGCAATATTTTTAGAGAGTAACTAAATAAGCCATCCTAAATTGTTTGGAGTAGGGAAAAAATTATATTTGATTATTTTTTTAATAAAAGATACTTCTCAAGTTTTAGCTTTATCACAGTTCTAAAACTTAACTGTCAGATTGTCCGGGAGGGTTTTTTTAATAGTGTGATACTTAATATAGGCTGGGTAATTTAAACTTCAGTGGGCAGGAAGACAAATTCTCATCTCAAATCAAATTTTGCTGATTAACGGTGACTGAGAACATGCTCAAGATATCCTTGATAACTTGCAGAAAATCTTGCTGTCAGTTATTATTAAAAATCTGATCATGTTTGTAATTCTAATATTTCATTCTGTTTTCATTAACCAGGAAGAACTTGAAAAAATGTTAATACCACAAATCGAGATCAATGGAGGACGGAAGCCTCACATTGTACACTACCAAATATATAGCAAGCTGAATTCTCTAATGGAAAATCGTGGAAGCATTTTTGAGAAATGTTACCCAATAAGTTTGCCACTTGCACATAAGATGATAGTTTTCTCATATAAATTTCAAAGTTCTTTTGGCCAGTGGGATCCAATCAAGGTAATGTTATTAAATAGCTGAAGAATATTTTCAGGAAGTAATACTTTAAAAAAATTTATTTCACATTAAAAAATGTTATCAAAGAGTAGCAACTAATACCAGAAATGTTTAATGAAAATGACATTACTGAATCAAAACTGCACCACTGACTATACACAAAATACAGCAAGCATAGATAAAAAAGGTGTCTTTTCAGCATTGCAGCTGAATTAAAGCTGAGAGGCATTTAGTAAAATCTGTTACATTAGCATTGGTGACACAACTAAAGGTGGCACTGAGTCAGAAAGAAATGCCTAATTCTTAATGATACACAAAACACAGGACAACAGAGAAGGTCTTAAAGCCCACCAGAAGTAGTGAAAACAAACTGAAAGGATTTGGGGTTTGAATTTGTAGGAAGACACACAGGAGGCCACCAACCCTAGCAGTGACAAAAAAAGTAAACCAAATGTTGAATTTGTGTAATTCATCAGGAGTAATTCTTTGTTGTCAAAATTTACAAATTTTGAAGATCAGCAAATTGAATTTCATAGTATTTTACTACAGGTCTGGAAAGACAAGGTCAGAGAGTACTCATGTCTATCCCCAAAAGTAAGCTGATACAGTTTTATAGGTACCAAGTGAAATGTTACTGGCTAAACTTTTGGTTTCAGTGCTAGAAATAAAAGCAGGTTGGACTGTGAGTAAATCAGAAATAAAAAGGAGTATTGATTTAAAAAAAAAAAAATTGTGACAAAGTACAGAAAACAGGAAGTTCCTGAAGGAAACATACTTCGTCCTTCATTTTACTATGCTAATTAATCAAGTAACTTTCATTTCCTTTTGTATAGTCATCATGTAGGGTCTTCACCTGTTCCACCTGTTTATCTTTCTTTAACCCTGGCAATCAGAACTGTATAGAGATCTGCTCTTATTACAGCTTTATATAATCAAAATACATAAAATGTTTTAGGATCAGCCTTTTCCATGGCTGCGTCAAACTGACATCAACTAATCTAAGGACACATTAATAGAAGTAGGTATTTCTTCTCTTCTGACATTTCCAATTACTGAACCCTAGCTTATATGTTTAATTCTTATTAGTTCCTACATGCTAGACCTTGCTCTTTGTTCTATTAGATTTCACTACATTTTTGTCATTCCATTTCTCCAATTCATTCATTTATGCTGTATAGTGGTTTTTTACCAACCGAAAAGTACAATTCAGTTAGAAGAAAGAAGTCATAGAAAGTTATTAGATAAAATCAGAGTGGTGTGCTGACAGTGGAAATGTACATGCTGACAATAATGAAAGGGAAATAGGATCATTTTAAGGGTATTTTAGGATATAATAGAAATGATAAAATTGATTACAGAACAGAGGGGTTTTTTTTGTAGAAAGGCAGAGAGAGTATATGCCAATTATTTTTAGATTAAATTGGGGGGAGGGGGGAAGTAGTTATGCAACTGATTAGATAAGCAGAGAATAAAAATGATGGGCTGAGGGCGGACTGGGAGCAGATAGATACACAGTAGAACAAACTCCTGACATCTTATAAATTGAGGGCAAGCACCCTGAAATGACTTCATGCATGAATAGGAACCTAAAAATCATAGAAGGGTCTGACAAGGTAATGCCCCGCAGTAGAACAGTCCCATCTCTTACTGTAGCAACCAGGAAAATTTATCTATATATTCAGTGACTCCTTCAAAGAGTACTAATAGATTTGTGAGGTACAGTTTCCCTCTACAAGAAGCTGAGCTGGCTCTTCCTCATTATTTCATATGTATGCCTGTAACTACTCGGTTTTTTCCTTAATATATTTCAAATTCATCAATACAGGGTCAGATTTACTGGACAACGTTTGCCAGGATCCATCCTGGAGGCCTCTTCGAAAAATGGTCACTTTCTCCACCTTCCTTTTTTGTGGAAGGAAGGCCACCGGAAGCAATAGGTTACACTTTAGTCAGTAACAATTTAACTTCTGAGTCCCTTTAGAACTGTAAGGTGAATGCCATCTGGTCTGGGCAATTTTTTCTACAGATGTCAACAATTTCTTCTAAAACATCTTTTACTGACACTTTAAGGCAGTTCCTCCAAGAAGGGCTGAAACAGGAACATTATTAAGCTCTTCCATAGTGAACAGTAGTGCAAAGAATTAATCTAGCATTTCTGCAATGATCATTTCTGCCATTAGTGCTCCTCTTACACCTCAATGATCCATCAACACTACAGACTTTCTAGTGGGCTGTCTGATGTGTTTGAAAAGATTTCATCAGCAGTGTATGTATTTTACCAAAAGCTTTTTTGCCTTGCTGTAGTTTTACACCTCACCATAATCTAAGTATTGATATTCTTTTCTGTTTTCTTCATTTGTACATGACTTCCACTGAATACAATATTCTTGGTGTATCTTCTGCTGTCGGGTAGATAAGTGGTTTGAATTCACAGAGAAATAAAATTATTTTCTTTATTCTTTGAAAATTAAAAGAAGTATTATGTGGTACCTCGTTGACTACACTCTCTTGATGGACAGAAAGTGTTATGGTACCACCTACTGGAAATAGTGAACATTATTTCTGTCTTCAATGTTTACTTCGTCTTTTTGTACAAGAATTGAATATTTATGGAAGTTCCTCAGACTCGGACAAATTATGATGTCCATCTGCATGAATTTCAGAATGCTTTTATGGTTTGTTTCATACAGTTTGTACTCCCCTACCTGCCTATAAATCTGCTTCTGTAGGACAGAAGGAGAGAAGGCTTTGTCAAGCCTAATCAACTGCTTCCCATTTTGTATATGCTACAGCTAAGTGAAGGAGATGTAATCATGCCACAACAAAGCCCTGAAAACACGGTCTTCCCTGTAATCCATCGACAATATATTTATTTCTTTTCAAGTAAAGAAAATAAAGAAACATTTATGAAAAACCCCATCAAATATATTCGTCAGCCAAAACCTAAACCTGCCGTGCCAGTTAAGATTGCAATCGTGGGACCTCCAAAATCTGGAAAGACTACAGGTAGGAGCCAGTATTATCTGTAAAGCAAAACCTTACCTAATGACTGAATCTGTATCTGTCATTATTGCTACTAAACAACCATAAACCATTAATATTGTTGGTCTTCCTGCTTTTCTTGCTGAGCACAGAATTTCTTAGTTACATTCTATAGTGTCTTCATTTGACAGTCAGATACTTACGCATTGTCCATCTGAATTTTATCCCAGCTTCTTAAGAAGTTAGTGACCTGGACTGGCAGTTAGAAAATCCAGATTTATAGTATTTGTACCCCTTGTATTATTGCTGATTATTTCCTAATTGTTTCTTATTTCTTTCAGTCAAGATGATCTAACATAAAATGAAGAAATATTCCTATGATCAAGGACCAAAACTCAAAACTCCGCCTTCCCCAATCTGTTTCCAAACTTCTAGACTAAATACCCCAAGATTTCTGTCTTTCTCCCCTCTCCTTCCTCCACCATGACTCCACAGGTCTCTGCCTTTAACTGGAGGAGGAGAAAATTCAGCTTACACCATAGCTTAATGATTAGAGTAGGGAGTTAGAAAAAGAAGAGACAAGTTCAAATTATCTCACATTAAGGAGGAAATTTTAACCATATTTCCCATTTCCTGGATAAATGATCTAACTGCAAGGCTGTTCTGTAATAGGGGCAGCAGTTTCCAACATATTTTATTACAATATTAACTATTGTTGCTGAAGTTTGTGCTGAATTGAACGCTGTTAGTGCATTGGGCATGCTCTGCACATAGGCAGAGGTTTGGTCCTTTTAGGGGCCTAAGCAGGGTTAGGTACCCACTTACCAATATTATGCATTGGAAATGACCCAGGGAATGAGTTGAGCAGTTAGCTTCTATGGTTAAGGACAGACTTTAACAGACTGCTAGGTTGTGATGTTGCTTACCTAAAAGTTGTGTGTTGAAATCAAAATGTTTTTGCAGTTGCCAAGAAATTTGCCAGCGTGTATGGGTTACTACGCCTCAGCATGGGAGATGCCATACGGCTAGTGTTAAACAATCAGCCAGAGACTGAGTTGGCATTAATGTTAAAGCGGTATCTTCACAAAGGACTGACTGTACCTGATGAACTGGCCATCCAGGCTCTAGATGTGGCTCTGATGAATCACGTGTGTAACACCACCGGGTAAGAGTCTTGTTTGGGTTTCAGGGTTTTTTTCAAGACATTCCAGTTCCTTCATAGGCAGTGATTCCCATGTTATCACTGTAAAACAATTTCACTAAACACATCAATGTTTTATGCGTTAAGAAAATAACCCATACAAAATGAGGTTCTTCACCTTATTCTGGGAAACCGGACTGAAACATAGTTTTCTGCAATTTTCAAGTAAGTGTATTCCAGTAAATCCAAGTAATATGCTTTATGAAAGTTGAGTTATTAAGAAGGAACTGAAACCAGTGAACCAGTGAGTCTTTCCATCTTATTCATATGTGATCCTGATTTCCTAGGCTCTTTCTCCACCATTGAAACACCTTCTAAACTGGGCAGACTTAAAAAGCTCCATGATTGTGATTTCATGACATTCAACTTCTCTCCCCAAAAAGAATAACTGTTAGAGGGAAAGGCACTTCTGGAATAATCTCTGAAAAATATTTGATCATGAGATCAGAATTCTTTCAACTTTTCTTCCATGTTAAATACTGCAATATTGTTTCAGTATACTTTGCCCCAGTATTGCCTAATATGTGAAAAACACTTCTTCAATATGATTTTAAAAACTCTATATGTGATATAAAACCCTCTTAAAATACTGTAAATCATTTTACTTTCCACTCTGAAAACTACTCCTCCCAATCCATATGGAGATTTTGCATAGTTATTGATGTGTCTGAATTTTGAAATCTACCATTTGTATAAGTCAGATCCATCCACTTACATTCCTATACCTTTTGCCCTTTGTGTATTCCCTTGACTATTTCTGATTCTATCTACTTGATTTTTTAAAAATTTGACTGTAAATTCTTAGGTGTGAAGACTGTGTCCATCAACTCAGGGCAGCAATAACTTCATGGCATGGGTGTTGACTTTTGTCTCTTGAGAATGTACTAGGACTATACATAGTCTTAATGGTTAATTAGAAACTGACTTAGGAAAACTGTCTTTCTGTTTCTGTTTGTATGCAGAGTTGTAATTGATGGATATCCTGTAACTAGAAAACAAGTAAACCTCCTGGAATCAGCTAGGATAATTCCAGTGAAAATATTTGAACTAGAAATGGATGCAAAAGAAGTGTTCAGAAGAGCACTGTTGGATGAGGAAAGCATGAACAGGTAGTGATGCACCCTGATAGCGGTATTTTTATCCAGAGGATATTGTCATTTCTGTATCGATGTGCCTCAGTGCTGTACCCAGAGAGGCTGTACCTAAACTGGTGCGTAACCTAGCTATCTCTGAACTCTATCTGAAAAGACATGGGGACCAGTCCCTCTACATTCTAATGCTTTGATTTCCTCAGACCAGAAATGAAGACAAGGGATTTGTGGCATGCTCTGGCCAGACCCCCGGCTGCAATGCTGGGCACCCACTGCTTAGTTAAACTGTTTTCAATTAAACCCTCCGTCAAAATGTTACTAGTTCACCCTGCTGCTGAAGTTTATTATTCATCAATTCAATTATTATGATCATAAGGGATATTGATAATTCATCTAATAATCTCTTTTTTAAGTCTTAATTGGAGTTCTTTTAAAAAGATGGAAATAATTTATATTTTAATAACATTTACAATTCTTGAGTTACTCATCTAAACCTTTCAGTTCAGCTCACTCTCTTCTTTATTCCTCTAAGAAGATAAACATTGCATTTAAAGAACTGTTGGTTGTTTTTGAGGAAGAGCAGTAAGTAGTTTATAAATGGACAGAGAATTAAAAAGAACAGAACATTCACCTTAAAATTAAATTGTATAAAAACCTGGTTCTCATTAAAGGTGCTTCTAAGAAGTTCCAGGTAGCTTAGAGCATTATTGCGTGTCTCTTTCTTTTTATCAAGTAATCAGTACAATTCATAATTGTTTTCTGAAAGCCTAAAGACAATTTGCATTGCAAAAAATTAAATTAATGATGTCTTTTTGAAAGTATTTACTTTAAACTTTTCATTTTAAATATCAAACTAATTACATTTCCTAGGCTTAAATACAAATCAAATGTGAAATATCAGATATTTCTGAAAGGTACAACTTACAGAGAAATTAATCCTATTAAAATGGAAGTTTATCTCTTTTTTTGGCATCATTTAAATTAAGAATCAGAAAAGGAAATGCTTCTATGTTCTAGTCAAAATATCTCTTCTGGTCTTGCACAATACTTTCAAGAGGTCAGATGGACTATTTTCATTTATGCATATGTAAATATGACAGACAGTTTTCCAAATATATCCAATGATAATGGTTACTTCTTCATTTCAAACAACAGCATAATTCCAAATGAAGCCTGTTTTTCGATAAACAATTGACCTCCATTTTAAAAGTCTCACAGCATTTTGTCTAGGGTACCATTTAATGGTGTATTGGAAGAGTGTGTCAGTTAATATGTGCTGATACCTTCCAAATCCTTTACAAAATTATTGATTTGTATTTGGGACATAAATAGCAAAAGTTTTATTCTTTGTTTCTGAACATAGCTGTCTGATCAAAGTATGCTGCTTTTCCTATGCAACTGGTAATATTCTTAATATGAAAGTTGTATTTCTCAGATATGTTCTACAGTGACAAATGACCAGATTTTTGTAAAAAGGGCTTAAAGTGAACCCTAGAATTTACACCTGAAATTCAGTGAAATGATCTAATCTTCAGACTTTGATCAGTGTTATTTTTCTTTGTCTTCAGACCTCCCTACCTTGAACATGACAGCTTACAGATTCTGGCTATTAAAAATTCCTGCTATAAACAGCACATTGATGCAATTAGGACTTACTATAAGAAGGAGCATCAGAACTGGTGTGTGATTGATGCCCTTCAGAGCAAGTGGTGGATCTGGAACAAAGTACTGCAGGAAGTTCAAGTGGTTGTTAAAGAAATCCAGACATACCTGGAAAGAATAAGAGAAGGTAAAAGAAAAACTAAGTTTGCCAGAATTATATTTGTTCCTTTAAGAAGCTGCAACGTAATGAGTGCATTTCAACTTCAGCTTGCTTTGGATGAAGCTAATTCTTGGGCACGTACATACCCTCAAATTCTTTAATTTTGAAGAGAGCAAAGACAAAACTGACTACAGTACAGTCTGAGGCCATCCTCC
>NW_020799097.1:50258718-50265111 GCF_003259725.1 Athene cunicularia | reverse complement strand
GGGGGGGGGGGGCTTTCATCACACCATGTACTCTTTTTTGCCAATGTAAAAAAATAAGATAATAGTTGAAATGTTCCTTAGCATCACAAAGGAGTAAAACAATAAATCATAAATAAAACTGTCTCAAGGAAAACAGACTAATAAGTTAAGCATGCGGAGTATCCCACATAATTAATTATTATAACTCTGATGTGCTAGAAAAATCGCAACTTTAATATCAATCTATAAAATTTGCTATCTTAATTCTCATTATTTCATATAATTTTCACATGATAAATTATAATATCTTGTAAACTATAACATTTCTGAATATAAATGATTGATGTTTCCATGTATTTCATTAATTAAACTTTATCATTACTTGTTTTATTAACAGGAAAAGCAGCCGGCATTGCTGATTTATGCATCAGTCCCACAGAGCTGCGGTATCGGCTGGGGGAGTTTGGACAGTACTGTCCCGTCAGCCTCGCAGAAAAGGGTGAATTGGTTGACTGCTCTGTAACACCATCACTGCAGTTCGCTGCAGAATTTCGAGGACACTATTACAAAATGGCTTCACAGGAAGAACTGGACGTAAGTGTCAAAAAGCAGGTCAAAAAGCAGGTCGAGAGGGGATTAACGGGAAGAGGCAACATTGTTGCTTAGATTCTTTGATTCCATACAGAAACAAGCAGTGTGCACTCTGAACTAAGACTAGTGTTGGTAGTATTCAAGCTTTTGTTCTGTATACTTGTGCTATCAAACATCTAGGCAGACAAAATGCAGCAGAGGGTCCATTCAAACCAAAGTTCCTACTACAGATTCTCATAGATCAAATATTCATTTTAAAACAATTATTTCCTCCTTTTCTCCATCTGTTTTGGGGAGACTGGGGGTAGAGAATGTCTAATGATAGCAATGGACAGTGATGGATGGTGGGTGGATAGTGATGACTTCAACTGAGTGTGGGTTGGCAAATAAATTACCCAAGAGCAGCAGCAGTGCCAGTACAGTAAGAGAGGTGTAGAAGAAACAAGTATCTAAATTGTGTGAGCTAGTCCTCTGGAATTTGACTAACAGCCTTACAGTACTTCTTTCATTACAAAAACATCTGATTTCTTTTTCTACAGAAATTCTTGAGCAGACCAGAGGTTTATGTGCCACCACTGGCACCTCACCCTCTCCCACCCCCAGAGATGCTACCAAAGAAACTGACTGCAGCAGATGTGAAGGCCTTATTCCCTGTAAGGGCTGAAATGCAGGGGCACTGTCCAGTCACTTACCTAGATGGAAAACAGAGGTACATCACTGCAGTTTTCACCATCTGAATTACAGGCTATGTGTCCTATATTAACACATTAATGAGGAAACACTTTCAAAGTACTTTTTAATAGTGTTCAGGGTTTGGACAGGAAAAGCAGTTCTCTACATTGTGCCTGTGGCTTTGGAAATCAATGTAAAATCACCTTTTGAAACTCATGTGGCTACAGGTTCTCCAAGGATCTGTGTTGGCTTACTGTATTTTGTGGTGAAGACTGCTTGGATATAGTTTCGACTCTTCTCTATCATAAGCCTTCAAAAGTTCAAACAAATCTCACAAAACCTTAGTAGATATAAAACTAGCTATTATGATTTTTATGAGATCCATAAAGCTCCACCATAAAATCCCACTGATTTCCTCGGTGTGCAGAAATTTCTCATCAAGGTAGAACCACAATAGCCAATCTTATGCTGTCCCTTCTTAATTTTCTGAAGAACTACAATTGGCATCTTAACTAGAGGAGCTCTACAGAAGCACTATAAAAGCCCCTTAATAAGGAGATCTTCAAGCAGAGACTCTCTTAGATTTTGAGCCTTTTAACTGTCAGTCACATGGTGGAAACCTGGATGATCCAATTGCTACTTTTTTGTAGTTCCCATATTGCTAAATTACCAGAAGGCTCCCAGTAGCTCATGAATTTACATTGCACAAATGATGTTTTACATTTCCTGTGAATTAATAGTTTTTCTTGCTCTGTCTTCTCAGATATGAAGCTTTGGTGCCTGGCAACATCGAGTATGCAGCAAAATATCAAGATAAGTTATATATTTTTGAAAGTGAAGAAAAACTTCTGAAGTTTATGAGGTGAATATACTAACTGCATTTTAATCTTTAATCACGTCACTGCTTATACATCATAAAAGCACTTACTTTTTATCTGGTTAGGTTACCAGAGAAGTACTGGAATCTGAAGCTTCCACGTAAACTCCCTCCAATAAAGAAGCCAATACTACTCACTGCGCTTCCTTTGGCTGGATACCTTGAACAGGCCAGTTTTTGCTTTTCTATTTCAAAACATGATTTTGCAATATATAGTATATCCCACCCAGTTTATTTCATTTTTAATGCAATATGAGTCTAATGTTTATTAATGGGATTATATTAAATTGAAAATTGTGTACATACAACTGAGAGGAATTTTTTTAAAAGCTTTAAAATAATGTATATTTGTAGCTTTAATGGAAAAAATGCAAATAAGGCCATCAGAGGGTAATAATAAACTGCAATATTATAGAAAGGATTTTATGACTCTTGTTTATCATATCTTGTAAGATTACATTTTTCTTTGATTAACACCAGGATAGACACAAGCCTACCTGGAATCATTTAAGGATAGCTGGTTACATTTTGAGACATGAATATTAAGTAAAAAATTATTCATGGTCACTTCCCTCCCTATTTTATACTATTTGTTATCTTCTCCAATTTACAAACTTAGATATCATTCTATATTGTTACATTTGCATGACAACCAGATCAGGCTTTGAACATATTTTTGTTCTAGATTTCTGTAATGGTCTTCTAAAACTGTTTTCTTTCTTTAGGGAGCAGCAACTTCTCTAATAAAAGCTCTGAATGAAGTAGGCTGCTTAAAGCCAAAGTTTCCATTCCTAAGTGTAAAAAAAACTGCTCTGCTATTTGTCGCATGCCATTTAAAAGGTAACGTATAAAGTAATACGCTATAAAAATAATGAATTATATAAATGCAGTAAACCATCTGATACAACACTGATAATCAATCTGTGTAGTTTTCTTATATCCAACTTAGGAAAATACTATTATGTACTGAACTAAGTACACACTGTCAACTTTCTTGGAAATGTATAAGGATCAGGGAGGAAAATAAGGTTAATAGGATAGGTAGATAGGTAAACGATCTCTCACAAATCATGAAACTTTAACAACACTTTATCAGCAACAACCTGATGGCCTTGAAAACATTTCCAACATGCACTGTTGGAGTTTTTAAATGGAAAGTAAAATGTTATAATCTGTGTGGTACTACATTTTAAACTAGACCTAGACAACCTGAATTGTCTTAAAAATTGACTAAAATTACTGTAATAAAAGTCTGCTGAAATACTACCTGAGGAATGGTTTAGGTACCGAAATGCTTGCCTTTTTTTCAACTGTATCAGGTGGTCAAATAGAACTTATTAACAAACCTTGCCTTTCAGGTAACCTGAAGACAACTTTCTGATCATACACATCTCCAACACATCAGCTAAATATGTAAATGAGAGGCCTGTTTGTATTGAAAAACAGCCTAAGTGAACACAGGACACCTGTTATTTTCAAAAAAAGCCCTTCTTTTGCATGGGCTCAGTACCGGTACACTGTTACACGCTACAAAACAACAGATATCCATGCAGATTTAATTAGATTTTTAAGTTTTTAGCACAGAGAAATGAAACATTATTTATCAGTCTGCTTACTTCTGAAATCATCTGGGAAGATCTGACTATTGATGTGATTCAGAGCATCAGTGTGTTGATTATTTTAAACTGTTTTTATTTAATCAACAGCCCAATCAACCACCTTACTTTTCCATAACAAAGATAAACAGTCCAAAATTAAAATTAGGTCATTTGTACTCAGCCCACAAAATAATGATAAAGCAAAACATTTCATGGTGCTACCAGAGGTTAGAACTACTTCACTGAGGAAGGTTGTCACAGCTTTGTCTCCTGTGTTCATATTTGCTATTTTTTAGAACTTCTGCTTGGGGTTTTTTGCAGTCCAAGATAGCAGTTGCAGCTAATAATATATAACAGTTTGCAATCAGCCTAAATACTGTCAGCTTTCAGGATGTGAACAGTCTAATTTACAGCTCTGCTGTAGCTTTGGTCTGGTTTCCAGTACTGCTGGAGGTTTCTAGAGCAAGACTGCTGCTTTTTCAGCCCACCAGTTTTGCTTTTTATAAGCCAACCTGTTTGGTGGGTGAACTTTACCTTGCCTTTTGTTATTTACAATTCTTACTTATTCTTTTCGATAATGACCATCTTTATTATTTGTCTGAAGTTCATCACATCCTGTCTTTCCTCATGCAGTTTCCAGAGCCCTCCAGAATTTTCTTGAACCATCACAGATTTTTGCTAGCATAGCTTTGTTAAGGAAGACCACTGAACAGTGGAGGCACATGATAAGCCCCTGTATAAATGTACAGTTCTTAAGCCAGCAGAACTGCTTTTATACTGTAGTTTGTTTCATCCACAAAAGGCTGTTTTCATTCTTTTGTTAGCACAGCTTTGCTAACATAACAATGTCCACGCTAGGAATGCTTTGCTCATATATTGCATCATTAAATCATTCTTAGCACTGGATGATGAACTGGAAAGGTTTTGCAAGTGCACAAATCTCTTCTCCTCATGCAGTGATGAACAGTTTGACATAGGAATCCTGGCAAATGAGTAATCTTCTTTTAACACTGGGTAGAACTGCTTCCAGCTTTCAGACACAGCATTCCAGTACACTGAAAAATCTCTTTTGCAAATGCAGCATTTATTACTGTCTGTCTCTTCAGAGTAATCACACCATCCTTGATCAAAAACTTGATCAAAGTGCTTCATGCTGTGGTCCCTTGGAAATTTTTTACATCCTATTTCTGTCTGAAGTAAGACTTTCTCAGCTTCAACTTATATCACTCTATAATCTCACATTTAAATAGGGGCCAAGAAACAGTGTTTCAGTTGCTCCTGCAGCTTTTCTAACAATACTGGACTGCTTTCAGTATCCGAGAAGAGAAGATATAGGTGATCAATCATAAATGCAGAGAGATTTACTCCTGGAAAAAAAGAGTAGGAAACTATACATCACTAGAGTGATTTAGTGCCCTTTCAAACTTGACTGCTGCAAGAGATCTACGTACAGCTATGCTTTAAAAACCACTCGGAAGCTGTTGAATGCAGTTGTATACAATTTAAAGCTGGAAGGCTGGAGTGTCTCACAGCACAGTTCTTCATGGAGTCCAGTTTTTGTAATGAGATAGGGCAGAGAGGTAAAAAAGAAAAGAAAAGAAACAATACTATCCTCTTTGCGAAACTCTTGGCCTTGATACTTTCTTCCTCCTCTGAACTATGTCAGCTCTTTATTTTTTATGGGTAAAGCATTAGGCCGTAGAACAACTGTGCCAACATAGCACGTAGCAGGCCAGCGCCAGCCATGCTGTGGCTGGGCTATCCCCACACAGAACCATTTTGGGGTATGTGCCCCGTTAGCCAAATTTGCCATTGCCTGGAGTATCACCAGCCCCTCTCAGCCCGAGGAATGGGAAGTCAATGGCAGTCGAGTGCATGTTTGTTGTTTCTTTGTTTGCAAAAGCTTTGAGCAACCTGATCTAGTGGCAGGTGTCCCTGCCCATGTCAGGGGGGTTGGAACTCGATGACCTTTAAGGTGCCTTCCAACCTGAACCGTTCTCCTGAACCTCAATCACCGTGATTCAGTGATCCTTCTGAGTATCAGTACCCCTTTGGGGTTAGGAACTTTAAAGTACCCGCCTTGATTTGTTGGTTGGGCACCAATGGGCGACACTCATGGCAGTTTTATCAGTACCAAGGATAAAACCAGCAGGTGTAGGCTTGATCCCTTTTAAAATTTGTGTGATGTAATTCCACAAAGTTAACAGGGAACACTAACATCCCGCTTAACTTCTTGCAGCGCACAACCCCAGGAGCTCGGCGCCGGCGCGGCAGATGTACCGGAGGAAGCTGGCGCAGCTGATGGAACGCTGCCAGCTCGTCCCCTACCTGGGGGCAGCCATGGCCGGACCCTACAAGGAGCCGCGGCGCCGGCCGCCGGGCTTTGACGGCAGGCTGCAGGCTTTTCTCTCCCTCAAAGACGCCCGCCCCGGTTTTCTGTAGCGTGGGCTGCGTGTTTCCTCCCCACCCCCCGTATTTCCTTTGGTTAACGCAAGGAGCGTCGCCATCAGCCGCCTGCGCTGCTGCAAAGCGGTCGGTGAGCAGCGTCACGCTTTCTAGGACCAGTTTCTTTACTACGAAACCTTACAATTAAAACCTCTGAAGTTACGCTTCGTTTAACGCTCATGGCGGTAGCGCACGCGTGGGGCAGCGCGCGGGAGGAGGCGGGGCCGAGCG
>NW_020799097.1:50238481-50258668 GCF_003259725.1 Athene cunicularia | reverse complement strand
GGCGAGCGGCCTTCCCCGAGGGGGGCGGCCAAAACCTGCGGGAGCGAGCTACGGAGCTTGGGGCGGGGGAGGGGGCGCCGGGGGTTGCGGTGCCGGGGTCTCCGATCCCCGCCGCGGGTTTTCTGGCTTCTCCCCAAACCCGCCCGGCTGCGTGGGCCGCCTCTTGCCCACCGCGGGCCGCCAGCCGAGCAGGGCCTGCTGTCGCTGTTTTTGTCGAGAACCAGTCCTCTGGTAGTCGCGACAGCCGCCGAGGACCCGCGAGTGGCTCATGAGCCCTTTACAGCACATCAGCAGACGGACCGGCGTCTGCCCGGGCGCGCAGCGGGCCCCGTGGGTGCCTGCCCTGCGCGTACGGGCTTGCTGTGGGGTTTTTAGGGGTTTTCTGGGTAAGCGTGCAGGTTTGGATTTTGCACTCAAAATATTAATGATGTCACCTCGTGACTGAGTAGCAAAGTCCTTCATGTGATCAAAACAGCAAGTATACCTTGTGTGAGGCTCGTGTGGGTGTTAGGGAATGCCAGCAGGCAGCAGCTCTCCAGTTCTTGTAACACACTGTAAGGGGTTGTTGGGTGCGACCTGCAGCCGTGCTTTACGGTGCTCCAGCAACATCAGGCTTGCATCCTCCAGAAATTAAAGCTCCCAGGTGAAACAACGTGGCTCCAGCATGAACTGTTTGGTAGCTGAATGGGGCTACAAAAATCACGTTGGCCACCTCAGCAGCATTTAGGTATCATCTGTGTGTAGTGTAGGTTGTTTCTTACAGCATTTGTTTAGGTGACTGGAACTGTTGCACTTAACGTGATAGTTTTATAATTTAAGATGGTAAGTAGCTAATCTGTTTCACTTTTGCCTCAGCGGAGCCTCTTGAAATGGACATTTTTGGCACATCTCTTCCACAGTAGTATTTGATGGATTATTCTGAAGTTATTGGATTTTCTTTTGTTTGTTTAAATTTTGCATATTTACAATTGAAGAAGCTTAGCAAGCCAGATTGATGGTTAATAGTCAACCCCATTTTAGACAGCACTCTTAAAAATGCTGCTGTTTTTCTGCTTTTATTGCCCACCTCCATAGGCCAAAGCTTGGCAGGTAAGTGTTCTGAACGAGAAATTTTCAGAAGGATTGAAGTGAAAAGAAGGCATGGAGTCCTGCCACACTGATGCCAATGAAGTTTTATCATTGATTACAGGATTTCATAGCCTTGTCCCCGAATAATCTGAAATATGGCATCTGTAGTGATGAAGCTGCAGTTAACCTTTTTTTTTTTTTCATTGTTAGTTTCCACTTAGGAGCTGTGAACAAAGAGTTCTTTTTGTCCAATTGTTTTAGTTGTGCAAGGAGTTTTTAGAAGGGGTAGCCCTTTTTTTAGATGCTAGACAGTTCAGAGCACACCAGAGAGATAATCAAGTGAAATAATAGGCAGTAATTGTGATCTAAGAAGAAACTATCTGTAGCCATTTCTCAGGATTTAAAAATACTTTTTAAATAAAATCTGTGTTAGTGTTGATTTCTTTAAAGAAAGTTCAGAGACCAGAATTGCTTTAGAAACTGTTAACTCTGGCTGGTAAAGTAAATTATATTTGGTGTCTTATAATGCAGACTTATTTATTAAATTTTAATTTATTAAAGCTATTATGTTCTTGTAGGCACCTCCTTTCATATTCGCAATAAAAATGGCAGAAATTACTCCTGATGCTTCTGAGAAACTGGTCATCATCCACTCCAAAGCTCACAAAGATACCATTCTAGCTAATTTTGAAGAGCAAAGGAAAAAAGATTTTCTTTGTGACATTACTTTAATAGTGGAGAATGTGCAGTTCAGAGCCCATAAAGCGTTGCTTGCTGCCAGCAGTGAATACTTCTCAATGATGTTTGTAAATGAGGGTGAAATAGGGCAGTCGATTTACATGTTGGAGGGAATGGTTGCAGACACCTTTGGAGCACTGCTAGAATTTATCTACACCGGTTGCCTCCGTGCCACTGAAAAAAGCACTGAACAAGTTCTGGCTACTGCGCAGCTGCTGAAAGTGAGTGACTTGGTGTGGGCCTGTACAGACTATCAGGCCAGCCACAGCCCGGGTGATGTGCTACCAGCTCCAGCAAACAGTGGAGCCTCTGTAGCCATTATTGCAAGTGACAAGAAAAACGAAGAGCCACCAAAGCGGAAACGAGGGCGACCAAGGAAAGCCAACAGTGTTCAAGAAGAAAAGTTGGGATCAAATTCCGCTGAAGATGTGCAGCTGAGGGAGAACAACTCCATGCAAAATAAGCAAAATTTTATCAAAAAAGAGACTGCAGCAGAAGAAACAGTTGCCAGCGAACAGGCGCCAGTGAGGAAGGATGCAGAAGAAAATGAACCTGCTTGTGGCTCAGAAACTACTGTCAATCTGACAGCTGAGAAAGATGAGAATTATGATCCTGAATCTGAAGGAATACAGAGCACTCAGAGCCGTTATAGCAAACGTAGAATAAGGAGATCAATCAAACTAAAAGATTACAAACTTCTCAGTGATGAGGATGAAAAGGGACTGGCGAAGACGACTGATGGAAAAAGAAAACGTGCAGGTTCTGAAGCTCGCTGTAAAGACTGTGGCAAAGTATTTAAATATAATCACTTCTTAGCTATTCATCAGCGAAGTCATACAGGTAGGCATTAAGAGACTGCTGCTTCTGGGTTAGGATTTAGTGACTTGTTGCTAAATGCAAGCTGTTGTTAAAATGTGGGCTGTTGTCTCCAGCAAGAACTGTCCAAAACAGCTTGCTGATCCAAGTTACAGTGTGTCTCCCATGCTCACTGTTTTATTCTTGTCACCTGATCTGCTAGCCTTTATGTCTTGCCTTGATTGCAGTTTAGTTAATAATTTCTCCTTAAATGTTGAATTATATGGCAATACTTAGAGAATTATTTTACTGCTATGTGAAACGTGTATCTTAGTTCTCCTTATTGCTACTTAGAAGTAATTATTTAGTAGCTACTACATTGCAATGCATCTCACTATCAGCTTAGAATATCTTGTGAGAAATAATGCATCTATACTTTAAGATACCATCTTTTGCTTTTAGGAGAGCGCCCTTTTAAGTGCAGTGAGTGTGGCAAAGGCTTTTCCCAGAAGCACTCCCTTCAAGTCCATGAGCGGATGCACACCGGAGAGCGGCCGTACACGTGCACCGTCTGCAGTAAGGCCCTGACAACAAAGCATTCTCTTCTAGAGCATATGAGCCTACATACAGGTAAATATTTCAAGGGAAATGTAACCCCTCTCCCCTAAGAATTTGCCTTTCTGAAAAAAGGTATTTCTGCTCTTTCCTGTATGTGCTGGTTTACTTATTTATTTTCTTACACTTGCTTTGGATGTGGCTTACATTGTAATAACTGATTTCCTTCACAGGGCAGAAGGCCTTTACATGTGATCAGTGTGGCAAATACTTCAGCCAAAAGAGACAGCTCAAGAGCCACTACCGAGTGCACACAGGTATAACAAGTTTGGGTCAAAGAGCTGGCTTACAGTCCATGCTGATTTGTCCTCCTAAAGATTAAGGCTGAAAATTCTTCTTCAATGATGTATTTAGTCTCTGCTACCCTCATATATGGTATCTTGATATAATATTGAATAGGATGAAAAAGACAATGTATAATAAATGGAATGTTTGGAAAAATACTTAATTGAGAAGGACTCTTATGATGATTAAAAATTAGTTATGCTGTATTTGACATACAACTTGATTATTTCAGCCCTACTGTCTGTGTTACATAGGAGCTAGGAATTGTATAAACAATTGTGTCCACTGCCTGTTGTGCAAATTGCCACTACTTTGTACTAGTAATGGCAAACAAGCTTGAATAAGAAGCATCCTCCTCGCTTCTGGAGCAGGACAGAGATTAAGCTACACACAGAGGAAGTGGTGGAAAAAAATCAGAATTTACAACACTTCAAGAGAAGGCGTGTTTGGGTGGGAGCTGGTGTCAGTCCCCTCTTTTCCCATGATAATTGTAGAGAGGAATAAGACTGTGACAGTTAAGATAGGGAGGAGGCAGCGAATCACCTTTTGTTTTATCTCTATATTCTATCACAGTGGTTATTTTACAGGAAAGTGCTTTAACAAAGATCACTGAAGAGATACACTGACACTTTTTTTATTATTGCGACAAGGCCATTCACTGCCGGAATGTAACCAGTGTCGTCGCAAATTCATGGATGCAGCTCAGTTAAAGAAACATCTAAGAACACATACAGGTAATATTGTCCATCGTGTTTTATGGGGTTGTTTTACTTCTTGAAGTAACAGAAGTGTTGGGCAAATGTCACTTGTGTCTCTCAACTTATGCTCTACTTGTACATAATGGTGACTGTATTGCTAATGAGGAGATTGACATCAGGAATGCAGGAGCACAGAAAAGCTGGTACTACAGTAGTGCAAAAGCAGGGCCTATTGTAGGAAGAGGGGTTTTTTTCCTATTCTTTTAAAGCCTGCTGCAGAAAATGCCAGTCAGCTCTTCTGTGATGGAATCCTGGCCTGGGAATTCGGTTTATCAGGAGAGCCACAGCCGGCATGAATGGGATTGAAGTAAGCCAACTAGTTAGAGAAAGTGTATGTCCTAAGTGACTTGGGCACCTTTGTCTGTGAGAGGTGGGTGCTTATGAAAAATGTTGCTGACCAGAACAATAATTACTTCCATTTCCCTTTTTATTGTGCTGTAATAAACCAGATGTTGGCAGGAGATGGGCTGAGAGGGATGATTCAATACAAGTGCGTCAGAAGGTGTTTTAAGAGATTTAGAGGGTGAGGTAATGCTTGAATGGCTGAATAACAGAGATTAAAATGTTGATCTACCCTCTTAGTGATAACAGAGTATAAGCTTCTTAAAATAATTTTCTTTGAACGGTAAGTTCATAAGATGACATGTGAATAATTTCTTTTTCTTTTAAAAGGGCTATAAACAGTGGCAATTGTTTCTTCCTCAAATCAAATGGTTCTTAAGCATGTTGGCTCCGGTTGTAATAAAGTATGCATGAGATTGAGTTATGCATCTTGTTAATTTCCTTTTCTTTCTCAGTGAAAATAACACAGCTTTAAATTCTCTGGGATATAATGAGGTCAGAACTTGTGGTTTTGGGTGTATCCAGAACAGTGTTAACTTGTGATACTTAATAAATACTGCACTTTCTATTGAGGAGAACATAGAGTTTGTTGACACACACAACAGTTGTGTCTGAAACTGACACAGCTCTATAGATGTAGTGGGAAATGAGAAGAGGAAGCATACTAGCAAGGTAAGTTGCAAAACCAGAAGAAATAAGATGAGTTCTAGCAGCAACTGTATTTATTTTGCTGTATGTATTTTGCTTCCAGAAAAGACAAACCAGAGACCAGTATTAATGATGCAGAAATAACAATTGATCTGTCCCATCTCAAAAGCAAGAAGTAAAATTCTAAGGAGTTTGGGGGGACAGGTGTTAACATTGCTATGACTGTTCTGCTTTGGCAGCAGTTTTGTAATGCTGTGTCATAAGAATACAGCCTACTTAGGAAGTCGCTCCTGTTTTCAGTAGGAGGCTGGGACTAGATGACTAGAGGTCCCTTCTGACAAATGCTGCTTCTTTCATCCTTTACTCCTGCCCTCCAAAGCCATATAAAAGCTGATAAGTGTTGCAGTTCTGTGCTAAATATGAAGCTTCCTTAGAAACTGGCTGATGACCACGAATCCCTGGTGGTGATTCAGATTCTCATGTCTAGTGTCTTACAGAAGCACAGTGCAATAAGAATATGTTATGGTGTGAATTAGGATTTGCTTCGGTTGGGTAGTGTCTGTTTCTTGTGAACCTTTTTGTTATTTGATTTGGCTTCTCTGCTTTACTCAGACAAGAGAATTCCAAATGCAGAATCAACAGCCAAAAAACCCTCACAGTTTGTTCAACCCACTATAATTTAATTTTTCTCCAACCACTGTTCCCAGGATATCGTAGGTCTAGGATGACAGAGCCTTATAGAAAGCCAGACAACTTGTTAAGATAATGGATTCACTTTCAGATTTGGAAATACAAGCTTTCTCATCTGCATGGTGCTGCACTTGAGCCCAGCATTAGTGCTTACTAGTCCAGGGTCGGCCTTTCTCAGACTTCTCTGTTCTGTGTGGAACACCTGCATCTGTATTCCGGGTATGTTTGCTGTGGCTCTGAGGGCTTGCATCACTGAAGCCTTTATCTTCAAAGGGGAGAAATGACAGAGTTGTACATTTAAATTACTATACCCTTGTTTAACTAATGAGTTCATTCAGGTTCAGATATCTGTCCTGACCCATAGCAGAAGTGTGAGGATTTGACAGTACACACTTGATACCATGTATGGTAAAATAAAAAATGTTTTTTAATACATTGATGGGAAGTGATATATAAAAAGGGATGTCAAATTTCTTTTTGATAGGTGAGAAGCCCTTCACTTGTGAAATTTGTGGCAAATCATTTACAGCTAAAAGTTCTCTTCAGACTCACATCAGAATTCACAGGTAGAGTATGTCTTAATTTCATTACATTCCTCAAAAATGTAACTTCTAGTCTGATACCTGTATGTAGTGCTTGTTCAATTATAGAGTGGTCAGGGCTTGTTCGCATTTTGGATGGGTGGTTAAAAGACTTCACATTTTTGCTTCATCTATTTAAAGAAATAGTTGGTAGTGGAAAGTTCTGCACTTTTAAATACTAGTGTGCTAAGACATTGTAAGATTCTTCTTTGGTGTATTGTGTCTGTTTAATGACAGTGTACTTATTGCTATATTATTTAAGTAAAAATTTCACTGTGAATTTTTGCTTGAACAGTAGCCATGGTGTACAAGGTTCTTGGAACACTGCCCTGTTTCCCTGTAGTCTACCAAGTCTCCCTAACAGCATTAGTTGTCTTTTATCTATGTCAGTGGGATACACTGCATAAAGGGATGTCAGATTTTAAATCATTGGAGAACTGTTGTGGGCCTTATGTGTTTAAAAAAAAAAAAAGTTTTTCCATTAAAATTTCTCATCCTTTTGAGTTGGGCAGCAAGTTAGGATTTGTTTTTTTTTTTTTTTTTTTTTTTCTTAAAGCCCACGGTGTTAATAAACATTCTTAAAATGGTCAGTGCTTACTGTGCAAAGTAAGTTGTTGCATTCTTGTCAAGGTCTAGCAGCATGGAGTTTGTACCTCTGGCATTATGACAGGAGGGCAGTTAGGTTATCTCTGCAGCTCTTGAGTACATAAGAATGGAAGTGTACAGTTTGTGAAGTCAGAAATAATTAAGAAGTCAAATGAACTTTTTTGATGTCGCTATTCTTAAGTGCTTATGGTCTAGCAAAACAATCATGTAAATTTTTTTTATTTTACAATAAGTAAGTTGCAGAAAGCAGCACTGTCAGAGTGAATATTTTAATGAGATCAAACACATTCTTTTGCAGAGGAGAAAAGCCATATTCTTGTGGTATATGCGGAAAATCCTTCTCTGATTCCAGTGCTAAGAGAAGACACTGTATCTTACACACAGGCAAAAAGCCTTTCTCCTGCTCAGAATGTAGTTTGCAGTTTGCTCGTCTGGACAACCTGAAGTCTCATTTGAAAATTCACACCAAGGAAAAGCAGTTTCAGGAAGCCAGCGCTGCCGCAAGCACCAACACTAATTCAGAAGAAGTGAGAAACATTCTTCAGCTGCAGCAGTATCAACTTGCCACCTCTGGAGGGCAGGAAATTCAACTACTGGTTACAGATGCAGTACATAATATAAACTTCATGCCTAGTCATAATCAAGGCATTAGTATTGTTACTGCGGAAAATGCCTCAAATATGCCGACAGAGCAAGCTGCTAACCTCACGCTGCTTGCTCAGCCACCACAGCAGCTGCAAAACTTGTTGCTTTCAGCTCAGCAGGAGCAAGCAGAACAAATCCAAAGTATCAATATGATTGCAAACCAAATAGAGACTGCCCAGCCTGAACAGATGCATGTCATCACTCTTTCCAAGGAAGCACTGGAACATCTCCATGCTCATCAAGGATGAAATTAAGAAATCCACTTAGCAGGATCTTTGCATCCAGCTCAGCTCAGGCAGCTGACTCAGGAATCAAGTCAACAGTCTCACTCTAGCCAAGATACAGTTCCTTCCCATCAAATCAGTGAAGAACAGAATCAAAGTGTACATGTTTCTGAATCCCATCAGCAGTCTCTTGTCAGTAAATGAGTCCTCGTGAGCATCCTATTCAAGGACAGGCTTTCTGAAATGCTTATTTGTCATCGGAGGGCTAGGCTGTAGCATGCATCTTATTCAAGCAGTGATTGTATATATTGCATTTGCTTTTCTGCAGCATAATCTATCCGATCATACGTTTCTTGGTGATTTTGATGGGTGATTTTCAGTTTTCTTAACTTTATTTATTTTAGACTTTTTTTTATTTTTCCAGATTGGTATTTCTCTACCACTTAGTCCATATCTCATAAGTGATTAACGTGGGGCTTTTTGTGCCGTACACGTACATGCCTACTGAGGAGATGTTTGGCCCCTTATTTGCATTTCTGTGTGACCCCAGAGAAGTGTACCTTGCTGGTAGAACAGTGCTTAAGATGTCTGCTGATCAGAAAGTACAACTTCTCTGATGAAGTCAACATTGCCTGAACTACTGTTAAGATAACCAGTACTTTTTGCAAAGCTAACACTATATGTCTTATGTTTAATGAGCTTTTGCTCTGCAGGTTAATGTACAGCTTTCTATGTGATCATTCCCTAAGTGAATTTTGATTTATTGATTACCAAATTGGTTTGGTTTGGGTTGAAATTGTTGCAGCCTTTGGCCCAGGATCACCCCTTCTATTAGCTGTGTGCTGTACAAGTTTTTCTCCTCAGAAATGCAATAGCAGCAATGAGATACGGTGGTTACACTGGACAACTGAAAAGCCCAAATTCTGCTCTGCTAGTTCTACCACTCATGCTCTGTGTGACTGTGGGCAAGGTAGTTGACCTCTGTGCCTTATTTCATCATCTAGTCAGCGGGGATAGCGTTCACGCAGTCTGCCAAGCACTTTGAAGAGCTCTTGATGTTGAAGGCGCTGTCTTTTGAAGTGCAAAAATTCTCTTCCTGACAGGATTCAGTCTAAGCTTAGGAGCCAGTGTATATTTAAAGTGTTATTTTTTGTACTTTGGAGAGCAGAATGTAATGTTACTTTTAATATATGTTAAAGCTGGTGATTGTTTTTGTGGGGAGTTAAACAATGAATAGAATCCCTTCAGAGCATAATGAGCTATATAAATGGGGCATATCACATAAAGTTGTACAGCTATTTTTGCTGACTAGATTAGATGTGTACAGATTGTTTTCAATGACTGACTGACTGCTAACAAAAAAGATTTGACATCTTAATAAAATGCCATGCCAGAACACATGCTTTGCATTTTCAAGTTTGACTGCTGATAATATCTCACATAGTGTACTTGCGTGTTAAAATCCAAATGAAATGCCACTGGTGCTCAAAGCAATGTGCTCATTTGTCACTTCAGTTTTAAAATGTCAAACTTGTGATTGATATTTTATATTTTACCAAATGAAAAATACAAAAATTCAGGTGAATCTAAAAGCAGAACAAAAGGTCTTTGAACGTGCTTGGCTTATACGACTGCCCAGAGAGAGTCACTGCATAAAAGCTCAGTGGTGTGTAGAATGGTAGAATAATTTGAGGTGGAAGTGACTTCCGGAGGCCATCTGGTCCACCACCTTCCTCAATGCAGGTGTGTCTAGATTGTGTCGCTGTTGTCTTGGTTGAGTTTTGAACGCTTCCAGGGAAGATCCACAGCCTCTCTAGGCCACTGGTTCCAGTGTTTGACCATATTTGCAGTGAAAAAAGTTTCCTATATTTAATTGGAATTTCCCATGTTCCAGTTTGTGTCCACTGCCTCTCGTCCTACCGCTGCGTCTCCAAGAGTGTCGTCTCTGCACCTTCCCATTAGGTAGTTGAAGGCAGCAGTAAGGTCCTCCCAAAGCCACCTACTCTTCAGGCCTGAACAACCCCAGCTCTCAGCCTTTTTGTTGTGGGCTCCAGCTCTTCTATCACCTGCTGCCCTCAGTCCGGTGTGCTAGTGTCTGTCTTGTTCTGGGGGGCCCAAATTCTGGACCGTATTCCCTCATTGAAGTCCTACTTGGGTTGAACTACTCGGCTGGCTCCCGACCACCTGCTGCTGGAGTGTGGGTAAGTACATTTTTACCGAGTACTAGATCAGATTTTATATAAATGGATCATGAAACCTGTAGAGAGTGGGAATAAATCCATGCAAAAAAACAAAAACCCAAACCATCCCACCCCAAAACTCTAGTCTTTTCACCTTTTCTTTCCTCTCAGAATGGAGAAATAAAATATCTATACTTTCTGCCACCAGAGAGAACCAGCGTATTCTGCAGTTGGACTTCAGAAGCTTAAAGTCTTGATGCTGTAAGAACAGATGAAAAAATACAGTAAAGCTTGTTACCTCTACGAAAATCTTACTGATCAGTGGTATAAATTTAAGCTCATAATAAATATTCTGGCAGTTTTATCCTAGCAACTTTTGATTTTATCTAAAATACTGTAATGTGCAGCCATGATGCTGTCTGGTCATAAGTTTACAGGAGCTTGCACTGAGTTCCTTCTCTGACATGTATTTATGAACTCTGAAATGCTTAAAAGCTGGTTACGAAGTAAATCTTAAGACTACCAGTAAAGAAACTTAAATACTTTCCCCTTTCTGAACTTTGATCATCCTGAAGTTATCCTTTCAGGGTTAAGTACAATGCTACAATTATGCATGAGCCGCTATCACATAGTGATTGCTCAGTGTTTTCCCTACAACAACAAAAAAAAAAAAGTTTCAGGTTTGGAATTTTCTTAGGCTTTCTACAAACTACCAGTGAAGAAACAACTTCTGTGACTGGCACAGGAGTGACTAATCTTGCACCCTGCATTGCTTAAGCTGTCAGCACGCATTGTAGCTTGCACTCGAGAAGCTCACGGGGTTTATCATATCACAGATGTTGGGGTTTTTGACACCATTTGCTTCCTTTCTAGTGAATGCATTTCTATTAAAGATGAAAATAAATCCTCCTTCTGTGTGTGCGTTTTTAAGGCTGCAACTGAAGCCTAGGATTACTTTAAATTTGAAAGGAAATCCCTTCAGCTTTGCTTTTTAGTCCGGTTGCCACTAAGAACTATTTAGCAAAATAAATGCATCCCTTAAAAACTGCATTTCAAAGCAGCTCTCTCAATATCTTTACTCCTTAGCTAGTAACACCTTAACTTCTCATTTTCTCATATATACTAATCTTAGCAAATCCATCTCGCTGCTTACTATGTTAAAATGAGATTAGGGTTTTAAACATAAATGCTGGACAATAAGATGACTACAGAAAGATCTGGTTTTGTGAGCAATTAACACCATTGTGTGTTTCTTTTACTCCATTTGCAGGTTACCCCGTGTAGTTGAACTCTAACAGGATTTTACTATTCTTTTTTCAAATGCAAGTTGGTGAAATTTTGGCTCTTTCTGAATATTTTGGCTGCTTCTCCCTGTGAATTTGAAACAAATCCCTGAGAGGTAGAGGAAACACACTGTTAAGCGTCTATTTGACTATTGCATGTACACTTGCTCTGCTTGCCAGTGATATTCATGGTCTAGCTGTAAGTAGCATTTCTTGACCTTGGCACATTTCTTGACCTTGGCACTCTGAAGTTCAGAGAGTTTGCTGTTCTGTGCGTGGAAGCAGAGATGCTGGCAGTGTGGATTAGGCTGGTGGGCCTTCCAGTCCAGCATCTCATTTTTGATAGAGGAATATCAGAATATTTATTTCATATGAGCTCTGAAGCAAATTATCCTGCCAATATGAAAAGCTTCATCCCAGCATGTGTAACTTTGCAAAGGGTTTTTTAATATTTGTTTTATGCTCTCTCCTCAGAGGGACTAAAAAAGCACTACTGGGGGTTATACTGCTATTACCTCTTAGGATCTAAGTGGAAGAGGAGATGACTACCTCACCACAAACTTTTTCAAACTGAAAGCTTATTCACAGGTTATTGAGCCTCTCATCGATCTTGCATCTCTTCATTTGTAAAACGCTTGGTTTACTATTTTAGCTGGTTAGTCATTGTGATCAAGTTCACAGCTGATGTTTTCTAAGACCTATCCTAGCGTGCTGGGATTCTTTTTTTTCAGTCTTTTCCCATTTCACCTTAAATGAAACCTAGCATGGGATTTGTTCCTAGTCATTGGCCCGATGCCCATGTGAGTGTAGCAGCCTGGAACATTTTCTGTCTCTCCACATCTTCCATCTCTGCAGCAGACTGTCTCACTGACTGTACAAGTAGCCACATCCAGGAGAAGCCAAGTCAGACTCCGGAGTGGCTGGGAGGAGACGAGTTTGCAAAGCAGGTGTGCCCTGGACTCTGGGCAGCAGTCAAGGTGCTTCCTGTATACACTTATCTTCCCGTGGTCAGGAATCTGTGCAGGCTTTTTCCCAACCCTACTGCTATTGCAGCTTCTCCAGGAGTGGAGAAGGAACAGGTAATGCCACACTCCACAGCTAAGATTTCAGGATGCCTTTCATGTATTCGTTAGAGGCATTAAAGAGTCTGCTTCTTGTAGACGGGCAGTCCTGAGAGCTACGACAGTCCTATATGCTCCATCCCTTTTCAGATCCTCCATAAAACATGGAGAACAATGAATGGTTTTCTACAATGTATGGACTGCTGTTCATCTGTCCCAAGCAATTCTTCTAAATGAAAAAAAAAAAAAAAAACCAACATTCAGGCATGTTTTAGGTGAACTGGCATCTTACTATAGTATGCTTACAGCCTATTTCTGGCTAATATTGTAATCCTACCTAATTCAATGTATCTTTGGAACAGCAGGACACAGAGCTTTGCTTTAGTTAGCAGCTTCTCTGCTAACTGTCCTGCAAGTTTTTTTAACAACCCTAATTGTAGCCCACTGTCTGTGTTCCTGAAGGGGACCAATTCTCAGACGTGTTCACAGGTCTTCCCTTTAAACCACTGGATCCTCCTTGCCCTCGAAGGCAGCATGCCTTGTGGCTATTACAGCAGTCACCTGGAGAACTTCAGGTTGTTGTAGACAGCCCCATTAGTGTATCACTATCTTCAAAATCAGGTTATCCCTTTGGCTTTGCTTTACATTTCTTGATAAAGTGATGTTGGTTTCTACCTTCCACCTGGAACACTTAAGTTTATGGAGTCTTCCTTCCTTCTGGAGCTGAATGTATCCTTCGTTCCCGAGGGGTAGGAAGATGTTTTTCAAAGTCTCCTGTGTTGTTTGCTTCGACTGCTGGGCAATCTTAACAGCTGCATGGGATCTGTCAGAAAGGACTTGTGGCAGCCCAGGGACCTGGAGTGAAACAGCAGTGATGTCCCTCCCCCTAGTCATCACAGCACGCTGTTGTGGTTCAGCAGCTTCAGCAGATAAGCTGTGCAATGTTTCCTCTCCAGGTATTTGCTGTGAAGTTATTTGGCATTTGCGTCTTCAACAAGCACAGCATTATTTATTATGCAGCTTTCAGCAGGGCGATGCTGTTGTCATTTGACTTGCCCTTCACCAAAATATCACTGGGTGACCCCTATTAGCTCTCCTGCCAGAGTACCTTCACAGGGGGGCTCTCTCTCAAATGTTGGGTTTGTTTAATTAATCCAATCTGCCTTTCTGTTCTCTTTCTCAGTCTCTTTCCAATGCTATCTTGAACTGAAAGGAACTGAAATAGCTGCAGCAGGTGGAGAGGTTTGGAGAGAGGAAACCTGACAGTCCCACAGAAGCAAAACTCTTGTCAGGGCACGTGTGCACATTTAAAATGCTTAACGTTTCCAAGAGCGTTAGCTTCAGTATCATTGCTTAAATATACTATACAACTTCTTGTACTTCCCGTAGTTTTCTTCATGGTGATCGTTGCTCTCCCCAAACCAGATGCAGCATGGCACATCTGCTTGCTGCAGCTGGCGGAGCACAGCGGTACCAGCAAAACATTTTTAGTTATCTAAGAAATATGAGTAAGCTTGCAGAACCACCTCATATTGTCATAAACAGGTAGCAAAAAGAGGCTGAAATGAATAATAACCAGTTTAAGATTTTGGTATATATACTTTTCATAATTGGCAACCTGTTGAACAGATTTTAATGTACCTGAATTACAAAGTCATGTAAAAAGAAGGGGAGAAGTAAAAGCCAGAATGGATAAAGACAGCAAGTAACTGGTGTCTCTTGGCTTGCTCTCTTTTTTAAAAAAAGGCCATCACAAATTTGCAGAAAACAGTCCTGTACAGCTAGTGATATTACTGACTTGTTGGCTGATAACATTAAGCTTGTTTGGCTAATTGTTGCTTTTCTTCTGGACTTTAAGTTGACTATTAGCAGCATGTTTATAGTTAATTTGTTTTCTTGCCCACAAAGACAGTGAGAAATTCATGCCTAGAAATTATCAGTTTAAAAAAAAGCTTTTTTTTTTTTTTTAAAGAAAAAGGTATAACAGGACCCATATGTATGTGCAGAATTAAATTTCAGGAACGGAATTTGTGTGTAAATTTAAGCACACTTAGGAAATGCACATATCAATACCTTTTTTTTAAAAATAATATGCAGTGGATTGCTCTGGCTTTAATACTTGTGTTTTGTAGTACAAAAAGGAGGAAAAAGGCATTTCAAAAGGCCGGATAAACTTTAGCTGTATTAATCTGTATCAAGGTAAAAATACGGATGTGGAGAAAAAATAGGTAGCGAATTATTTTCTGAAGCATTACTGATTTTATATTTGACTCTGGGTATGCTGCTTCTCTTCTTGACTTTACATAAGGCTGCTACAGACATTTTTGGCTATAGCAGAAGCCATATGGTCTGGCTACTAAAATTAGGTTTGGCTTGTCACAGCCTGCAGAGGCTCCAGTGGTTGTAGTGCTGGCCCTCAGGAGGAGGAAGGAGAGGGTTTTCCTTCACATCCCTCAGCCACAGCCTACAAAGTGTGGTTGCAGTTGCACGTGCTGCTTGCTGCAGTTGGCTGCTGTCATGCCTTGACTTATCTGCTGCCACCCAGTACCTGTGTGTAAATTAAATCTGCCTTCTCTACGACAGGATTTTAATATGTCCCCTGGTCCAAACTGTTTCATCTCCCCCAGTTTTCTGCATTTTTTGAAGCAGGACAACGTCATAACATGAAACACCTTATGTTCAGGTCCTCCAGGCAAGGGAGCAGCTGTGGTAGCTGAACCCTCAGGATCTGACCTTCTTCACAGTCTTTGATACTCTGAGGATGGAGCTCTTCAAATCCAACATTGCTGCAGATCCCAACAAAATAGTTACACGTGGTGCCCTAATGAATGACTGTAAGAGAATATCACTGAGCCACACACATGGACCAGAGAAACTTCAGGGCTACATGGGGAGCCCTTCCCCAACCTGTGATTTCTTTCTCAATCTGACCTTTTTTTTTTTTTTTTTTTTTTTTACAGGCAGGGGTAGTTCAGAAACATCTACCTAAGAGCCTATAGGCTTTTTGGTTCTGACTCTGTGCTTATGTACAGATTTATCTCTTGATAAAGCCATTGGGATATACAATTGGGAAAAAAAAAGCACACATTGTCATTAAGATAAATTAATACAATTTTTATTGTATTTAACATAGGTTTGTTCTGCAGAATATATTCTTTTACAGCAAAATCACAACAGTCTTATCTGCAATAGGACTTTGACATGCTAAAGATGTATTTTCCGTGGGGATCTGACGATTGTTGCATTAATCCATGATGTCATGAAAAGTTCCCCAAATTTTTGACGTGACACACAATTCAGTTTTGTCACTCTAACACCGGTGTCTCCTAAAATTCACCTTGCTCAGAGATGAAAAGTGACCTGGCCCAGCCCTGCTGACAGAAGCCTGCACCGAGCCTACAGCTGTCCCACAAAACTGCTCCTGCACGTGCTGCCCTAGCCAAAAGGGTGCAAAGCTGCCATGGTGGCACAAAGCTTTGGGGTGGGAGCTGTGGCCCCTCTGGAACTGCTCCATCCACGCGCTGTGCCACTCTGCCCACACTGCTGGCCAGAATGACGTCGCAGCAGCGCCCAGCGAATATAGCTGTGGGCAGGAGTTTCAGCATCAAAAGGAGATGCACACTTTACTCAGGGTGTAATTAAGCTGTAAATCTCACTGTGGTGGGATAATGTGGGTGCTGGATTTTTACATTTGTCTGAAAAGCAAAGAAGTTCACATGAAAAAGAACCACCAAGGGGAATTAAATGCAAAGATACCAGGAAATCCTTGAGCAGAGGCTCACCAGAGGCTGGGAGAGTAACGGGGAAGCACTGCTGTCATGTTTGCTTATTCTTACCGCTTTTTGCTGGGCATCTGCTGTATTAGCCACCGTTAGCAACAGGATCTTCATCCTTTCTTTTAAATGATCCTGTACTGATATCTTCCATCATGAGCTCTGTAAAGAGCTGGCTCCAGTCCTCTGCCACACGCCTTCTGTGTAACCTTGTTTTCCTTTCTTCGGGGGAAAAGAGAAATGGGAGTGTTTCCCACCCTCCGACAGGGCTGAAACCTTCTGACTTTAGGCCTGGGAAGAGCTCAGAGTTGCAGGGAGGGAGGTGTGCATGCGTGTGTGTTGGTGCCTGGGGTTGCCATGGAGCCGGGCTCTGTTGACAGACTCACACTGGTGGTGTCCAGGGCACCATGGGCCTGAGGCGGGTGACGGTGGTGGGGCTGCTCCGGGACCCGGCTTTCCTCGTGGCCAAGTACACGGCAGAGGTAACCTCTGGGCTTCAACCCCAGTGCTGGGTTGGGAGTGGTGCGGGCTGGAAGTAAATAAGGCTAGTGACGGCTCTTGGGAAGAAAATACTCCAATTTTCAGGTTTCTGCTCTTTTTTGGCACTGCCAGGCACAGGCACTGATGCTTTATGGGCTCATGGCTCAGCACTGGGCAGGGCAGGGGTCTCCATTGCAGCATCTTCACCTCCTTGTTCCTACACCTCCAAGAAATTGTACAGTTGCACAGTGATCTATAAGATGTCATGCTCATCGCAGCTCTGCCCGACTTGCTTGGCAGCTTATGGCAAGTCCCTTAATACAGCTCTGTAAGTGCAGAGGAAAGAGCAAAAAGCTGCAAACCTCGGGGTTTTGCAGACTTTTCACGAGAAGCTCGGCTGTGCAGCAGATATATGGCATGCAGCCCACCGTGGGGTGCACAAGGCTGACCTTTATGCCCTCCCTAGCTGGAAGAGTTTATCTCCCAGGCTTGTTCCCCAGCATTATTTACAGCTGATGAAGCTCAGCCATCTATCAGCAGACCTAAGGACAAGCCAAGCCAATAGCTGTAGGGGGTGTTTGCCTCTTGGCTTTTTTCCTTTTTTTTTTTTTCCAGACACCGTGTGAATGATAGCAACAGGGACTGTGAGCTGAAGAGAAAGTTCTATTAATAAAAAGAAAGAATATTCTTTTTAAGGCCACTGGCGCTGGCTTTAAGCCTCAGCTTGTGGCACCTGTGTGCCACAGCCCATGTGGAGATGAAGCTAAATCCATGGACAGGAATGTCCCATATCTCAATAGCCGTGTGCTCCTGATGCACTGCTACAAGCAACAGGGACTGGAAATGTTCACCTTGCAGCCTTCACCAAGCTGCTCTCTTGCCCTGAGGCCTTGAGCCCAATCTGCTGGGACAGTAGAGGACTATGGCTCCCTTTGCTTGCAAAAATGCAGTTCATGATGCTCAGCAATGTCTTTGAATATCTCACTGCTAACATCCATCTCCCAAGACAAGGATGGGCGGAGGGAGTACCAGTATAATTGAATAATGTTTGTGAAGCAGACCTTCACAGAAAAACAAGGCACCCACTACCTCCACAAACAGGGATTTTGATCTGCAAGTGTTGGGAGTTATGCCAGAGGCATGAGGGGTGCAGAGCAATAACTGGATTAGAATGTGGCTTAGGTTCATGAGGGAAATACACGGTGTGATAGGATAAGGTGTGGGAGGGTATTAAATTCCTTGTAAGCAATTTTTTTTTTCTTACCTTGAAAATATAGGCTCTGAAGCTGAAGTTTCCAAGCAAGTTTGCAGATCCTGAAATACAGCCTTTAGTAGAATTTGCATGGCTTGAATATTTACAGGAGAAAAAGAAGGTAACTCTTTTGTCCTCAGGTTGTTTTGGACATGAGTCCTCTCCCCAGGGCTGAAGCCTCTCCCAGCTCAGTGCCATTTGCAGATTTTGGAAGTGAGTTTGTCCACCCCAATTTATTTAATGTTCTCAGAGATCCGCAAGGCAGGATGGGGCTCTCCAGGTGCTTTTCCTGTTTAGTCTGAGCTGCCCCCAAAGTGACACCCAGGTGGATCTTGTCACAATAATGTCCCATAGCAGCAGGATCCAGACCTTCAGGGCACATAACTGTGTGCAGTGTGAGCACACCTCACCGAGAGCTGCTGTTCAGTCTCTTCCAGTTGGTGGGTTTTGTGGTTTTAAAAGTAGGAAAGTCATAAAAATATCACCTGTGGTGGATTATTGCTGATTGCTTCTTCATTAAATGTGTAAATAATCCTTCGTTTTCCCTCTGAAATGCAGGAACTGAGAGGTGAGGTATGGGCGTATGCCTCCTCAGTGATGTGCTTCGTTGATGGCCAGCTGCTGGGGGATGAGAAGGACCTGCTCAAGTGGTCCCACCGTGAGTGGGACTATCACAACTTCAAGCCCAAGGCACTTTACCAAGCAATTGCTGAGGATTTTTACACCAAATATCTGAAAAACAGCCAGGCAAGCAGCACTGTTTTACACAAAGAGTACAAGGTCTGTAAGGGGCTGGAGAGGTTGTGCAATGAAAGGGCAGGTACCACAAGGAGTATGGAGAGCGAGCACAGCGGTGGCAGTTTCTTGGTTTCTGCACCTGATGGCAGGGGCTGGGGCTGGAGTGGCTGGTGGGGAGCATCCCCTGCCAAGGAGGAGGACAGTAGAGCCTCTGCACCTATGGCAGCCAGGAAGGGACGAAGGGACAAACGCTAGCCCAGATGCCTGGCACGTATTAACTGCTTCAGAGCTGAACAAACAAAAGTGCATTGTTGACTATGCTGCGACTGTGCTGCTCCAGAATCCCCAAACTGCCCAGCCCTTGGGTACCAAAAGCCCAACTGCCAAACCTCCTCTTTTCCAGCTGCAACCCCCTGAAATGCCGTGGTGTCGTGAGGTGCGATGCTGCCGGCACTGACACAGTGTTGAGAGCAGAGAAAAATGTCATATCAAAACAAATACCAGTCTGGCTGGGAAGAGTGAGACACATCCATTTTGGTGGGGTGGCTGGTATTTCTGCAGATTCATTTATTCCTGCCTGTATTGTACAGGCTGCAATAGGCATGTAAATAAATGCAAGATGAAGAAGTGGGCCCTGCCCAGTAGTTCGCTTTAACACACTGTTAGGATTATTTCTGACCACAGTGAAGTGAAACATCCTTTACTTTTTTGTTTATTTAAACAAAATAGTAGGAATATTGTTGTGCATTGGCAATCCTGTGGCCATTTTCTGAGACAATTTGCACTGGGCAGCTGGACCCTGGCCTGTGTTAGGAAGCAAGTGCTGCACACAGAGCTGGCTTTTCCCTCACTGCATTGTTTTCCTGCTTTAAACAGCACGTGTTTGTGTACCTGGAGATAGCCATCGAGGAACAGCCCATCGGGAGACTCCTGTTTGAGGTACATCACAGAGGAGAAAAGCAAAAGCGAGGAACAAGCACACCCAGTACGGTGGTTTCACGTGCCAAAGGAGGGGGGACAGAAATCTGGCCAGTGGATATCAGCTAGGAAATTCAGACATTGTCAGCTATGAATTTCTCATGTTTTTCTCTTCTCACTTTTGCAGCTCTTTTCAGATGCCTGTCCCAGGACCTGTGAGAATTTCCGTGCCCTGTGTGTTGGAGGAGCAAAGTCTCTCCGTGATGGCCGAGAGCTCACCTACAAAAACTCCCTTTTCCATCGGCTAGTCAAAAATGGGTGGATCCAAGGAGGAGGTGCGTTTCCAGGTGTCCTGAGTAAATCTGAGTTACAGCAGAAGTGGGGGTGGGATGATCTGCATGAATAACAGCCTTCAGCAACAGAGATGTAGCTGCACTGCATGACAAAGCTAACCTCCGTGGGACAAGCTCATAATTTATATATATATATATATATATATATATATAT
>NW_020799097.1:50225948-50238431 GCF_003259725.1 Athene cunicularia | reverse complement strand
ACTCTTAAACACCTCCAGGGATGGGGACTCCACCACCTCCCTGGGCAGCCCATTCCAACGCCCAACAACTCATTCTGTAAATAAATACTTCCTTATATCCAGTCTAAACCTTCCCTGGTGCAACTTGAGGCCATTACCTCTTATCCTTGGCCATTACCGCTTGTTACTTGGTTAAAGAGACTCATCCCCAGCTCTCTGCAACCTCCTTTCAGGGAGCTGTAGAGGGCGATGAGGTCTCCCCTCAGCCTCCTCTTCTCCAAACAACCCCAGTTCCCTCAGCCACTGCCCGTACGACCTGTGCTCCAGACCCTGCACCAGCTTCGTTGCCCTTCTCTGGACACGCTCATAATTCAATGTCCTTTTTGTAGTGAGGGGCCCAAAACAGAGAGCCCAAAGCTTGTGGCACCTGTGTGTCACAAAGGCCCAAAGACCTTGGCTGAGTTGCTCACTGACAACCCCCAATAACACCTGTGATAAACCTGGTCTCTGATGGTTACTTTTGTCTACCTTGCAGACATCATAACTGGAAAGGGAGACACCGGAGAGTCGATTTACGGTCCCACCTTTGAAGGTATGTTTCTGCACAAACTTGCTATCTTACTGTGCAAATAGTAAATTTCCACAAAAATCAAGTTGTTGACCTGATCTTATTCACAGAATAACCTGGGAATTTCCTTTCATCTCCCCAAAGCAAAAGGGTTTGCTTTTCAGTCAGAATTATTATCTGCTTCTATTAGCATGAGCAGACTGTTTTAGTGAGGACACTCTTTGATCTGTAACCTTAGACACTTCCTCTGATGTCCCCTGCCCGAGGCTCAGCTCCACCAGCCCCTTCTCCCTGTCTAAATGAGGGCTGATGGTCATCCACTGCCTACTTCAAACTGCAAATACTCACCTTTGTGGACAGGAACTCAGAAATGTAGAAGTGGATTAGCTACAGATCTCCAGGCACAGACACCACTTGTTTAAATGCATTCAAAGCAATGGAAGAAAGCCAGTGTTAACTCTGGATTTCCTAGGTCTCAGGCAGATTTTCAGGCTTGGGCACACCACAGGCATCACTGGCTACATGACTCTGCGGATGTAAGGGGAGTTACTGCTGAATTCATGTAAATCCATGAAAGTCAAGAAATGACAAACACAAGCTAAGTTTAACAAAAAATGTTCCCCCATACTGGTATAAAGTAATAAAATGTAAAGGAAAAAGAACATTATAACTTGCAATATTTAAGAAAAACAACCCATATAATTGTCGTAGACATTTGGGATCTCCTGTTTAGCTTAAATGCTACCCATAAAGATGTTTTATGACAGTTAAAGCACTTTTGAAACTGATTTATGATCCCTTCTATAAAAGCATTCCCACTGCCAATGGCACAAACGAGGTGACATTTGAGCAGGCTGGGCAGCAGCCAACAGTGAGATCAGAAACACCAAGTGTAGCTGAAAACTTTCTTTCCCAAGATGCTGAAGAACCCATTTGCGAGGAGAAGCCACTCTCATCTCAAGGTCCTGGGATGGATGGAGCAAAACCCATCCAGAAGCAGGTCGCCAGCCTGCTCTGTCCAGCTGGGTCACAGCGCTGGTGGGCAGAAAAGCTGCTGGGAGTGAAAGCCCGTTGTGAGGGATCTAAGGCAGTAAATGCTGTGGGCTGCCTGGAGTGGGCAGGAAGGGGCAAAAGTCACTTCTTTGATGCTGGAGTTCCTGAAATAGCAGCAAGCCTAGACTCTTGGGAAACACACATCTCAGAAAAAAACATAAGCTGGTATTGGAAAAAAAAAGTTAAATTGTTTGCAAGGCAGATGTCACCGAGGATTTAAAAGTTTGTGAATCCTACACCCTTGGAACTTTCTGTTTGGATAGAAATCGTCTGCAGAGGAAAACGAGTTTGAGCATGCATAGGCCCCTGTGCATACAGGAGAGCTAGGCCCCACGCTCACTGCCTGGGCTGTGGCACGAAGCCCCAGCCCAACATGCAGCATGTTGCTCCTTGGCTCCATCCTCCCCCTCCAAGCAAAGATTGTGCTTTCCCT
Organism: Athene cunicularia; assembly: GCF_003259725.1. NCBI lineage: Eukaryota > Metazoa > Chordata > Aves > Strigiformes > Strigidae > Athene > Athene cunicularia. The sequence goes on along the minus strand of NW_020799097.1, from coordinate 50,236,398 downwards.
GAGCTACCCAAGAAAGAAGCTGCCATGTCACGTGCGAAGGTGACAATGCATCAAAAATCGCTTAAGTAATTATAAGGTGGATTTAATTTGGAATCTGTCAACCTTGAAAGTGTCCCTGGAAGAGTTTTATTACCCATATTGCACATACTCCATGTGTTGATATATTAAAGGAGAGGATTGGTAATTTTTCCCTCCCCCTTCTAAATTAAAAGTTGCTTTTCATCTTTGAGAAAGGTGTTCCCTTGGGTATGCCTTTATATTTTAAGGCTTAGATTGCTTTCCCAGTACTTCCCGCAAAACTATTTTACACTGAGAGCAGAGGACAAATATCTGTGATATCTGAAAAGGGTGAGAGATGCCTCTGTCAGACAGTAATGTTCTGGGAGACTCCGCACTTGGCACATGTCCGGGCACTGCAACGCTTACTGAAATTAATGGGACGCAACTGCATTTTACTGTAATGAGTTGAAAGGACTGAGGTAATTACAGAGAATCACTCGGACCGAAGCGCCGTGTCATAAGACAAAGCATCCTACTCCAAAATTAGTCTGCTGAAGTAATTTTGCAATCCGCAAAGCAGCGGTCAGGGAACAACTGTTCAGTTAAAATTTAATTACCATTTTTATGAATCAGTTTCTGAGAAGGGCACTCAAACAGGGTAAAAAGAATTAAAAAAAAAAAAAATCAGAGAACAATAAAATCTGAATATTTCTTCAGTTTCCTCCAAGCTTGTTGAGAGCTCAGTGGGGGTCTTGACTGCTCAGTGTGATCAGGTGAGAGACAGGTGACAGGGAGGTCTGGATCAGTGGACACTTCGTAGCTGGGCTCCTCTCTACAGAGACGGAATCAAGCCCTTGCCATCATCCCCCAAGCCCAAGCACACCTAATGCCTATACTTCCCCAGTCATCCCTCTTGAGAGCTGTTTCTTCTCTCCCTCACCAGTCAATCCTCAGCCAGCATAAAGGATCTTCTTCACCTCCTTGCAGCTCTCGCTCCCATCGCCTGCCTCCTTTCCTCTTCCCAGAACAAAGCTTCTGGGAACTTTCACTCTGGGAACATCCTGACCTCCTTAACTAAATATCTGCTCTCCATTTATTCAGCTCTCTCATTTTATTTGGTTAAAGAAGTTTTCTGCTCGCCCTCCCGTGCAAGTTGCCAAGCACTGGGAGCAGCCGGGCATCCCACCCCAACCAGGCACATCCTCTGCCCTCACAGCCCTGTCTGTGCTCACGGGGGATCTTGTCCTCTTCACCACAGGCAGCAGGATGAGGGGAGGCAGAGTGGAGGCTGCGCTTGGAGCATCTGCTTTGCCTCCTGCCTTCCTCATCCATACAGTGGGAATAGTCCCACAGAGCTGTAGGGAAATGCCGTGCTAAGTGCCTGAGCTCTTCCAGCAAGAAGCATTACAGACCGACAATGGGGAGCCAGAGGCATTTTTGCTGTGGCTCTGACATTCAGAAATACCTGGAGTGCATTTTCATGGATATTTTTAATTAGCTTCTTTACTGGCTTAAGCACTAGGCAGTAGCAAGAAGCTCTTTCTAGGAAGGACATTGATTCAAACCAGACTTGGCTCGCATGAAACTCAATGAGACCTTTGGGGAAAAAGGAGAAGGGAGAGCAGGGTAGAAGGGGAGCTTGCAGGAATTGACAAAAGGGAGCTGTACAGTGAATAGCTGCCAATACAACTGCCGCCTTTCATGCCCCAACTCTTTCCCTAGATGAAAGCTTCTCCGTCCGTCACAAGGGAAGAGGGATCCTTGGGATGGCGAACAAGGGCCGCCACAGCAATGGCTCACAGTTCTACATCACCCTCCAGCCAGCTCCCTACCTGGACAAAAAATACGTGGCTTTTGGGTAGGTAGACCCAAGTTTGCCACCACTGCGCTGCGTGGGAGGTCGCCCTGGCCCCGCAGGCCATTGCTGTCTGGGAGGAAGCATCCATGAAATCCCTATGGCAGCTGCAACATGGATGCCTCTGGCCAGGGGGAGGATGGTTAAATCAGATTTGAATACCTAATGACACCCATCCCTCCCTTTCTCTGCCCTGGCCTGGCATGTTCAAGCTGCAAAACCCTATGGGAAAGCTTCCAGGGCCTCTCCCGGATGGTGGCTGCAAATCCACACCTGTGTAGCTCGATGTCAGCTGAAGGAGGGCCCTGACAGACAGGGCAGTGTTGAGCAAAGCCTCTGGGCTCTGCTCTGCCCTCATGAGCTGAAAAATTATTTTAGCAAGCATGTGCTGGGAGTTTGTTCTTAGTAGGTTAATGTACAGGGCTGTCTCTGTTAAGATTTTTAGATTTTCAGGAATGCAATAAGGAAGATTATTGCTCTTAGCAGTTTCCTTGATGTAAGAGAGCAAAATATATGTATTACCACAGAGAGAGGAATTCACAGTGTAGTCTCCATGTAACCACATCATGGAAAAAGACAGCGTTTTTAAAGGAACTTAAAAGCATAACTGTCTCACAGAGAACAAACCGAAAGCAATTGCTGGTTGGATACATTTATAAGCAGTGGCATTCACCTCAAGTTTCTGCTTTGCCACTCGCTCTGTGTAATCTGAAAGGTGCTGGATCCATGATTTTATAGCCAGGCCCTCTTAAATCTGAGTGGAAATTTAACCCTGAGGGGGCAAAAATTAGCCACGGCATATGACGAGGACAGACAGACACTTTACAGCCCTGCGCTGGCTCCGTCCTTCTGATGTCCCTGCTTGGGCGAGGGCCGCCTGCAGTGTCCTCCCCACCTGGTACCACTGTGCAGGATGGGATGGGCAGGGTGGGATGGGATACGCTCACAAGCTTCCCAGAGCACTGCTGGCATCCACCGCCATGCCGGCGCCTGCAAGAGGCACTGCTCGTGCTCCCACAGTGTGGGAACCGGACAGGCTGAAAATCATAAAGACTGCAAAATCTTGGACCGTTTTCAGGATTCAGACTGGTGCTGTGAAGGAAAGAAATGAAAGATATTTGTCGGGGAGTCACTTCTAATACTGTCACTTCTGACAGTCATTTGTAGCTGGGGCACATGGTACAATGCTTATTTCTCTAAATAAATGTAGTTGCATAAAGCCATAGTATTTTCACCTCTCCTAAAATGCCAACTAGAGGCTACTTAATCAAGGACTGATGGCATTTGCAAATCCACTGTGAAGAACAACTGTTTAAAGAGCAGAGTGGGTGCAGCCTGTCAGTAGGAAACTAGTGCCTGGGTTTGTTACGGCCCCATACAAGCTGGAGGCTGACGAGTTGTCTGTGGACAGAGATGGATCATATGTGCACTTTCTCCCTCCCACAGGCAACTCATCGAGGGCACAGAGGTCCTCCAGAGACTGGAAGCTGTACCTACATATAGTGAAAGGCCTACAGTAGCCTGCAAAATTATTAACTGTGGGACTTTTGTGCCATGATCACCAGCTGGTTTTCCTGCCTGCTGTAAAGTAGAGCACCATTTTCCACTCAGCTTTTTACAGATCTTGATGGCCTTCACTTAAGGCAAAAATAAAAGCACTTCTTGCATGTGTGAATGGCTTGGAAACATTCTTTTGGCTTAAAAAAGGTTCATTAGATGTTAAAAAGCATCTTTACAGAAATATAAAAAAAGACTTGTGAATGTATCTCAGTGCCAGTCTACAGTTTATGGGAAATGGTGTTAATATAGTGACAAAGAGATGATATAATGCATATATGGCTAAAGCACAGGTGGACAGATGGATACACACCTGTAGGAATAAAGCTAACTGTTCCTGGCTAAATTCTGCTTCTGCCACAACCTCCACAGCACAATTGCCCTGCCAGGTTTGCTCAGATACCAGACATAGTCTGCATATGGTAACTCAGACATCTCAGAAGAATGGAGGAAAAAATATGTCTGCAGGACCGCGGTCTCTCTGAATGCCAGATCCTGCACTGACTTCTATAAACTAAAAGTAACGCCCTTGAAATCAGGTTGGGCTGCATCAGGCTAAAACTAGGATGTGCTAGAGCAGCCATAAGCTTTAAGTAATTATTTTTTGGCAGATGGTCTCAAATAACAAAAACGTGACTGTTGCCACTAAAATGGAGAAAAATATTGCTCATAAAATTACTGGAAAAACAGGAAATTTTAAGTTTATGTGTGGATGCAAATATATAATACACAATGATTGCGAAGACAGTGATTTCTTATGTCCAAGATCTCGCTGATGTACAGTGCAGAGCTTGGGCATGGATAGCTTCAGCAGAGGATGGCAGGTAAGCATTAAAAGAAGATGTGTGGAAGATCAAAATGCAGCCTGGAAAGAGAGGCTGTAACCAAGTGCATTGGAAGTTCAAAGGAAAGAATATTGGATCCAGATACAAGGCTAAACCAGCCCTGCTGTGCCAGGGCTACGTGGACACCGTCAGCTGCAGCTCTCTCGTCTTTATTTTCAGCGCTGCAAAGAGCCCTGTGCTGAGCGACCTTTGCTCCTTGGCTCATTGATTGAACCACTAAACCCCACAAAACACCAGTGTAAGATGGGAAAGGCTGAATTAGAGAAGTATTAGGAGAGACCTAATTTTGTCCAAGCTTAAACTGTTGGATTTCATGAAAAGTAACTATCTTATTTGCGAAATGAGAATGAATTTAACAAATCAGCAAATGTTTAACTGAATGCCTGAAGAGGGCATAGACCTACAGCAATCTCCACATGTTCTGGGTGAGTATAGAGATTGTCTTAATTTTAGCAAGGAGATTTAGGTTTTTTCTTATGGTACAAACCAAAAAGATTCTCTAACCTAAAATAAATTTACATGTCTGTAGCTAGCTAAGAAGCCTTTAAGAGATTTTATCCTATGCTCTAAAGCATTCTACAATCTATACATAGACTACTATATAGGAACTAAGTCTTCTGTAGGAACATTTAAAATCAATTAAACTGCCTAGAGAGTAATAATTTTCACTTCATACTTCTGGGTCAAAGATTAAAATACAGTGTTGTGTTTTCTTTATAAAATAACACATTGAATGACAAATTGCTTTTCCTAAGTAGTAGAGACTACCACTATGAAAGGATACGGCTTCCAAACTCAGTTTTGGGATGGGGGGTTAGTGGCTCTTATTTCTTGCAAGGATTTTAAATTATATTCAGCTGTTTAAAGATGATAGTCAGAAAGTAATTTTAGTTCTGCAGGTTATAAGGGACAATGCTAAAAGACCAATTATTTATTTTTTATTTGCTGTTGGCTTGGTTGCCCACAGAAGGTCTGCCCTGTAGCATGGCTGCACCCCAGTGTCCCCAGTGTCTCACAAGGGACCAAGCCAGAGCACAGTGTGTACTTTAAGCCCAAACAACCTGATCTGAACAGCAGTCAGAGCCCAGAAACTCACACTCAGGCAATGGACAGTGTTCAGGATCCCTCAGGACAAACAAACACCTATCATGTCAAGTATCAGAAAGATAATCTTGTGCCAAAAGTCATGTGATGGCTGTTGTACAACATACAGGGTGTTGTATGCTCGGGATCTAGGAAAGCTGCGCAGGGTGACTGGGCAAGGGACAACTGGTTGAAGTTACACCACATGGAACACATTATAACAAGAAGAGGAGAGTACAACCAGGAAATATTTTGAATTTCAGGCATAATGATTCTTCAGGCAAGCCACAATTACTGTATTTGCATTGGTCACGACAGGACACTCTGCCAGAAAAAATGTGGTAAAATCTTTCATCCGGTATTAAGGAGGTCACCAAAAAAAAGTGTGTCTTTCAACCCTGGGCCTGCAAGTTGGATATGCTTAAGGAGCCCAAGGCGATGATCAATGAAACAGCAACGGAAGAATCATCTTAACCTCAATCCAAAATGATGTTTTGTGCCATATTTTCTACTGTAACCTACATCTCTGATCAAGTCCCTAGGAATGCATTGCCTCCTCTGAGAGAGCCAGACCAGAGAAGTGGTGTGCGCAAGCATCCAGAGGACACACAAATCTAGAGGCAAGCCAAGGGGTCTCCAAAATGCCGGGAAATTTGGGGGCGATCTGCAGACAGGGAGGTGAAGACTTGCATTGCCAACTGCTGGTTTTGGAGAAGTTCCCTTCCCAGCAACCATAGAAAGAAACTCCCTTCTATAAAGGGCAATGGCAGCAACCTGCATCCTGAGAAAACTATTATCTTACCAGATTACACAGTGGTTTATTTATGTAATGTGTCACTGCTGGAAGAAAAATTGGTATCTTTCAAGTTTTGCTTTATTGGAGTTTTATGCTGAGCTTCTTAATTCAGCAAAACACTCTCTTAGAAACTGCTCTAAATGAAAAGTGATGAAAGAAGTCCTCAAACTACATACAAAGTTATTTTCTTCGTACAGGCATACGTGTTAAAACCACAAGGACAGTGTGCTAATAAATTATGGACAGTAGGATTCAATCATTACCCCTTACTAATTCAAGTACCGATCAGACAAATGTTGGAGGATGAAGTCATTAACTACGATATAGTTTACCTAATCTGAGGTCAGAGAGTTTCTGAATCTGATCCCGGAGGGCTGCCAAGGCCGATAGAAATTGTTAGTGTGGCTCCTCAGCTACATAGGTACTCTGTACTTATCTGAGGAAGCCCTGGGACCTCTGAAGTATATGTTCATTTTAATTGTATCAGGTGCACCTTAGACAACATATTTCATCTTCTATAGACCAGCCTCTCGCTCCTTTTCAGACTATCATGGCTACAGCTCTTTGCTATTGCCCTTCATATATTTATTGCTTGGGATACACTTAATTAAGCCACTGCTGGCCCCCAGATGTACAAAAGAGTTCCTGTCACCAATTTCAGGAAGAAAAAAGGTACTCCAAAGGACCGGTTTTGGAAAGGCTTTACCAAAAGTATCAACTATGAAGTGTATTGAATGGATCAGAATGATGTGATACAGCTATTGCATGAAGGAAATGAGTAAGTGGAATGATTTTACAAACTTAATAGAAAGAATCATGATACTGTAATTCTGATAAGGTTGAGGATGTTAAGAAGCAGTAATGAGTGGGCAGCTCAACTGAGCTCAGTCATGCCCATGCCTCAGACGCTGTGAGGGAAGAAGCACTGGTCCAGGTCATCAGGGTGCAGTGAGAGCCGGAGGCAGGTTAGTGAGACCCAAGGCCAGGCACAGGCAAGGCTGCGACACCCAGGGGGTTGCCGCTTAGGTGGGGGCCAGATGCAAGAGCCTCAATCTAAAAGCACCTACAGAGAAAAAGTTGGGGAGCCCCTGCTAAGGTTTCCTCCTCTTGAAAAGCTCCCAGGCTGACCAAGGCATCTTTTATCAGCCACACAGCTAAACGCCTAGGAGCAGGGGGTACACTCCTGCCCTGACACAGGCCAGAGCCCACTGCTGTATTAAATCATCACTGACAGAAAAATGCATGTTACAAATACAGTGTATGGATGTACTGTTGCAGGAAGACTCCGTCTAAACATTACCCTGTTTTTCTCTGGTTGCCTAAACCAGCCTGACCTTGTTCTGTGGTTGGTCCCAGCTGAGCAGGTGAAATGTTTATTTCCTTCCACCTCATCTTGTCTCTACCTGTTGCCTTCCATTCTTCTTCTCAAGGCATCTCTCTTTGGCTTGCCTTAGGCTAAAAGCACTGGCCTGTACCACTGTCTCTAAAAGAGCTAAGAAAAACCTTTTAGCATTATTACATCCTCACTACCACTCTGCATATGTATTTATATATAAAAATAGATCTAAATATAAACATTTAAAAAAATATATATATTTAATCTGTTTCTTACATTAAAAGCAGCCTTTCCACCCCACCAGCTTGGGCTGAGCAAGTGCCTGTACCACAGCACGTGTGAGGGGGCACCCGACACAGCTCCACCTCGCTTGTCTCAGGGAGGTGGCAATGTCCTCACCCAGAATTTCTGCTGGGGACAGTCACACGGGCACCTTAAATGCATGCTCAGATCTCATATGGCACAGCACGTGCAGCCCCATATGCGCCTTGGGGCTGTGTCCAGCCCCAACCAGACACTCCTTTAGAGTGGGATTTACTACCATACCTGTCTCACAATGCAAGGATTGACTAAGGTTACAAAGCTCTGAGCACAGGAATCGATGCATGATTTCTGAACAATTACAAAGGCACCAAAATCCAATACTGCACTGTTATGTAATGGTATAAAATAGCCCAAAACCTCTTTGGATGGTCTATTTTCCTTGTTAAAACATGCACCATGTATTTACACTTCACATGTACTTCTCTTTCCTCACAGGTGAAGTGACAATTTGTAAATGAGAACAAATGTTTACAAATGGAACCAAATATATGTTCCCTTCAGATTATCTACTATTTTTTTTTGTTTTTCATTTATTGCTACCATCCCAAACTGCAGTACACTCCTCTGGAACCTCTTCAAAAGCCCCATTATCATATCTTGCCAAACACCAATTGATAGAATGCAATCTGCTGCATCCTGGGCATCTACTACATTTAAAATGCGTTTCCCTAAAATGGACATCTGCAGACCCTTAGGTTTCACCCATTTTTGCCAAACACTTTACATAAATTTCCAGTAATGCAGTGCTTGGAATTCCTTATAGATTCAAAACTTACTAACCACTAAGTATATAACAGTGCAATTTAAAATGAATACAGTGATGAATGTGATATTTTAAGCCAACAACAACAACCCAGACTGCCATGATCCTGCTGACTCTATGTTACAACAAAGTCTTGAGATGCTGACTTTAAGAAAAAACAGACAAACCACATTTATCGTTCACTTGGATTCCCACCAGTCCCCAGGATTACATGATAGACATATTTTCACTCACTTGTGGAGACATGCTGTAGCTGTAGTTCTTGCTGTTTTATTATGTACTTCATTTTCTCCGTTTTTCCATATATATGCACGCTGATTAGAGTATTTTATCAATCACATTTAACGTCTTTCCTATTTGTTTTCCGTCTCAAAAGGAGTGATTTTTAGTATGTAGTCCTCATGAAATGCAGATTGCAGCAACCGTGACACTTTATGTGTCTAGCACATCAACTCAACTGCCACTGCATCCCTCATAAAACACTACAATAACTGCTGAAGATGTGTTTAATATCATAACCCACAAGAACTGCAAAAAGGAAAACCTGAGTTCAAATAATGCCACCTGTCTAGTGAAATCACAAGAGATCCTGTGAACCAAGTCCTGATCCCGGTACGAGATCCTTGTTCCAGAAGGACATAAAAATCTCTGCAGGCATGGCCAGGAGGGATGAGTGGAAGCCAGAGGAAGCTCCCATATTCAGTGCTCACTGCAGTTTCGGTTACATTGCAGTATCTATTTATGCCACTCTTCAATTTATTTTTCATGCTGCTTATTCCAAGTTAGAATGGAAACATAGTATTTTAATAATGAATGTGAAAATTTTTCTCATTAAAAGGCCAGCAACTTCAATCATACTGCGGGAATAACTGAACTATTTTACACTAACACTCCAGTAAAAAGTACACGCAGAATGCAAGATAACTAAAGTGAGTGTGAGACTTCAGTCACTTTTCAGAAAGTGACACTTTCACACTTCATCACTTTTCAGAACTAAATTCAGATGTCACTGACATTTACGTCCAACAAAACATGTTTGGTCATTTCACTGCAGCTGCTACGAGGTTCCTGTTCATATTGCAAAATTGATTCTCTGCTGCTTTCTTTGCAGCCCTTTTTTTATATTTTCACTCTAAAACTCCTTTCCGGGAAGGCAAAGCCTTAGCCGTCCTGCCCACTAGCCAGAACCACCACAATATATGACAGTACAGAAGCCTGTCAGAAAGCTCTATACCCAAATTATGTATTACCAACAGTCCTACCGACCTTTCTGGAGCTCACACAGTAATCATGATAGGTAGCTTGCCTTAAAGTTTCTGAATTTGTAGTGGTCTCTTGGCTCTTGGCAATAAAACACCTCCATGAAAGAAAATAAAATGGAAGATTAAGCTAGGGATTTATTTGGCAGTTTCTCTTTACTGCCCAGTCCAGCTCACACTTAGGAGAAACAGGGGAGAATTTTCCTGATTATAACTCTTTCATCTGTCCTTTCAGTCTCACGGTGTCTTTCTCAAATCAGGACCATACTAAAATGTGCTTTATAACTCTTGCTTAGCTCTCCTTGATTACAAGCAGGCATGAATGTTTGTCTTGGTTTCCCAACATTTGCCTGTATTGGGATTGCACAAAATGTTGAGGCAGATTTACACAAATTTTTATTTGTAGAGTCCAGTGCTGACAATATACATTGACTCTTTCTCTCTTCTGTCCTTTTTTTTTTCTCTAAGCTGCCTTAGGGAAAAACAAAGGACAGAGAAAGAAAGAAAGGAAAGAAAGAAAGAAAGGAAAGAAAGAAAGAAAGGAAAGAAAGGAAAGAAAGAAAGAAAGGAAAGAAAGAAAGAAAGAAAGAAAGAAAGAAAGAAAGAAAGAAAGAAAGAAAGAAAGAAAGAAA
>NW_020799097.1:50176401-50225898 GCF_003259725.1 Athene cunicularia | reverse complement strand
GCTGCCGCCCTCAGCGCCTTGGCCGCAGCCCGCCGAGCTTTTTGCCCGCTTCTTTCTGGCTCCTTTCTTCTCGCTTTTGTTTTTCCCCTCGCTGCGGAGGATTTGGGTGTGTGCGGTGCGAAGGCCGTTAGCACGGTCTGACGCCGCCACCAGTACCCCCTTCGCAGGCAGTGGGTGGCCAGCAGCCGGTAGCTTTGTGTCCGGTGAAACGTACGCGGCGCGTTTGCTTCTTGCAAACTTAGTCTAGGTCGAATTGCGGGAGTTAATTACGTAAGCAGTGTTGTTCTGTCACTGCTACCGGTTGTTCGTCAGCCTGATGTTAGCCTCGTTCTTTGTCCATTGGGTTTGTCTGATCTTTCTGGCTCCGTGAACTGTTTGCTGAAGTGTTTACGTGGCCAAGAACCACAAAATACGCCGCATGCCCCAGAAAGCTACGGAAAGAAGTTGGTCTGGAAGTGCCTTAACGTTTTCTGGCCGCATTGCATAACGGTATAGCTAAGCGTGAAGCTGTCCAGTATCCCCTGCTTCAGTCTTTCTCGATTTCCTTCTCAGCCCTACCACCGAGGGCGTGATGTAGGCCGATACCGGGCTCCCGATCCGAACCGTGAACTGCTTGAGGGCTGCTGAGAGTCAGAGGTTAACAACCGCTCCGCTGCAGCGGGAGAGGGCAGTGTTGGTCCAGCAGGACATTTCCATACCATTTTCAGGTTTTTTTCCTCAAGAGTAAGGGGGATATCCGAGTTTACCCTGTGTAAGAGCCAGTACAATAGACAGACTTATCTGGGAGCAAACGTGAGTTTGCCTGCGCTCAAGAGCGGGGTTTGTTGTACCAGAACCATTTTTTCAGTGAAGAGCAGGCATCTGCTGACCAGGGAAAGCTGGGGAGCCTGCTGTTATCCTACATAAAGACCCCAAGAGAGCACTGGGAGAACATCTTAACAGCTTGCTGCTAGTTCTGAAGTTCACAGCTCATTTTTGAAACTTACTGCTGTGAGAAGAACGTTGCCTGATCCTTTACTCCTGCAAATCTGTTCCTTCCCCAGTGAGGGAAAGCTGTTTTGAGCGTAAACGAAAAGCCCTCGTGCACCTGGTACTGGCTGGCTGCACTGACTGTCCTCCCCTCTCCACAGATGTGCCGTGCTAAATTTTATATGTACCCGAGAGGAATTTACAAAAATGACCGTTGTTCATTTATCAGAAGTCGGTGTTGTGCGTGCTATGATCGTTCTTCAGCTGTATACCCAGAATAATAAATTACTTTTTTTTTTTTTTAATCTGTTACCCGGAAAATGTCGTATAGCTCCTGAAGTGCTGTAAGTGCCTTATTTCTGAAGGGAACAGGGCAAGTCTGTTGCATGCCTCACTGATGCAAACCAACAAAGGTCTTTTTATGTCTTCTTACATTCCTTGAAAGTAAAGAAGTGAAACGCCAAGATTTCTAGCCTGATCCTACTATAACCAAGAGAAAGGTCAGGTGGATACGGTTTTAATTCAAATTACAAGAATACCGAAGTTAGTTAATGTATTTGTAGTTGTTATCTTGAGATGTAAATTATCGTGCTGATTGCCAAAGATCGAGCAGAGCTGAGAAAAGTGAAAGGTCACCCAAAGGTGCCTGGCGTAGGTGGATATGATGTGAAATGTGCTGGAGAGTATGTGACGTAAGGAGTTGTGGGTTGTAGGTGGGTTTTCTGAGTGTGATGGTTGTATGAGTAAGTCTTAATTAAAACTAATGCAGTTAAATTGTAGATTGGGAGAAGATCTTATTTGATCCAGATAGTGGATATGTTGTCATTGTGGTTTTAAGGCAACAATGTTTGACTGAGATTGAGATAAAAAAGCAGCTGGACTGGTTAGGTTGCTGGCTTCTGCTGTGATCAAAATATTAATAGATTGACTTTCTTTCTGTTCTCATTTATATGCATTTCTATATGAAGTTCTCATCTTTATTTCCCATACGTTGGTTGCTTTCTACTGTAGGCTTGCTTATAGCTGGCTGTATTACCTAAAGGAATAATGTAGTCAAAAGAAACAAGGCTCTTGCCATCTGATGTTTCACTGAACTTCTGCAAAATTCATTTGGTGAACTTTGGTAACTTCACTAGAGTAGTATATCCTTTATTGTCTGAGTTTATTGTAGTTAAGAGGTCACATCAGGCAAAATCTTAGTATGCATGTGACCTCTGGTTTAGGAGTATCGGTAGTGTCTGGAGAGGAATGCATTTGATAGGACATAAATACATTTCCAGGCTGTGACTCTGAGCTGTAGTTAGTTCAGCGAGAAGGATTGTGCCTTAACCTGGGAGATGTACATATGGGAAGGTACGGATCTGAGAATTGCTTCTGCAGGTGAAATTGCTCTCTTGACAGTGATAATATTGTCCTAATCAATGCATTTCTTTTTTTTTTTTTTTTTTTTTCATATTGGTAATGACACAAATGTAGCAGGCTGCAAGTGGATCAGATGCGAAAGTAAGGAAGATACACAGTGGAGATCCATACTATGCCATGCAGAACCTTAAACCCAAATAGACCTACTTCATCTATAGTGTTGATTACACAAATACACGTTTATTTGATAACCTACTGCGGTATTAACTCATAAATTGTATCTGTTGTTCAGTGTTTCAAGTTCTTATGTAGACAGCCAAATGTGTTCAAAATAATCCCAGATTTTTAAGGCTTCTGACTTAAATCTGTACTGTTGATGAGCTAATGTTTTCCACATGGTTCAGAATGTTTTTAGAACAAACTAGTCGATTGTGTTTGCTGTTAAGGAGCCATGAGTAGATTCTGACGTGCAGGCACGTCCCTGTGCTTCAGTCCCTTTTGCAGGTTTTGTTGTAGATCTGGTGGTCACAATCACTACTGCTGAACCAGAAGTGCAGTAAGAGAGAGGAGTCCATTAAATAACATTAGTTAAGAGTAGTGTTGCTAAACTAAGAATTGCAACCCATTGAAGGGAGCATGACAGAGCCATTAGCTAGTCTCATTCAGAGCCTCGTTTTTCCCATTGTGGGAGGGTTGGATATAACTACATTTAGGTGACCTCTGGTGCTCAGTCCTGGAGGAGACGCAATTGCTGTTGACATTCAAATAAAGGCTACATAAGTAGTCTTCAGGTGAATTATTTGTACTTATGTGAAATGAAGCCAGAATAAAAGGAGAATGGCTTACTGTAATAGTGATTTTTGTAGCACTTGATTGTAGGTGACAAAGAAAGGTTATATATGAAGGCTAAGATGCTTTGGAACTAATGAAATTAATTTTGGATGTAACTTGTCTTACAAGAGTGCCCTTCAAGAAGCTCTTAATTCAGCATGTGTTGTTGCCTGACCAATAGGCACATACTGCAAACCTGAGAGATCTGTGTAACTTCTTTGAGGTAGAGGTAGAAATCAGAGTTAAGGGAGAAGGGTGGGCAGGCAGAGAGAAAGAAACTGATGTCTTCCACAATTTCAAGGTCAAGGATCTGTTTAAAAAGCTGGAACTAAGTTTTGCTTGCGTGTACAATTTAAGACAGTACAGTTTTTTTATGATGCTACCATAGAGACACAAAATGTTTAACTTGGAAAATGCCACAAATAGTAGAAACACTGTCTAATTTTATAGGCTATGAAGAAAAACCATCAAGCTATACTGTTACTGCAAAATGGTGCATAACCATGTACAAATATTGCCTAAGTGTTGATTTGAGTGGTAGAGTAACTGTAGTGAAAAGAAAGTACCAAAACTTTTCTAATTAATATAGTACTGAAGTCCTGCATATTGAAATGGTCTTACTGTTATTCTGGCTAAAGATGGTGTTTAGTTTGTCCAATGAACAGTTTATTAGTATTTAGGAACAATGTCTCAAATGCTGTAAAGTTCTGCTGCTGTAAATAGTCTTGTCTCTTCTTTTCTGACAGAACACATGTGTGTAAATGAAACAGAAATAGATTCACCAAAGTATGACAACTGTACAGCTGAAGAACAGTGTTCCTGTAAGTATTTAGATATTCAGCTTTCACATTGTTTAATGTGAAGCAGTAGTGTTTACAACTTCATCTGCTGACCTTTGTTAATACCCTCCTACAATTTACATAAGCATGTGCAAGTATGTAAATAAGTCCTTTGCTGCCAGCTTAAACCTGTGATATTAAAATACACAATTTTGTTGTGCATTTAGTTAACTGCTTACTGTTGCTGTTTCAAGAAGCCTGACATATTTTACTAGACTCATCTCTGGCTACTGCGGTGGTTTCTTAGATTAAAGTAGGTGATTCTTCCTATTAGATATAGCATATGCAAGTTTCACCTGCTGAGTCTGTTGCTTCATCAGAGATGCAGTAAATAGGAAAAACCTATGAACCTTCCAGTTTTAATTGTAACAATTAAAATAGCACAGCTCTTCATGCACTTCTGAAATGCAGGGGGCGATTTACAGAACTACGTAATGCTGGGAATGTGCTCAGTTGTGTATCTACTTCAGTCTTTTCATTAACTTGTGCTTGTGCAAAGCAGATCTGCAGGATATGAATAACTTAGATTAAATCTTGAATTTCACTTTTATGAAAGCCCCCCAGTTCTAGTTTTTTTAAAAGCACACAAGAAATGCACTTTAAATTAGGACTTTCTGGATTTAAGTTCTAGAACAGCCAGTGAAAATTCTTAATACTCTTGTCTAGATGAGTTTCAACAGTGCTGCTAAAGAGACTGGCTCACACCAACAGAGATGGAGCTTCCATGCTGCTATGGGCTATCTGGTGGTGGGGGCAGCAGCCAGTCAAAAATTATTCTGCTTCACTTAAGATTTCTCTGTTGTTTCTGAAATAGTAACAATTGCCTCTTAATCGGGAGTGTTGCTCCATATCTAAGAATAGAATTTCTTCAGTCTGTTCCTGTTAAACTTGTAGTGATGTTATCTGGTTGTTGTAGTTTAGCTTCTGCATATTCAAGGAAACTTAATTGTACCTTCAGTAGAGGATATCTGTTGGTGTGAGAGTAACCTGTATACCTTATCAGCTCTTACACTGTCATGGCTCAGCACTACATTTGAGGATTGATGTGGAAAAACATTAAGGTGAACCTAAACTGACTTGATGCAAGTGAGACCTGAGAGAATGTAGATTCTGATATATCAGCCTATCTCTGTAGAAACAGCTTTGGTTTCCCACCATGGTGAATTGTTTCACGATGTAAATAACAACATTTAAATCACCTTGAGCATTAAAGGCTTCAGGACATACTGGTATTTTGGCAGGAAGCTTGCAGATATATCAGTGTATGGTTAAGCAGCAGTTTAAGTAGGCTGTCTGTGTCTGATTAACTCAATACAGTAAGTTGCAGAAGCCTTCACAGTTATGTTTGGGGTTTTTTTACAGCATGTGCTGAAGCTGAGAGCACCTACAACCAGCAACAGCTCTCGGAACAGAAAGCTTTATCTAAAACTTTCAGATTCTTGAGGATGCTTTGGTTTTCCCCCATGTTGCTTCAGATGTGCAGCCACTCTGATTTCTAGTTGAACCTGATAGGTCAAGTTCAGGTTTAGTTGCAGTGAGGTTGGGAAGCAGTACCGAATACCTCATTTCCTAATGAGTAGGGCATGCACAGTCTATGCTTGTACAATAGGACTCTTCTCCCTTCTGTTTGCTTTGAGGAATCTTGAGTTCCCAGTTGAACACTGGCTTGATTGGGCCACTTGTGACGAGGTTTTTCATATACTCACTGGTGCAGCTTTTGCTAGTGTGGTGGATTGGACATTGAACTGCTTTGTAATTTCAAACCAAAACTACAATAGAACTCAGAGCAGTATGAATTCCCAAACGTCAGCTGCCTGCTGTTACATTTTTTTGGTGGGTTTTTTTAACTTAAATACTGTCATTAATCTCTTTAACGTAACACTTTATTCTTTTATAGATCCTACAGGTATTCCTCTTTCCAGTGCTACCACACTGTCTTCCAATACTACTACACCACCTTCCAGTGCTACCACAGCGTCTTCCAATACTACCACAGCCGGTTCTGCTACCACAGCTCATACTACTATAGGTAATATAATACCACTGAACATAGAATGGCAGTAAACTAGGAAATGGTGAATAAAATAAAGGACAAGGGCTTTTTCTGCAGGTCACTGTAGTAACATGATTACTAAACCACTGATGTATGGAATACAGAAATGGTCCCAAGGTTTGGAAGAACCTTGGATTTTATAAAATCTTTAACAGAGAAAATGCTTCTTTCCAGTATAATTAAGAATTGGCTTAGTTGTAACTGAATTATTAGTCATTTCCACTAAATGTGAGTTCATATGAGTAATTTTTTTGTTCCCCAGTTCTATTCTTATATGTGCTGCCATCTTAACAGTGGAGTTCTTAAAAAAATGAAAAAACCCAAAAAACACCCAAACAAGCAAAAACCAAACCAAAATAACCAGAAAACCAAAACAAAAAACCCTCGTCTTTAAAAGCATCTGTTGCTTAAGGGAGCTGGGAGGTAATGAGTTGGTATTTGATTAGGCTCAGAACAGCCTACTGTACAGTGTAGTGACATTTGCTTTAGGTAAACCTATGAATGGTGGCACTTGTCCCAGCACATAGTGGAATACCGGTTAGTTTTTAGTAATACTAATCTGGGGCAGGGGGAGGGTGGGTGCTCAGAGACCCAGTGTTCTGGCCTGGTAATAGAAGAGCTTTTAGGAGTCAGTCTAGCTACAGGTGAGTGTTTTCTTATTCCAGTGATGTCATTCACAGTGTGTTTGGGGTGGGGAGAAAGAGCAAGTTTTGCTGTCCTGTAAGTGCTTATCTCCTGTCTGGAGATACTCCATTAAGTACTTTTTTAGTACAATAAATACTAACTGATTCTAAGGGCTGGTTCATGAAAGTCCTTTTCCTCGATGCAGATTCTCCATTGTCTTGAAGCAGATAACTTGATTCTTGTTCACATACCAGCATTTATATTAGTACTTGAAAGAAAAGTGGTTTTGTCTGAACAAAGAATCACTGATCTGTGGAGAACCTTGAATTATTTGGATGATAATGGTATGCAAGTTTGAAAAAAAATCTCTGTGCAGAAACTTGGCTTAGTGCCATGCAGCTGAGCATCTGTATTGTGCGGGGTACAGTCTGAGGTCAAAGCTTATCCTTGTTCAAGCAAAACAAGACAAATCACTTACATATGAACTTCAGTGCTTGCAAACTTTTCTGTTGAAGTTTATGGTATGTACATACTGTCTTTTCTCAAACAGCTAATGTCACCAATGTAACTACACATGCTCCTCTACCTTCAACTACCATTACTTCAGCTACCACAACACCCATTATTCCAGGTAACTGCTACTACTGGCATAATTAAAGCAAAAATACTTAGAAATTAGTGTTGCTTTAAAAGCATTATCTTGAAAGACTTAACAAGTGACAGTGTTAAAGTAGTATTGGTATATCTGCTGTTGTTACTTCTAACTTTCTGGGATGTCTAATTTTGTTAAGGTAATACATGTATGTGTCAAGGTAATACCCTGAGAAACAATGCTAATTAGTGAGATGTTAAAAGTCAGGAAGGTGTTGGTCAAACAGAATCAGCTGACTGCTTTCGGTAGTGTGACTAGAAGTCACTTGTTAACTCACTTATCCTTGGGAGGTGGCATTTTGTTTTTCGCTTGCAGCACAATAATGGGATACCTATTAAAATAGTTTGAGCTACAGTGATGGGAATAAGCTGAAGTATTTTATTTCGGCGTCAGTCCTGAATGTGCTATTTCATGAAAAGCTCTCATGAAGTAAAACTCTTTAAAACTAGCCATCAGTAGATGGCTGCTACTTCTAGATCCGTATGTTGTAGCTTTAGCTGATTTCTTCAAGCATAACTCTTGGAGAGAAGTACAGTAGATGGAAGATAATAATTTAATTTGAATTTAAGCCAAAAAAACCTGGAGCAAGTAGCAGAGATTGGAAAACGTGTTTTGAATGTGAGCATATATCAATAATATACTTCTGTGTAAAGGAGGAAAGCTTTGGCTTTTTGAAGTACAAGTGAAGTTCAGCTGGGACTTGCTCAGTATTGAGGTCCAGAGTAGTTTGGCTATAAATAGCTCTAGCCTTCTACAGACAGTATTTAATCGCTATTTCAGTATCACTAATTTAAATGCAGCTGCTGACATGTCTTTACTTTTGATTATGTTTTGTTTTCTTATTGGTGTTTTGGATGTTTTGAGTACTCTTAATACAAGGAAGCCAATACTAAAATCTGTGAAACTGTTGTGCACTCACGAACTCTATTGTGATGTTTAACAGGTACAAGTGCTACTGCGACTCCTGCACCTTCTTCACGCAAATCTTCATTTGATGCTGCGAGTTTCATAGGTGGAATTGTCCTTGTTCTGGGTCTGCAGGCTGTTGTTTTCTTTCTGTACAAATTCTGCAAGTCGAAAGACCGGAACTATCACACACTTTAGGACCTTCCACTTTATAATGGACTAGTAGCCCAACACCTATAGTTCACTGAACCAAAATATTTTCTGTTGCTCGTGGAAGACAGCAGTTCATAATATCATTTAAATCTCTAAAAGAAGACTTTAAAAGAATATTTTTGCAACATTATACTTGGCAAGAGGTAATGCGAATTTCTTCAACAGGATTACTTGCAATATGCTGCATGGGTTCTAATGGCTGTCTTATTTTCCTTTAGTGGCTGCTGCTGTGGGACTTTTTTTGATATGCCAAATGTAGACATTCAGAGATTCTTATTCAGTGTCTTGAGTAGACAATCTCATGATGACTTATTGTGAAGGCTAATTTAATCAACACTTGATACAGTATCCCTTCAGTTTTATCAAGATGTGAATTATTGGGAACTGACTTCAGGGAGTGAAACACCATTTATACTAGCTTGTGGCTCTTACACCGTGCTGCTAGAAAGATGAACAAAATTGTAGAAGTAGATAATGTCTTAACAGAATAACATAGCCCATAATTTTTTTTTTACACAAGAATAAAGGTTGCCTGATAAAATACTGCATTCCAAACAGAAATCCTGTACCCTTTCCAATTAATGTTGAGGATGGAGAAGGCATGTAGGGATAGTCCTTCTAAAGGGGAAATGAAGATTAGTGCCTTAAAAGACTAGGCTGCAAAAACATCCCACCTATATCCAATATAAGACTATTAAGTACTAGCTTCATATAGGAGAATGGAATACATGTGACTCGAACATTCCAGTTTAAAGACTTTCTTACATTAAATTTAACTGTCCCATATTGAGTTTGAGGGTGAGGGAACAGGGTACAGTAATGTTCAACTACAAACAGAAGCTTTAAGTTGTTTACCTTTTTTTTTTCTGGCCTAGAAAGACCAATCAAAACTAGTGATAAAATTCAGTTCACTCCCTGTATGAGGCGGCAACAACTTAGATTTGTACTTGAAATCCTGAGGTTTTTATTAAAAAGGATCTTAAACTTGTTACAGTTAATTTCAGTGGTTTGGGTTTTTTTCTTTTACCCTCCAGTATGTCTGCTTGCTTAAGGAGCAGTTAAGGGTAGTTCAGAGGATCTGCTGATTTGATCTTGGTCAGGATTTCTGTAGTCCTGGGGCTTCCAGGGCTGCACCTTTTTTTTTTTTTTTTTTTTTTGTGTCACCCTGCAGCGAACTGATTAAGGAAATCTACTTGGCCAAATAGGGTTGGTGGTTTGTTTTTTTTCCTTGGCTGAATCAGCCGTGTAATCTGAGTATCAAAGGTACGTCATGTCCTCTGTAGACTGACTTGAACACCTGTGAAAAGAGACCCACAGGAAAAATGGAAGTAATGATAAAATGGAGTGGTGTAGGATGTAGCACATAATACATAGCTTTTGATTATATCCCTTGATCATCAATTTCTGTAGTACTGTCTTTACTAGCGACTTGACTGGAATTTGGCACCCACTACAAAATTATCACATCAATGCAGATAATAGTCATGGCAATAGAACTTGAATATAAAGCAAATTAAGTGCACTTCAGTTGGAAACTTCAAGTGCACAGTGTTGCTTTCTTGTGTTGTTCTAGTCTGAATGGCATTGTTTCTTTTGTGCTGCACAGAAGACTGAAATTGCTACAAAATAAGTTACCAGTACTGTATCTTTTGAGTTCATTAGCTATTGGTTTTCTAAATATAAAGACAATCAGCTCAGGTTTATTAAAACAGCAGAGTGAGCAGCCAGTTTTCAGCAACAGTATGTGTGTGGGTTAGGTGGTATATCCTTGGCTTTATTGTGAAATCACTTAATCTGTCCTTTCCCTATTTCAGAACTATTCTATTACATTTGTTTAAAAAGATATCCATGAGCTTGTATTTTGTGCTTTGAAGTGAGCAAAATAGTCTTCTACAGCGACAGTTCTCCTTCAGCTCAGCAAAACAAACTGTATGCCTAGTATATAATATTTTTTTTGGCCTCAAAGGGCTATCTTTTGTGAAAGTTTCAGGAAAGTGCCACAGAACACTTCATAGCATGAAAGACATTGCCATAAAAAAGTTGTTGCTCTGTAAAATGTTGCTAAAATGCTTATTTATGAGCTATGATGATCCTGATTTAGGTTGCTGATAAAGTATGCTGGTAAAGCAAACTAAAAAATAATTTTTAAAGTGCCTTAAAGTTGCTTAATCTTTTGCCTCAAATTTTCTTTAAAAGGGTAGAAGGGATACCTTGCCTTAGTTACTAAATTTTTCTTGGTGCCAGCAATTGCTACTTTCCAAGACTTTAGGAAACCCAGGATCTCTGACATGTACAGATGCCAATCTGAAAAACTCGAGCTTGTACTGTATCAATTTAGTCATGTTCTGGAAGGCCTGCACTATGCACCTCTTGCTCATTAGCCTTGCCAGCAAGGTGTAATCCACAGTTTACAGCATCGAGTCTCGGATTGTTTCCCTTTCAGTTGTTTGGGGGGAGGGGAGGCTGGGTTGTACATCTTCACCGTGTGCTTGGCTGCTGCACTATAGAAAGTAAGTACTCCCTTGTGAAATGGCAGTATCAGCTGATGTGTGCTGTGTACTAGCAAAAAACCTGAAGTAACAACTTGCAGTTTTTCTTGGCCTTGTATTTTGAAGTGGAAGGTAGCTCGTAGATCTGTAGTTGTATTTGCCCCTAAATCAGTTTTAGGCACTGAACTGTAGTGACTCTTCAAGTTATCTGGCTTTTTCTTGAAGCCAACTTGTGCAAATATCAAGCTGTTATCTTATGAATGTTCTCTGCAAGTGTTGCTGTAAAGTTTGTATTTTGTCTTCAGTGGAAGAAAACTGAAAGAGTTGTAATCACAAAACCAAATTGATAAATAAAATCTGTTGAATGGAATTTTATTTGTAAAATTTCTTTTAATGTGAGCAATCCCAGAGGGGGGCTGTCTGACTTTCTGGAGACAAGAGCTGTTTTCCATAGGGATTGAGAAACTCCATAGGGAAAGAGGGAGAATGAAAAGTTTGAAGAGTTAAGTGAGTTCTCCTAATTACAGTATTAACGTTGCGTTTCGTATGTGCAACAATACTGATGCAGATTTAGAATAATCTCCAAAAATTCTCAGGTCATTTTCCATGTTAGTTTAACCCCCTTCTCTTAAAGCCGAAGAACAGCAAGGCATTTAAGTGTTCTGCTTGCATCAACCTGTAAGGCTTAATGCTTCTCTTTCCAGTAGCAAAGCTCATAATATTGGATGTCAGCCTGTAATTTGGAAGAGGGACTGCAGTCTGTGGTTTCAGGGAGGCTGTTAATAACCCCTACATTGTAGCATCTCTTCACATAAAGATCTTTGACCTTCGTGAACAAGATACTACTCTGAGCCCTATTTCTTTCCTGATTGCACGAGAAAGAAGAGGATATTTGCTGGGGAATACTGTCAGCATGCTTGAACAAGAGAACAGAGGGTGTACAATTCTGTAGTTGCAGACTGACTGAAATGAAAACCAGCTCTGAGCAAAGTAACCTCAGTAGTTTCACATCATGACCTTGATGCTTTTGTGGGTAGTGAATGAAGTGTGAATGTGTCACTAGGTAGTACTCAGTAACTCAGGCTCATGTTATGGGAAATAGCAAAAACTTCAGTAGCCTTTCTGGAAAGACTGTGGAAATGGAGGAAAGAGCTTCCTGATGTGCTTAAAATTGCTATGTCTTCCAGAAAATCATCCATTTACTGCATGCAGTCGTAGTTTTTTTTCTTACAATGCAGCACTGAAAGCCTATGTTCATGAAATTTCTTATCCCTACAGTACCAGTCTTGTGTTACTGCTGGTCTTTGATTGTAGTCTTCTGTAGTATAGCATTCACTCAGAAATCATATTTGAATTTTGCAGTATCGAGTAATACTTGAAGTATTTTATCAAGAATCATAATTAGCCAGAGACAGCCCTTTTTTACTGCTGCAATGGCACATAAGTGCTTCATACTGATGATATTATTTGACTTCCAAATTGGCATCTGGTTTCTGGAATATGCTGGAATCACATTTGATGGCTTCTCTAGTGACAGCTGACCTTGGATAGTTATCAATCACCTTGTCATTCATTTAAGGCATACCTTAGAAAGAACTCATGTTGTTTGATAACTAATTCCACAGCATTTTGAACATACTGTGACTTGTTTTGATGTAGCAGTAAGCTTGAATGAAATAAAGCTTGTTTTAGTACTGATGAAGGATGTCAGCCTTATTCTAGGAATCCTCTGTAAATACTGCAGTGTTTCTAACATAAGTTAGAGTTCTTTTACTCAGCAATGCTGTGCTGTTAAAGGTTGCCTGAATTTAATTCTCTTAGTTATAAAAAGAGTGCTGAGGTTTTTGATTATTCATGTTCACAAGCATTGATCACAAGGATGTGGATGATGCTACAAGGCAAATAGGCTAGAATACTAACTCATCGAAAGTTGCAGTACAATTTGACACATCTGACAGACAATTTTGAGTATTTTATTGGCTAGGTTCTAAAAGCAAGCTTTTTTCCAAGCAACAGAAATGCAGATGAATTTATGCTTTTTTTTTTTTTTTTTTTTTTTAATGTAGCATTGTGCAAGGAGCTGCCCTTCCTCTTTCTAAGGGGAGGGCAGAGAAGTTGCTAGGGAAGGTGGAAATGCTGACGCTTGATGAGTCATCTTTAAACAGTCATGACAGGTTCAGTGTACAGGGCAGCAGCCTCTGGGGGTGAGAGCATTTCATTGGGCAGGAGGGGGTGGTCAGGGGTTGCAATAGAAAAGCAGTTAAAAAACAATAAAAAAACCCCATACCAGACCCAATGCTTTTGCTCTAAGAAGTTAGTGGTGCAATGTATAGCTATGTTCCAAGGTTACCACAATAAAAGGAAGCCTTTTAGTTTTGACTGATATCCTCGCCTTTCCATACTGTTCTGCATTGTCTGAAGGGAGGACAGTGCTGCTTTTGCTCAGAAGGAGGATCTGCACCACCCAGTACCTAAAAGGGATGAGCAGGTTAACTGACCAGAGCTGGTGTTGCATGCTGCAGCCAAGTATGTTGAAGTACATATCACAGCACTGGAGTATCACTGCCTCTCTTTGATTTGTATATAAATTGCTCTTCTCATACCTCAAAGTTGCCAGTTTGGTAGCATTTTCTAAAATACTCTGAACTGATTTAAAAATACATTTAGGTTTACTTTTGGACCAGCCTTTGTTTCTGCAGCTGCTTGAAGACAGTAGGAAGAGACTTTTCATTTAGGTGTGGTTAATAGCCTATCTGCCATTCTCTCCTTCCATCTGCTAGGCACCTGAAAGCATAAGTAACATATAAAAAGAGTCACCAACCATGGTGTGGTACTAAAAAAAAATCTTCCCTGGACCATTGTTAACAAACTACTTCCCTCCCATCCTCTTAATTTTTGGAACTTTTTTTTTTTTTCCTGTTTGTTAGCCATACATACTGGTCATTTTACTCTTAATGATAAATCTTCAAAGGGATTTGACTTACTGCCCAAATGAAACCTGCCTGTGTATATATATGAATCACAGCCTGCAAACTAGCAAAGTTACTCATTTTGCAACCCTGTCAGCTTATTTCTGCCACCATTACTTACTGTCTTTGGTCGCTGAGTATTTCCTCCTGTTTCATTTCTGCTTCTTGGGTCAAAATTCAAAAGATGCTGCTGGTAATTCCTGTGCTGAGTAGATGCTGAAAGCTTGTTACCCTGGACCTGAGCTGCAGAACCTGGAGTGTTACCAACAACACAGTTAAATCAGAACTCAAGTAAATGCAAAAGCTGTTGTTTCTGACCTCTAAGCAAAATGTTAGGGTGAAAAATAAAAAAAAAAAAACAACCACCCAAACCAAGTTGTGAACACTCAGCATAGTACTGATAGAATAATAGATTGCTTAGTCTGGAAAAAGTGCTTCATGGATGATCTTATCTTGACACAAAGTGGAACAAAAACTATTTGCGGATAGTTGCAACTTTTTTTAAAAAACTATTTGCAACTATCTGCAATTTTTGCAGCTCGCCCCATACCCTTTCCATTCATCGTAATGACTATATCAGCATTCATTTGTCCAGCAGGAGACATCTCAGTGAAGCAGAAAATTCTTGCTGCCCCAAGTCTACTTCATTGTATGTGACTATTTTCCCCCCAACTCTGTCTTTCCCGGTCCTGTGTTGAAAGCCAAGATTAAAAGTTGGTGGTGGGTGTTAACGATCTGTTCCCAGTGACACTAAATTCCCTAGTGAATTCCAGTCTTCATCTTTGTAGATTTCTGAAAAGCAGAGATGGAGCTGCTTAATACCAACCCTTCAGGTGCTAAAAAAAAAATCCCCACTGAATCAGATGTTATGCTTGCTATCAGCCATAATGTGATTTAACCCTGATTTGTATCTATGGACAATGTGGTGTTGCTATACCGGTTCTTAACTTTATGGTAACTTTTCCCACTATAGGTAAAAAGGAATTTTTGCCCTGTAGTTGTAATCCAGCACTTGTTGAGACAGTGTTCCTCCTCCTTCTCAGATATGATACAAGATCTTTCAAACCATGTTGGTTAGCTGTTTCTGGCATTATTTCAGGGTGCGTGTCCAAGGGACCCTGGCTGTCTGCTGAAGCTGCAGGAGAGCAGCTGGCAGCTGCCCAGAGTGCACAACTACCCAGTCTGGTCAGACTGCATTCCATGTCCATGCATCCTGAAGCAGGGGCTTGAGAGGACTGACTACACAAGCCTCACATGAACCCAGAAAGAAGAGCAGCAACTGTTTTACATTACTGAGATAGGCCATGCCTCAGTGCATTTGAGAGGGAAGAAAAGGAAGATGTGAAGATAAAAGAGGAGTGGGGAAAAAGCTAGAGGACATGGCTCAGACTGCTAATCGATGAGTTTTACAAACTGGCTGAAGTCTTAATCTATGTGGGCAGTTACTGGAGTTGACATGACCTGTTTGAAAAACACCTTCACCTTTACAGTGAAAATGGGGCTATTGCAAGCAACAGTTGCCACCCCTATACAAATAGGTCTGGCCAAACACTATAGGTCTGAAGTCAGGTTAGTGACAGAGTGCAACTCAGATTAATAGAAAAGACAAATCTTTACATGATGCAAGTCTGGATTGCCTTATGAAAAGTACTAGTATTAATGCATAAAAAATGATAGCTATTTCATTTTGACTTATTACCTGGAAAATAACTTCTTATACTGTTTGTACTATGGGACCACAGCACTGCATTCTTCCTTCTACCTTTTTGAAAGGAAAAAAGAAATACCACCAAACCTTACAACATCCATCTACTATTACAGACATAGGAGTAAAAGAATCACAAGTAAAAAAGTAGCTACAATACACTGTAGAGTTTTAACGCATTTCAGACTAGGTGTCTATAGTTTGATGGAACTTCCTTGTTGAGTGTAGAGAAATCCAGGCCTCTCCGCCAATTTTTCCAGCTCTGCATCATGTTTAACAATGGTAACTCTCTGCAGGAAAAGAAATTCATCTCCTTTCTGTCACAGCTGCTTTCTTTGTGCTCAGTAGCATCAATGTGACTTACAAGTTTTGTACCAACTTTTCCCCCCTAACTTGATTGGTACTTGAGAAGCCAGGTATATTTGTGCATTAATTAAAGCTACCTCCCTGTTCTTTATTTCCCCGTGTTTGGTTCATGTCTTGTCTTCGCAGTGTGCTAATGATCATTTCTCATTTTTCTTTGGCAGGAATAAATAACATTTTCCTGCAGAAGGAAACTATAATTAAGTACTTTATATTCTTTATGGCATAGAAATGCACCTTGAAAGATCATTGGAGTTTTTTTCCTGTTTACTAGGAATTTAGGTATGACCCATCAATTTTTCTGCATGTGTTTGTCAGGCTGACAGTAGGATTTTGATACCACAGAGAAAAGCAGCAACTTCAGGCAGGTAGGACTAGAAGTCCCTAATTAAGCTTTTAAGCTACATGAATCATGTAAGCATTATGTTAAAAAAGTTACCTAACAAACATCTGAGAAATATTTTTGTTAAAGGTTTAAGTTCTGGGTTAATTCAGTTAAAGGATAGAAAGCTCTCACTGTTGTTATGAGATCCTTTGAAGATACCTGCAATCATAGGCATGTATCCACATTACAAGGGTACAGTCTTGTTTGGCTGCCCTACATAATTTGCAAGTAAGCTGTTCCAAGGCCGCAGCCATAATGAAGCCTGATTTCCTACCACTTAGGATCCATTGTTTCCTAATTGCCTCCTTCCCTAGATGCAGCTCCCCTCATATTTCCCATGATAGCCCTACAAAGCAGAAAGACAACACAAGTTATGGTTTAAAGTTATTAACTTGGGAGTCGGTGTTGCTTGTGCTCCTTGAGCAGCTGGGGTGTAAGAAGGCATCCGACTTTTGAGTTGTCTGACTTTTCCTCAAGATTGTTTTAAGTCTTTCTCCTTTACCTAAATGCTTTCATTACAGAGAATGTCTTCTCTTTCATATTTGTCTTAAGTTGCCTATTGCTTCAAAGGTTAAGGGGGGATTGAGAGACATGGCCACATAACTGATAAGACACTTGCCCAAGAAAGCAGGTTACAACACACAACCTGTCTTTACCTGCAGTTGCATTCCTCTGGGAAACTGCAGCTTCCAGGTCATAAACTTGAGACTGCAGTTCATCAGCCTCCTGGAAGGCCTCCCATTTTAAACTGCAGTCTTGGCTTAACTGGCTTCTGATCTAAAAGGTGGTAAAAGGATTAATGGCAGCAACAAAATTTCATCATCTGACAGCTCTGCCTCAAAGCAGGGGCCTAGATTTAAAAAAGAAAGATGTTGCCCTGTGCACTCTTGTGAATGAGAGGCCGTCACTTCTTGCTGGTTGAAATAATCCATAATTACATTTTTGCTAAACATCCATACCCATATCCATAATCCCTCTGAAGGCAAAATACAGCACAAATAGTGCAAAATGACATCCTCATTATTGTTTAATGGGAATCTACATTTCAGGCATTGTTTGAGGAAGATAAAAACAATGCAGAGGCCTTTTCTCATTGTTCTCCGCATGTAATCCCTAATTAGACAAGACCCTACCTCCATTTTCAGGGCAGAGGTAAAAAACAGCAGCTGTTCCCTCATCTATCCCACAGATTCTGTAATTTGCTAACTAAGTTTAAATATAGAGGTTGCGTTAATGACCAGGTAGGTGCTAGCTGCAGCTGAGACTGTTGTGTGGCAATAAAAGCCCCCACACTGCAGTTGCCATTTTCCCTTCTGCTCTCCTCAAGGGCTGATCCATCTGTTGACATCTCTGATCTCTTGAAGGATTATTTTGTAAACACAGCAAAACAACTCAGAGCCCCATTAAGACAGTCACCAATTAAATCAGTGGTCTTGCCTACACCAACTTCTTTGGTTGTGTAAGTCTCTCAAGATTTTAGTTAGAAAACATGCCAGCAGCCTGAGAAATTAATCCCAGCAGAATGGCGTTTGTCATCCTGACTCTGGAAAACAAACAAGCCGTGATTTCACCTTGATGCTTTAAAAGATTGAAGACAGAATATACTTTGCTTGGTTTACAGGAGAGGCATTCAGATACATTTACAAAGCTTTTTTTTCTCTCTAAACCAAGAAGGCAAGGGCAAGGAGACTTCAGTGGCAGCAAATCTGTCAGTTAGTAGATGGATTCATCTACTTAAAGTCTAATGAAGTGGTTGCCAAACAGTATTTTGTTCTGCAGGCTAAACTACGAAAGAAGCACTGCACATCTCACAGCCAAGAGCTCACTCTACCAGCTGTGCTAAACACAGAGATTGTATTTACTTGGCCAAATCAGTTTTCAAATTGAAGTAGTTAAAGCTCTACCATCCCTTTTAGAGGGAGATAATCTTAGAAGTGGGTCTGGTTACTCAGTTACACTAAATCAATTATTAGCAATACAGTAACAGTTTTAAACTTAGTGCATCAGTTTAATGAAAACTAATGCCATTTTTGTGACCCGACTGGATTAAAGCAGTTCTCTTCCTAATATGTTTATGTGGTAGCCCAGAATTTGGGAAAGTGGTGTAATGAATGTGAAACAGAGGTAAGGGCAGAGGGTTTATGTGAAATGCGCAGTAGATAAAGCAAAAAAGGACAGCAGTTTGTCAGCTCGACAGCAATGGTATCAAAGCCCTGCTGTGGAGGAGTCATAGGGAGGGCCAGGAAAGCAACAGGCACTACAGACCCATGAACGTGGCCCCAGCAGGGTGGCAGAGCCTGATTGAAGCTCCAAAGCTCCCTGTTAAGTCTAGTGACAAGGACAGGGGTTACAGCAGAGGCCTGGGGCACACTTCAGGGGAACATCCCAACAGGGGATGCACAGCTGGCCGAAGCCTTCAGAGCCACTAAGCCCAGCCTCTTGCTGCTCTAGCACCCCTCCAGTCCCCCCAGGTGGGCAAGTGTGTTCTGTCTAGCACCACACACTTGTTCCCACTGCATCTTACACAAACTCTTAGGCAGTTTAAGATAAGGAGAATAATACTCTTTAGAGCAAAGATACTGAATGAGGCTCAACAGGAAGGCCCTGAGATGCCACCAATAGGTAGAACATACCTCTAAGCACCCAGCAGGCAGAGCCCAGCACAGTCCCAAGGCTCATGCAAGACCCTCATCCACAGCACTTGGAGGGCTGGCTACAGGGAAGCTCTGAAATTCAGACACTCAAAGGGATACACTCAGGTGTGGTCAGACAGTGTTAAAACTTGACACATCTCTCCACAAATGCTACTGGTTTTATTTTTCAAATCTGTGTTATGAATTTACCTGCTGCATTTCTTTTTTGACTTCTTTTTGTTGAAGATGGCATGTTTTAGAAGATTTTTCAGCTTCACTGGTTAGGCATTTCACTCTCTGCTCTTTTTCTGCCATCTTTTCAAGCATCTTCTCAATGTTTTCAGCTTTTGTCACAGTGAGTACTTGTCTTTTCTTGGCTTCTTATGTCTTCCTCTGTATTACTTCCAACAGCATTTGTTTCTATAACATGCAATCATTAAAGTTCCAAACTTAGATTACTCTACCCCAGTTCCCATGCACACCTTTTTAGATTTCCTTTTAAACCCTGATGACCAGTCCTCAGATGTCATGCCCAGCTGAGCTGAATGAGGAGAGACCCAGTCCCACATGGCTTGGTACTGAAGATAATGAAATGTTGGTAAACAAATCTGAATTATCCTGTGGCGTTATGAAAGGACCACAGTCAGACCTAAACCCAAAATAAAATCTGGGCTGTGGGAACAGGGAGTGCAAGGGAAGGGTAAGGGGGGGTGGGAACAGAATGCTGTATTTACATCATTGCTTGATAGAGAGAGAAGCCTCAAAACAACATTCATGTGTAGCACTCATTCAATTGCAAATAAACAAGAAGGCAGTTGCTTCCAATTTCCTCAGTCTGCTGTAATTTGCTTTCTGCAAGCAGCCTCTGGTCTGCATGTGGAACTTGTTTTTAAAACAACGTATAAACAAGGAAAGAGAGGGGGGAAATGAGCACAGCTTTTTCAAACATTGCTGTTTATACACAGTTTGTAGAGACAGCCAGTAAGTATGGCTACATTTTAAAATCTGTACTACAGTTGAATGCAATGGTATTACAAGCCACCTATATCAGGTCAAGCCCTCCTATACAGCCAAGGGTTGTGGAATGGAGTCCGCTCTCTGTAAACACCATCATCACAATCTGTATCAAGAAAATAAATTAGGAAGAAGAGAAAGAACCAGAAGCTGATGTCAGAAACCAAAGAAAAATCAAACCACCGACAACAACAAAAGCAGCTGTTAGAAAGATGGTAGATGCAGTGGGTGTTTTGGAAGTAAACTGACATCAGTGAAGAAAACCAACTTACCAGCCAAAGGCAACTCTACTCTGGTGAAAAATCTGAACACAAAGAGCTAAAAGCAGTCACAGTCCAAATATTTTTCATTGGGGAGCTCTCTAAGCCTTTCTAAGGTTGGAGTTTCATAGACTGATAAAGCTCAGAATGGAGCAATCAGGTCACCAGATGTGATTTTTTAATATCACCTTAGTTTTTAATTTACCTTAGTTACCCTTGTACTGGAATGAGCAAGTTGGTTTGGCTAAACCATGTTTCCCAGAAAGGCATCTGGTCTTGACTTGAAGATACTCAGTTAGACATATTGTCATTTCCACAGTTAATCTAATTTTGAAAATGTTTTTTCTAATTTCCCATTTTCAGTTTGTCTGGCCTCAACTTCTAGGCACCACCTCTTGCTATACCTTTCCCTAAGAACCCTTTAATATCTCCTATTCTCTCCCAATAACAATATCTGTTAACAAGTCACTCTTCTTTCAGATAGGATAAACAGATGGAGCCTTTTAAGAGTCCTCTGCTGGAAAGCATTTCCTGCAGCCCTCAGATAATTTTTGTAACTCTTCTCTGCACTCTCTCAATTTTTCTTCATCTTGTTTTACTACATTCTGGAACCAGCTGCAGTATTTCAGAGCTACAAACTCATTTTTAATATATCTGCACTATTATCCTCTTTATAAATGAAAAAATTGCAGCATCCATCCTTTCCAGTACCACACTACATGGCCAGTCATCTGTCTGTTACAATCCCTGCCCTGTCCAGGGATGCAGTCACCCTGGTCCATACAAGTTCTGCTTTCGTCTTGTTCTTTATCTACTCAGGCACTGAAATACTTCTTAAAGGGATAAACTAGTTACCAAGCTATCTGTATGATTCTGTACTCCTGCTCTGGCCACATCATTATTCACTAAACATGCCTTATCAAATTCACTAACATTCATCCTCAAATATGTCATTGGTAGATGTTATAATCTGTAATTTTATATTTATTTCCAAGCTACTGACAAAAATGTTGAATACTGATAGTTCTGCTACCAACCCCAGTAAAAATCCATCAGAAACAATCTTCATTTAATAAAAATAACACATTTTTATATGTCAAAAAATCTAGTTCTCAATCCATTTAGCATTTTATTGATATCGTGTAATACTAAAATTTAAAATACAAAAGTTATGTCCTGCTAACCCAAGCATTACAAGGCCCTTCCAAATATGTATTAAATCTCTAGCATTATGTTTATGTATCTAACTTGTAATCTTATCAGCAGAATGAAATGAGGTTGGTTTGACAAGACTCATTTTCCATACCGTAATGCTGCTTGGCATTAAGTATATTGCAAGTGAAGGGTTTTCACTTTGAGAAATGGGTTGTTTCAGCATGTGTAGCCATGTGTAGTGAAAGGCAGCTTGCTGTGGCACTGATAAATCCACGAATGTGTTCAGATGGAAAAAAACCACATGTAATGAATTTGTTCTGGATTTAATGACAACATCTCTGAATGTTTCCTTGAAATTTAATGTTTGAGTGGAAGACTAATAACCTCAATATCTGTAATTTATTTTTTTTTTTAATCTGTGGAATAAAATATTAATAGAATCTTTTTCTCTACTAAAACATACATCCAGCACTGTTGATGGCATATATAAATGTAGTGCCTGTAGCTGTCATTTTATACAAGATACATTTTTTTCCCTAGTTCTCTCTACCTGCAATGGTGAAAATGCATTGTTTTAATGCCACTAAATACACATCCAGCTTCCGTAACTGTATTATGCAGTTAGTTTTAAATCCATTTCTCTTGTAGAATAACAAAGGAAGTGAGATGGAGGGGAGAATTCAGCTTGTTGAGCTGATGAATCAGGACCTGTTGAATTCAGATACCTGATTATGTAGCTGTTTCTTTAGCTTGTCATTGTCTGCTTGAGATTTTGCAAGAGCTTTTCTTACAGACAGGAGCTGCCCCTGCAATGAAGTCACCTCTTGTTCTGCCATCATTTTAGCATTCAGACACTCTTTTTTGTTTTGAAGAGCTTCCTGTGAACAGAAAGTACATAACAGAAACAATGATGAGAGTAGCAATTTTCTCTCTTTTATATAGCAGTGGGTTTCTTCAAAGGTAAATCTCTTGGAGATCTTTAGTAAAGTGGGATTTAATCGTATCTATTTTCTAATAAAGGCTGGAACATTTTTTAAGGCAAAGTGGGGAACAGGATGGACAAGTGGAGCTCTCTAAAGGGGAAGACATAATCTTTTGTATGGGTAAAACTGCACATCTTCAGTTATATTCACATGCCAACAATTCAGGTTCTTGTGTGCAAGCAAGCTCAGGCAATGCAAAATTTGGTCTTTCTTATGCATTAGAAAGACCTGTCAATCTACTAATCTATTTATTCCTTCATTATCTCTAAAGTAAAAATGTGCATGCTGAAGTTTTTTTCCTTCTGGGCAGGGTATTTTTGTTTGTTTTAAACACAAACATAAACGTGTAAGTATATACATGTTGCTATGTCAGGCACAGATTTAGCAGCCCTCTCTCCTTTCCCAGCCATTTAAACTGGGAAGAGCAAGGTCCAGGATCCTCTGCACTTGGAGCAGAGGACAGTGAAATACAAGTTCTTAGATCTTCAGGGTCATTCCAAAGTCAGACACATGAAAGCTTTGTCTTAGCAATATAAGCCAGTTTCTAACTTTAAAAAGCCAAATTTTCCCATTTATTTTTCTCAGTTTCAGAATTTTCTTTTAAATCCCATGAAGCTAGCTTTTATTTCTTATTTAAATCCACAAATTTGCAATAATTCAATTCATCTCTGACTGATCTGTTTAATAAAATATTCTAATGATTTAGCATCTCCCTGATATGACTGAACTAAGTGTATGCACATCCAGTTTTATTTGGGTTTAAAATTAATAAGCACACAAAAATAATTTTGTTTTCAGTCTTTTAAAGTTAGCAAATATGATCCATTCTGCTTTTCCTTTGCTTGACATGTGCAGCTAATTAACCTATGCAACAATCAATAACCTGTTTGTTCCATTCTAATCAGCCTCATTTAAAGCAGTGAGGCACTTTTCTTTCCATCCATCTTCACTTTAGTTTAATTTAGTCATTTTTGTGCTTCATCTTGTATTTCTGTAATTAAATTTATAAACCTCATGCTGTGTTCTGCTTTGTTTAAGCAGATGCCAATTAAAAAAAAAAAACAACAAACCAACCCAAATCTCAGACACCTCCCAAACCAACAACCTAGTTCATTTTCACTTTGTGTCTGCCTGTCTTCTTTTTCATATGTTTTGGTCAGTTGTGAAACAGGTGATTTTGATACAATGTCATAAGACTGACTCAAGAGCAGAATTAGAAATACTATAGGCTACTTGCACTTGCTAAACTCTTGCTTCAAACAAGCATCAGGGATTTGTTTCACGCTCTTCATGTTTGAAGGCCACCATTACAACCATAACATACAGGGGGGGAAAGTTTAGAATTTGTACCTAAAATCTGCAGTTACAATGAGCTCCTATAGGCTCACTGAGTAACAGTGAGCCTGCCCAATCTGACCAATAGTTTTGCAGAAAATTAGACACTAATAGCAGATTAAATGGTAAGGAAATAATCACCTTCTCAGCATCTCTAAGCTTTGCAGAGAGCTGTGCCTTCTGAGTGGTTTGCTTCCAACAGTTCAGAGCTTTTAGCTTACACACCAGCTTGCTTAGCCTGATATTTTCATCCCGCAAGAGCTGCAGCTCCTCCTGCTAAAGAAGATGTTAGTAAAAGTAGACCCACAAAGATTACTTTTCCCAGGAAGAAACGTGTGGTTTGGAAGTAAATAGAACTGTAAAAGCATGCAACTATTTGTATTTCATTTTAGTTTTCAAATGCTCAAACTTCGCAATTTGAAACAGTGCAGCCTTTGGCAATAAATTTCTATTACTGTGTCTCCAGGGAAACAGGAAATGTGAACATTGCCCAGAAACTGGGAAAAAAATGGAAGAAATTTAATCCAAAACAGCAAGCAGCTAAACCCCTCCGAAATGAAGCACTGTTAATGGTGATAAACACTTATGTCAAATGGGGATTCTGGTTCATACCATATTCAGTAACTTGGTTCACTCTAATTACAGTGTCCTTAATAAGAACAAAATTAGTGGATTCATGAAAAGTATAGTTATCAGGTTTTCTTCTTCTTTGTTCAAAACTAGCAGACTTCCTCCTGGAAACTGTTGCAGAGGTTACAGAGGACTACCGGAGGTCCTGGCCCTCCTGTCAGAGGTGTCTCTGCACAGAAGCTCTACCATTCAGTGTCCACTCACCTTCTTACCCTTTGTGTCCTGTATTAGTTTTATCTGCAGCTGGGTTTTGGCCTTCCTAACTTCATCACTATGGGTCTGAACTCTGATACTCTACGTTTGTTGCCTGTCCGTGTTTCCACTACTTGCAGTCTTTCTTTTTGTATTTTAGTCCTTTAAGAAGCTCCTTGCTAAGGCAAGCAAGGCCAAGGTTCTGCTAAACTCCTTAGTCTTCATGCATAACATGGTAGTTGATCTTGAAATCTCTTTAAGTTTTCCTTAAAAATCAATCAGCTTTCCTGCACTTTTCCCCTCTTGGCAGTTTCCCAGGGATTCTTCTTAGCAGTTCCCTAAAGTCACAGTCTGGTCTCCTGAAGTCCCAAGTCCTAGCTCTGCAGCATAATTTTGCAACCTTTCTCCTGATCCTGAAATCATTTCATAGTCACTGCAGCCTCAGATGATGCTCACCACCAGTTTCTCCATGTCTGTGAGCAGCAGAAATAGGGATTTACTGTGATTGGCTCCTCTAGCATTTGCTTTTAGACTATTATCACTAATGCTGTCTAGAAACTGCCTAGGCTTTCACAATGCTGTGCTCCCCTTCCAGTAGATTTCCAGATGGATAAAACATCCATGAACACCCAGGCCTCAAATCAAAACGAATTTTCTTAGCCCTCTATAGACAGGCCCATCAAATTTATTCTCTTGACCGGGCAGTCTGTAACAGATTCCCCACCACAGTCATTAATCAGCACTAGCGTTCCTCCCTCCTCTGACCTTGACTCATAGGCTTTCAGGAGTATTTCTCCACATTCATACACAAGCTTTGTGCAGGGAATGAGCTCCTTATACAGAATGCAATGCTCACTCCTCTTCTTCCCTGCTGAGCCTTCTTAAACACCCTGTAACCACTCATGACCATAGTGTGCACCAGCCCACCAAGTTCCCATGATGCTGCTCAAATCACAGCCCTTTGACTACGCATCAGCTCCCCACTCTCCTTGTTCATTGTCTCTGCACACATCCTTTCCAAGTGGGGATGTGGAAGTCTCCCTGCAGCCTTCTCACACATGGATCTCTTCCATTTCCACTGGTTCCTCATTTACTTCTGGGTGTCCTACCCCCAGGTTCATTGCGGGTGTTGAAAGCCCTTCTCACTCTGTTGGCATTACAGTTATATCCTGCTTCACAAGCTTCTCTGCTTGAGAGATCTGCAAGCATATTTGCTTTAGACAGAAGTATTTAGCTGTTATCCATTTGATCTCATTTGTATTCACTGACTGACTACCATAATTTCAGTACAAACTGAACCTTGCTGAGGAGGAGTATGTTTGACTATAAAAGGAATTGATTTGGAAGTTTAGTTTACTTTTAGTTTATAACTCCCAGAACATCAGTTTTGGGGGTACCTTTTCAAAACATAAAGCTGAATATATTTTTTATTCCAAGTAACCGCAAGCAGAAAAGAGGATTCTGTCCCCATTCTTTTATGTGACCAGCTTGCACAAGAAGAAGATGAAACTCCCATCAACACATTTATCAGGGTCACTGAAACATCACATTCTCTTTCCCATACCCCAAAGAGAGACACTGACTACATATGACAATTCTGACGTGAATGTGAGTTCACATTTATAGTTCAGATCCAGGTTCAACCCTCTGATGTTCACCTATGTAGAAAGCATGGTGTTAGTTTCCCTCAGAACAGACTGAAAGAGTTCCTAAATTTAGAACCAAATTCAGTTCAAATACATGTAGTTATTCAGGGTCTAAGTGCTGGGTTTGGCCCAAATTTTTCTTCACTTGGAGCATAAAAACACAGGCAAAAATGACTGAATTATGAGAGCCTGACAAATCAGTAGCCATTAACAGAGTCTAGAAATGGACCACCTCCATGCTCTTCACCCTACCGATGTCCCAGATAGAATGCAATAACTTAAGCCATCTTCAGCAAGCTTAACCAGGATGATATCCTTGGGTTCCTTTACTGACACATATATGTATTTCCTTACTTTAGACAAATGTTCTTTCAAGTCACCATTATTTTTAGTGGAGCCAAACTTTTTCTTCAGATCAATCATATTGTCAACGCCTTCTCTTCTCACTTCACTGATGATTTCAAACACTCGTTGCTCAATGCTAAGGCGATAGACATCCAAATTTCCCTGCAATTACAAACAACCCAAAAGAGATGAAGTGTGCACATATGGGAAAGCAACATTCAGAAGATTTCAGAAGTCTCTCAACTACAACCAGATGGTCTTTCTTCATAATTATTTTCCTAGAATCAATGTATCAAGAAGACAGAGCAATAGTCTTCTTGCATTCAGGCTCTACAAAAAATGGAATTTTATTGTATCATTTGCAGGCAAACTATTGACAGTCCTTGGATGTAGGTATTTAATGGAAGTAGCAGCCCCATGGTGAAAAATAAGCTTTCTGGTGAAAACTGGACTCACCCTCAGGATTGCAAAACAAATCACAATATTCCTCAAGTCACTGTTTCCCTGGCCACACACACTAATGGGCTTGTGAACCATCAATCAAAACCCTGGGGATCTTATGCAGGTGGTTGCTCTATAATACACACAGTCACAATCAGGTCAGTTTTTACAGGCTAGATTGGGGTACCTTATTTTTGTAAGTAATGACATATGTCACCCCAAAGAAATCAGTGGACTGCTTGAAAACAAAGGCATTGTTAGAGTGAGCAATACAATTTTGCAGTGGACGTAAAGTTTCCAAGTAAAATAATGCAGAATATTACAAACTGAAGTATTATAATCCAAAAAGTTCCCTCCACTGTAACTAAAAAGAGCTTCCATCACTCTCTCTAATGTGGTACCTGTTCCATCAAGAATACGCCTCCTCTCTTGGAAAAGGTACGCTATTTTTCTACCAGACATTTTTACAAGATGCTTCTAGCAGCAGGAGATAAATGATTCACCCATTCATCCACCTGGCACACTGCAGCAATTTATTCCTTTGAGTGCTATACTTGTTGGCAAATTATACAGAAGCACAAAAAAGACCGATTGAGTACCCCCTCTTATTCTGTACCTACTTTTAGATGGACACAAGTCACAAATAGGTTCCGCACTAATGATTCATATTCATCCCGTACTTCTTTTCTAATCTTCTCTTTGAGACCAAGATTTTCTTCCTCTAAGTCAGCGAGCTGGGCTCTGAGAGCAGTTATTTCCATAATCATCCCATGGCACAGTCCCACAATCTATCACAGCAGAGAAAGTGAATGAGCAAAGCTAGGATGAGCAAACACCATAGTCTAGGATCCAGAGCTCTGAATATGTTGAGTGATACCTAATTAAGTAGAGCAAGAATATCTTCATAACTGAGTGGCCTGATGAAAATAACCCACTGAGGGTATGGAATAATCCATTCTGTACGTCTCTATTCATTTTAGAATAATTTTTTCCCTGGAAACAGTAGGAAAAATTGTGGCAGTTCACAAGCAATGTTTGAAGGGGGAAAATGCGTGAGTTTCATACATAACCTTAAAATGACCATTTCTGATTATCAGGAAGGAAAGATCTCCTCACTAATAGGTATGATAACTGACAGAAGGAAAAGCACGCAGAGGACAGAGGAGTGGAAAGATTGGGGAGCAGGATTAGGGAATCTGATTTTGGGAGAAGATCCTGTGCATAGCTCTGCTATGTTGGTGAGCCTTTCCTCCCACAGCATAATCTCCCCTGCCTCCAGAGAGCAAGTCAGAAGAATTGTGCCCAGGCTTCATCCAGTAAGCTGTGAGGTAATGCATTTATCAGAGCAAATATGCTGTCTGCTGATAAACTTGTACATACAGACCATTTAATATATGATAAAAACAATAACGTGTTCCATTTGTTGATATTTGACAATTAAC
The DNA here is from genome assembly GCF_003259725.1 of Athene cunicularia. NCBI lineage: Eukaryota > Metazoa > Chordata > Aves > Strigiformes > Strigidae > Athene > Athene cunicularia. The sequence goes on along the minus strand of NW_020799097.1, from coordinate 50,197,462 downwards.
ATACCCTCAGAAAGGGCAGGCAGGTTAGCACAAATAGGAAGGTACATGATAGAATTTAAGAAGATTTAGAATACAGAATTTAAATTTCATATAGGTAGGTCACTGCTAGGTATAAATGTTTAATCATTTTCATACCACTGAACAGCATTTGCAACCAGATGAACACAATGGAGGAAAGCTAAAAATCATTCTTAGCATATTACATTATTCAGATAAGAAATAGGCACAACTGCAGTCTGCAGGCACAGCCAACAGCACAGTCTGCTTTCAAGGTTGCCTGGCACCTCCACATGCCAGATCTAAGTAGCAAATGCTAATCACTGGATTCTCAATGCGATTTTCTGTGTCAATTTTTTTGTCTTACAGTAAACATTACTGAGAGACTTCTGAAAATGAATGTTAGGGAAAAATACATGTATTTTCGCCCTGCTGAAAAATTCTGGTGATCTTTATTCAGAGCAGCAGTAGTTTTTCTCTGTTTTGGATGTGGTTTTTGTAAAATCAGCAAAAAGTTGGACAAATCCTACGACTTTGTTGGAGAAAAAAAAGCAACCCATGTGGTTCATGTATATTCCTTTGAGACTTTTTAGTTTTTAAACTATATGCCATCCCATTTTGGCTGATCGTGCCTGAACCTTTCTCATGGTTTCTAACACCACCACTGACCAACTGAGCTTGCTCTTCAGACTTGCAATAGCCTCTGTTAATTGCTTTAGGCTAGCAAGAAGTGGAACTGGGAGTAGGAAGTCTCTTTTGAGGTTGAAGCAGAGCTCAGAGACAGTAGGCAGCTGGCCACCCTAGGTCACCTCCTTTAAGTACAGCACAGATGAGGCAGGGATTTGGGCTAGCAAAGTGGAAGTGGGGAGAGACTCTACTGCCCATAGACTCCAGCAAAGTCCTACTGCTCTATCTTTCCACCCATCTGAAACGTCCCACATGTTTCTCATTTTCTCTCTCATTTCAGCCTTCCCAAACATATGGACAGGACAGTGAAATCAGGGAAGATGGGCGGTTGCTGACAAAACACTGTACAGAAAAGGATATGGGGGAAAAAAAATGGGAAAAACATGAGAAAGTGAGGCAAAAAACTGATAAGAAGCCTAGAGAAGAACGAAAATCTTGTAGTCAGTGATGAGGGCAGATGAGAAAAGGAGCTCAGGAATGAAATCCAGTTCTAACACTGCTGTGCAAACATCCCTGAAATCCAAGCAGTCTTCTCCCTAGTGTAGGTTTCTGTAGAAGCTGACATACCTCTAGCAGTGGGGTTGGTGTTGATGGAATCAAGCCTCCAAGTCAGCTAATAGATTACATGACTATCACATGATTCCACAAGATAGCATTTGTGATTTATTGGCTGGATTTACTTCTTTAAAAAATTCCACCCACACATGGAAGCTATCCTAAAAAACACAGCTGAGGCTGCAATAGTCAAGTACTCAGAACTTAAGAGGATCTGGTTATGCAGCTGTGATGTAGCATGCCTGGTACCTACACTGCAGTATGGCCTGAGTGTCTGACCCACTTCTATTTTCTATCACAGTCGATGCACAGGATTGAATTGCTCAGGGAAAAAGCCTTGTGGATGGAGACCTGTCAGGAGAAGTTGAAGTTAGAAGGTTACCAGTACATTGACCCTTGGGAACATGAACCACAGAACAGTAGGCTACTACCTTTGCCTTCAGGTTATCTTTGTTTTACAAGTCCTTCTGGCGTGACTTCTGGTATTGAGTGCAGAAACAGCAGCCCCAGAGCCTCGGGGTGTGTCTGCACAGTGGGACTGTCCTAGATGAGCTCACTAAGCACTACCCGATCAGCAGATCACCATCACCAACCTGCGTCAGAGCCATATCACCTTGGTTGCCACCTTCTTTCACTGCATGCAACTCCTGAAGCAAAGCAGAAAGAGGCACAGTGACTATGTTTGTGTAGTCCAACTCCACTCCAACAACTTCCCAGACTGACAGCTTGAGTTTATTTTTCACTTAGCAACTGCCTCCCACCCAGAGAAACCATCTTCTCCTGTTATTGTAGAGTAAAATCAATTCTCCAAGCATACTTGTTCTTTCTGGTAAAGTAAACGATGCTGCTGCTGGAGAATATTTTCATAAAACATGAAGTAGATGTCAAAGTTGCTGCGCTCTCTGGCCATAATGTCACAGCCCAGTATGGTGAGACACTGTTGTAAATGGCTTTTTTTCAAAGTGACCTAGGAAAAGAAAATAAGAAACCTTGCAGGTGGCCTGAGTCACAAGAGTTGCTATATACATCATACATCAAAATGAAACTCATCACCTTATTGTAAATAAAATGCTTCTGCAATATCAAAATGATGCAAACATAAAAGTATTCAATGTTAATGCTTTTGTCCAATCTACAATTTCACTGAACTAGTGGAAAACACATTTGTCAGTTTTTTGACTGGTTCTAGCTGCAACTATATATTTTTTTTCCATCTGAAGCTAGAAGAGAATTTTCAGCAGAGAAATTAAATCACCAGCTCAGACACTGCCTGGATTGCAGTTGGGACTCAATATACCTTCTCTCAAAAAATCATGTTTTGTGGTTTTTATCCAGAGGTGGTCATATTTTCATAAATATTTTCTTTAAATTTCACTGAAAATAACCCTAATACTGCTTCCTAACATCATGCTGGACCCCTGATTTAAAAATGACTCAGGAAAAAGAGTTCCCACTACTGAATCCATGAATAAAGTCCTGCAATCCTGCATTGAGATTGCATATAAACTTAGAGCCCTAACTCATCTTCACATTATTACAGTCCTGAGAGCTGAAATAAACCTGTCAGAAGGCAGTAGGGCAATATGCAAGTTTGCTGCCAATGCTACTATTACAAACCAACACAATCTGAATATGAGCTCATAAGCTTAAGAAATGTGTTTCCCTCTTAGATCACGGATTGACAAGAGCTCTAATAAATAAAGCTGTAAACATGATTTAGCTGTTGCTTAGATAGAAATGCAGAATATGTACCTCTGTATCTGATTCTTGGTAGTTTTCCATCAGCCTTTGAACAAATGTTTCAACTATCTGTGGTCGTACAACAGAAATTTTCTTGCATTACCCTGTGTTTCCAGAGCTCTGTAGGAACAGAAGGAGGAAAAAAAAACACCAACGGAATAAAACCACACATCAGTGGGTATCACTGTCACAAACTATTGATCCTTCAGTAATCCCTGGGATTGGACACTGGGTATGCTTTATAGCTTAGGGTTTCTCAGGTTTCCTAAAATGTTTACAACAAAAAAGTAAATGTCATTGCAAACAGATTGCAAAGCCTGTGTTGAGCAGCAATATCAAATTCATTCTGGTACCAAAGCCAAAATGCAATTTCATTTCAGACCAGTTCTGGCAATAATTACCTGACCCACAATGGTATATTGGAGTTTTCTATAAATATTGAGTAAAGAACATGGCTTTTGTGTGAAATTTAACAGTTCTGTCCACTAATTATTGCTGCCTGCAAACACAACCAGTGGCAGTAGGGCACTTTTTTCTTCCCTTTTATTTCCACTTTTTCTTTGTTTTACTATTTGGGCCTGTGAATACCACCATGCAGTAATTGCGCCGAATAAACACCTAACATATTAAAGAGTCTGTCATTTCAATTGCACTGCTAGGCCTAAAATACTAACACTCCAACCCAGAGGAGTACAGAAGTAATTTCCTATTTCCTACAGGCTGCCTGTAAACTCCAGAATAATTAGTGTTCAGCCTTGTTTTCACAATTGTCTTTGCAATGATTATGGCTAAACATTCACTTTTAAAGAAAAAGTGAATTCCTATATTTAGGGAATCTGAATCTGTTGAACAGACAGAAGAAACAGGTCCATGAGGAAAGGTGCACGGTATCTCGGTACACAATTCTTCATGGCTTCCTGCTAGATGTATTTCTAGAATTCCTCACAACGGGCTCTCCAAAACAGAAGAAAATTTCTGAGGGTAAGCCATTTTTCATCGGTGATACCTTCCCCAGGGTTCATCTGGTACCTGGGCTGCAAACAGGCTCAAGGGGAAGTGGGGAGCTGAGAGTAAATACACTCTCCTTTTCGCATGTAGGACTTCGCTGCCTTTATGCACCAAGGCTCAATTTGCCGCTGAAGACTGGGGCTCCCATATTTCCAGGACAGTTATTTTAATTCTCCTTACCAGTGGGGAGACTGCTTTCTTGTCTGGCTCTCTCAGCTGTCACTAGAGTAATCTCCTGGTTAATCTTCTGCACATCATGGATCATGTGGATTTCTAGGCTTTCCAGAAGCTTTTGGAGCTAAAATCAGGTTTAATACTTAGTTTGTACTAAAGCTCTGTACTGCTTATAAAGCAACTTGCCAACTATCAAAAACTAGCAGAATAAAGCAAAGCAATTCTCTTTCCATTCTTTTCTAAAATACAGTAGTTTCAGATACAGTATCAAGGTTAATATTTGGGGGGTGACTGCATGATGAGTGCTGTGCCACAAATACTCTGGTCAGAGGAAGGTTCCCCTGCTGCTTTGGGCTGTCCCAGGACCCACACCTGGCTCCACATAGCAGAAGTGCCATTGCAGAGCCTCCAGAGTCACCCACATCTGCCAAACTTCCCCCCACAACAGCCTCCACGGGCCCCCACAGGACTGTGGTGCACTTTTCAGAAATTGTGGACAAACACAACGCTGCATGGTACTCTGTAATGTGCCACTAATCTTCCCCTTACCGGGTACACTTTCATTTGGATTTCTGATCCTCCTCTGGGGGCAAGTATATGTTGAGTGCTTGTAATGGGCTCTCCAAACTCCTCCTTTGTGCCCATTTGTCTGACTATGGCTTTCATGGCTGGGTACAGGATATCTGTGCTAGAATCACCAAGACATGGGTATTTCACACATTCTCTCTCAAAATCACTGTGTTTGCATTTATTGACCTTGGACCTTAACTTTCTTTTTTCTTCCTCTACCCCTGTTCTTAACCCATGCAGAATATGATTAAATCTCAGCTCAGTGCATTAGCCCCACTTGACCTACAAGTGGGGCAGGACAGTCTCTTTTCCACTGTTCCTGCCTTACTACATAGTTCCTTAATTTCTCCAAGTTTATAATAATACAAACCTAAAACGGAGGGGAAGGATCAAGGGATCAACCAGATAAAGCAGGGGGGTAAGAACTTGTCTGTCAACTTTGTTCAAATAGACCAAACAAATCTCTCCTCCTCCCGCTGCTCTCCTTCACATCTGATCAGGGGTTTGCTAAGTGCTTCTGAGTGTAAAGTGCCAAGCACTTTGCTCTTAGAAGCAGAGGAACCATTAGCAAGGCATATATACCTCATTATATTTTATTGTTTTACTCATGCTGCCTTTTAAACCCTTGATGGCATGACACAAAGGTTAGCACAGAACTCAGAGTGGGAAGTGGGAGCTCTTCTCTGTGAAAGGCATGAGTGGGGATGTGGAGGAGAGAAACACAGTGGGATTTTGGGGTATGGTATAATATATTTGGCAGATTGCCTGCTATAGAAGAGCTGTTGCAGGTGCCACTACAGAATCTCCTGCTGCTCAAAGGCCCAATGCAATCAAAGCCGTGGACAGGGAGTTCACCTCTCCTCCCAGGAGGCAATAACTGCTAAACCTGATCTCAGGCATCCCCACAAGAAAGCTCTGGGTGTGGAGGGACTGGGAGATGCTGAGGTCAGGGTTCTCCTGCACCTGCCCAGCCCCATGGTGGAAGCACAACCTGCACCCCTGACTCCCCGCCCTCCTGCAGTCCATCCTGCTCTGCCCTGGAGCTGCTCCCTCATCAGAGTTTATAAATCAGTCAGAGGCGAACACCATGATCCCCCAGCACTGGATGACTGTGCCCGCTCTGATCTGGTGATACTGCATGGGAGGTAACACTGAGATACAGAATGGAGCAAATCTGATACCAGCTCTTTACACATGCATGAATTTTCTGTGACTGACCCAGACTTGTCAATCTAAATGTCCCTTGTAGGGACAGGCCCGCTATGCATTGCTTCCTCCGTGCTCCGTTGCATGACAACAGTGTTTTCCAGTGCCTTCATGCATGGATTTCACCCTTACTACGTCATCTTGCTCTTTCACTTCCTTTCTTGTGGGTTCCAGGGACAAGGCTTTTTAAAAAGCAATGTTCCATTTTCTACAGTCAGAAGGGCCTCTCTGATGGAAATCTTCCAGTTTTCTATTCTTGACTGCTCAAAGCTGAGCCAAGTAGGAGGGTTAGGAAGAATTCTCCTACAATTCATCTATCAGGCTTCCAAAATTTCCATTTATTCAAGTATTGTATTTAACATTGTTTACGGAGCCTGAAATACAGAGGTGGGTCACATGACTGAAGAACTTACTTGGAAAACATCAGCAGCTAACAGTCTGAATAGACTTTGAAAGAGGGGAAAAACCCAACTGTACTGAAACAAAGAAGCAAAAGGTAGCTCTCAAGCCTTGAGAGAAGAATGAAAGTACTAGGCTAATTATAAGTAAAACCACAGAAAGGTGGGAAAAAAAAAAAAAAAAAAAAGGCAAGTGAAAGAGGGGGACAGAAGGAAAGTAGATGGAGAAGGCAGGGACTTTTCTAATCTTTCATTTTTTCAGTCACTCTGGAATATTCTTGCATCCAGGGTAATTTACCCGTATTGCTCACAAAACTCTTTGTAGAGAGTAACTGTATTGATATCCTCAGTCCTCAGCTTGAGCCGGCCCCATTCTGCCTTTAATATTTCTAGTTGCTTCCATAGTATCAGGAAAGATCTCGGCAAGTTCAGTGATATGACTGGATCATGATGCCTCAGCAGAAGTTTGCATGTCTTTTTGCTGTTCTGCAACCAGTTAGCACTTGAGTCAACTGCTTCTGCCAAACGCTGCTGGAAGTCACAGGGAAATGTTTTGCTTCAAAAATCTATGACAAGATTTTCACATGATTTTCTTTGCTTAATAGCATCTCATGAAATATACAGTGGGAAGCAACGTGAGACAGGCTATTGTGCAATCAGAACTTTCAATGGTTTCTTACAGCCATGTACTTCAGAGCACAGTACAGGAAGAAAATTGGCTAGTTTTTGACTGCAATGAGTACTCACATACAGCAGAGATGGGGATAAAATTGCACAGAAGTTAAATTCTTTGTTTTATTGATGCTTTCCTCAAGTGAATTGCATCAACAGCATCACTCCCTACTTGGTCTCTACTAAAAGTAGTTACAGAAATCAAACTCATAGGTCAGAACTTGCAGAAAGCAGACCTTAAAATAACTAAATTTGTCATTTTACCTTACAAATTGATCAGTGTATCTGTTTTCCATCACAAACAGTTTGACTCTTTCCCCATTCCTTGAAACAAATCTTTGTGTAGTTTCTGGCAGACTTTAGGTGCCCTCAGCAACCACTTCTCCGGTTCTCCAGTACACGTCCACAATGCAAGTAACTGGGGGAAGTACAGCCAGGAAGTACCTTGTCTCTCCTTGACCAGATTTGTTTTTAGACAGTGGCCAGGCTGTTCCTTTCCTCTTTGCACTGTGTAGCCCTTGATAAAGAAAGATCTGGACCTTCAGTGGGGTGTGGGGAGAAGTCAGGACATTTTCTCCAGAAGTCTGGCAATACCAACGGGTCCTCAAGGGGCATCTATCACTAGGACTTCTCTTGAGAGCACTCAGGATTTATAGGAGAAAACACTTCTCTTCTTAGCAGATGGCCAGGAGTAGATGAGGTTATTACTGCATACCTCAGGTCTGGGTCACTTACGTTCACAGAGATTTGGTTGCAAAACTAACGGGAGTCCTACGTAGAAGCTGCACAGTCCCAAACAAACTGTGGTTGTCAGAGGTACCTGCTTGCTTTTAGCTAAGGAGGCTTGACAGTCAGCATGATCTTCCATAGCACAGCTGTAGCTATTCTGCAGTATATCCTCCATTAGAAACTGCATTGCCACCAGCTCCCCATGAGCAACTCTTTGGTCTGCATCACTCAGGCTGCACAGGCACAGCTGGAGAGGAAGGGAAAGTCTCTGAAGGTCTGCTGCACAGAGCTTAACCAGTAATAGCAAATCTCAGGTAACTGTCAGAACAGGGGGTTTTGTGCTAGAAACACAAATGGATTTCAAGCTTTTAGCACCATGGTCCTAAAACATATATGCCTGTGCATAAAAACTATTTGATTCTCTAGTTCTAGCACACTAGGAAAATGGTAACTATAGGTTCATTATCATCAAAAATGCTCTACTCTGCTTGATGAAAGATCAAATGTGAAGTAAATGGTAAAATAAGCTTTTGGACAGAAAAGGGGGAGACATTTTTTGTTCACTTTTGTTCTTTAAAAAACAAAGACAGGAAATGAGATAGTATTAGTTTGTTTTCCTCCTGCATCATAGGTTCATCTCGTCTTTATGTCTTTGGATGTAAGCATAAGGCTGCTGTGTCACTGTACCTGCATGTTGTAATTTATATTAACTGTGTTGTTGATAGTGACTGGAAACAATCCTCCGTCCATTAGGAATGTCCTCCAAGGGAAATGCACGAGTGTCTAAAAGAATAGAGATGACTGTTCATAAATAAGAACAACATTCAATTAGTTATGAGAGTCCCATCTAATCTGTTCAGGAAAAGGCAACTCAGAAGCCAAGCTGATATGTGATATGTGATACACTCTGCTCTGACTTTGAAAGTACGCCATGTATTAGAAAAGAGAAGCATCTATTATCACTCCTTGGGAAAGAAGCAATAAGATTCATTCCAGAATACATTTCTTACCAAGATCCTGTGCTACTTCTGCCTTCGCAGAATAGCTCCCATGTCCTTACCTACCTACTGTCAATCATTTATTGCTGGTCCTGTCTCAGAGGCAGCGGGACATGTTATTCATCAAAGATGTCCAGATTTTACATGCCAGTACAAATCCCATTTTTCAGTTATGCTAAGGGGGTCCTATGTGTTATTGTCACCTAAATTGAGGCAGGGGTGGCAGAAAATTGTATGCCTCCAACTCACTGTTTGCGAAACGCACTATTAAAGGTGAAACAATAGTATCTGATATTGGGTAATTAGCTGAATGGCATTAAAATGAGGAAACATGAGCTTAGAATGATTATTTAAAATTGTCTATTACTTTGGAGCATGCTAATATCACCAGCAAGACTTATCTTTACTTTCCCTAACGTCACACTAGCTTTTTTTGCCAGTGTCATTTAAGGTGCCTCGAGCACACAGGTATGTAATTTGGCATTAAGTAACCCTATGTGATGCTATAGCTAAGAAAGAAAGAGCTAGACCTAAATATCTTGCACACAACATGACAGACACGTTGGGCAATCAAAACTGCTGCTAGGTGATGAGACAGCTCAGAAGGGTAATTACACAAAATTGAAATTTAGCAGAATCACCAACATCTGTCATGCAGAATAATTCCATTTTGGTGACATCAGTGTGATTACATTTCATCTCAGATTTTTATTATTCACTTCTGTAGAGAGTGTTTTCTAGAACTCCTACTGGTGAATCAAGTTAATAAGCTGTGAGCATGGGATTTTTTTTTTAATTAGCTATTAGCAGTTAGGTTCTTTGCACGATGGTAGGGAAGGAGTAAGCACAGCAGCAAGAAGCACAGAGAAGGTTGTTCTCCAAGGAGCTCAGTGCAAACAGAAGAAGAGTGCCTCTGAGGGCATGCTTCACTCACCCTGCAGCTTTGAGGATCTAGAAGCTGTCGGAGCCTTAGCTGTGAAGCAAATGCACTCTGAATCACAGAGTTACTCAATGGAGGCAACGCATGGTATATCCTGTCTGTAACACTCTGGTAGGCTGAAACATTCCCCGAGGACAAAAATGTCTCTCTGTAAAGGAAACAAAATGTTTGTATTTAAAAAAGAGGTAAGATGACTTCAAAATTCTCTGAATGGTCTATAAAAAATTACCTGTACCTCATTATAACCCAGTATGGTAGTGACTGACGGGGAAAGCGGCAGGTATGAAGATTTAAAACAAAGAGACACAAATGTTAGTGATGTAGATGCATGTGTCAAAGTGCCTCTGACTGGGGCTGCTTACAGCAAAACATATGTCAATGCTAACAGAGAGGGATGCTCAGGTAGCTAATAGGCTGCAAAATAATTCAGGAGCTCTACTGCCTCCTATTCCTGATACTAGGATAATTTCCTATACAATGTGGGAGGGCCACTAAAGCTTTTCAAAGATTTCAAAAGTGCTTTTGAAGCTCTGGAACCCAAATTATAGGATACTTAAGAGTCCAGAGCTAGGTTTATCAACAACACTCCCCACTGATTTTCATGAGACCTGGTCTCACCTAGCAAGGGCACCTGGTCTCACACAGCAAATGCTGGTCCATGCAGACACACCAGAGCCCAGCAGCTGCTAAACCAGCAGAGACCTCTTCCAGCGCAGTTGTACAGCGCTTCTGCGACCCAGCTGGCTCCTCCTGCTTGGATTGCATTGTGCTGTGCAATCACACACATAAAGCTACTTTTTACTACACTCTATGCATAATGTAAATATATTACCCAATCTAGCTTAGATATGACTTTGTCATTTCATTACAGTCTCTTTGTCAGCCTCAATTCTCCTGTACTCCATTCCCATGCTTTTAAAACAAAGAGCCCCTGTTGAACCAGTTCTTGCAATGTAAGAAACAACCTAGACTCTTAACTCCTTCTGTAGCTGCAAATCCTCCTTTGACTGGCAGTTCTAAAGATCTCGTTCTTTTGGTTTTGTCAAACATACAGAAGCACCTTTAAAAATGACATGGAGTTTGTATCAGTTGCAGAACTAACAAAGGAATTACAGGGAAAAATAACAGCTTCTGGGATCAAACCTGGCAGGAAAGTTATAAGAGATTAAAAGTGATTTACTGTCACACTGTAAACTCTGGTGTGGAGAAAATGGAAACTAATTGCACTGGCAATAAGGAACAAGAAAGATGAAGCATCTGATACACCGCATTACTTCCTCTTAACACATAACGCCTTATCCGAGGAAAATGTTTCTGCACCAATTGCCCCTGCAGTATTTTAATCAAGAAAAAATGGAAATAAAAGCACAAGGTAGTTTTATCTTCTTGTGACTGTCCAGAAGAAACTTTAGTCTACAAATACATACAGTCATAGCTCTGCTGGATAGCACAAGAGTGGTCGTACTAGGTCAGAGCAAAGGTTCATTCAGCTCAGAGTTCTGTCTCCCACAGTGATCAGAAGTAGATTAATGAGAAGATTACAAAAATCTCCAGAACAAGCATATGCTTATACTTCCCACCGATATTCTCACGGCCTCCAAGAATTAGTAGCTCAGGCATTTCCTCAGCCACAGGTGATTGTTAAATGTTTAATAACCCTTGGCAGGTTTGTCTTTCACGGGTCTGTGCAGTCTCCCTTTGAGTCCTATGAACTTTTACCACCCAATGCGTCCTGCAGCAAGAAATCCCACAGCTTAATTACAAGCCATAAGCAAGAACCACCTTTTCTTTTGTTCACAGATGGCTACCTGCCGTTCACCCAGGATCCACCTTATGCTGGAAGAGACCGTGAGCAGACACTTCTTGTTTATCCCCTGCATTTGACTGACAGTTTTACAGACCTGTCACCCAACTGCTTGTTCCACCCAGCAACCTTTCATCATCCATGTGTCTCCTTTGGGAAACTTTCAGAATTCTTTGTCCTTCCTCAGATGGGGACCGGAACTGCATAGGCTCATCAACAAAGATTTATCCAGTGCTGTAGTGGTGTTCTTATATTTGCTTTCCTAAAGGGAATCAATTTCCTTTTTTTTTTTTATCACTACTGAGCTGAAATTTTGACAGACTTATCTTTCATAACTCTGAGATTTCATTACTGCATGGTAATAGTCAAGTCAGAGGCTGTCATTTTATACACTGGGATTGTATTTTTCCCCAGGTGCATCATTTTACTGACACACTGAACTCCATCTGCTGTTTTATTTTGTAATGTCCTTCTCCAGCCAGCCCTTGACCTTGGTATCCTGAGTGTCACAGTATCACGTACACAGAGTACCACCTCAGCTTCAGTCCCTTTTCAATGTCATCTATGAGCACCTGAACAGCACAGGAGAAAGCTCAAACTCCTGTGGGAAGCCACTGGTAACTTCCCTTATCCACTGCAAAAGTTGCCCATTTACAGCCTTCCCCTTCCTAAATCTCCACATTATTTACAAATGTGACCATCTCCTCATATATCCAGTGGCTGCTTAGACTCCTTAAGAGCCTCTGTTGCAACTATTAAAGCTTTCAGGGAATACAGGCAGCCTGTATCAACCCTTTATCCATGTTTGTTAACACCTTCAGAGAACCCCAATACGTTTGTAAGGCATGACTACACTTTCTAAAAGCAGTGTGAAGTTCCATGCATCCACTTAATTACAGTTTCTGTTAATTTGAACACTAATGACATCAGGTTGATCACCCTGTGATTACCCAGATCACCCTTGCAATCGTTTTTAAAAACTGGTAACACATCAGCCACTTCCAGTGTTCAGGTATCAAGGCAGTGTTAAGCAAGAAGCTACACACCATAGCTAGTAATTTGGCTTCTTTTTTTTAAAAAAAAAATTCTTTGAGCTCTTTCAGAATTCTTGAATATTGTCTGGTCTTGGCAACTTGTTTATATTTATTTCAGTCTGCTTGTCCCATAACTTTCCCTGGCAATACTTCCACTTGCAGCAGCTCCTCTGATGCATCTCCCATAAAGAAAGGTTATGGTGTGGGAATCTCAGGCTCTTCCACAAGGCATGCAGAAACAATCACCTTTTAAAATGTGTGCTATTGACTTATCTTCACTGAACATTCCTGATCACCCACTGGCCCTTCAGACTCTTTGGCAGGTTTCCTGCTTCTGGTATATTTGAAACAAGATTTGATGCCTTCAGCAAAATTGCTCCTCAAAACTGGGCTGGGCTGTCTTGAATCCTTTCATATTTATCCCGTCACAGTTTATATCCCTTTCTGTTTTCTTCATTTGAATGAAAGTTTAGCTGGATGCCTTCTTGCTTTAATAATCTGTTTAATCCTGCTGTTTAGCCATGCCAGCATCCTCTTACCCTTTCATAAGTCTTTCTTCACACGTGGTATGCATTTCTTGAGTGCCTTCAGTATGTCCCCAAAGAGTCTCTATGCCATCTGCAAGGATTTAACTCCCCTAGCTAATCCTTCTAGGTTTTTTTCAGCAAGTATTCTCATTTTTGTGTAGTTTCCCATACTGAAGCTGAGCTCAGCTATGGTGATATTTATTTGGCTTTCACTGTTCCTTCGAGGGCATTTTATGCAAGCACATCATGGCTGCTCTTGGGGAACAGCTCTTTAATTGCAGCATTTTGAACTTGGTCCTACATGTTACTCAAAAGCAAGTCCAGGAGTTTCTCTTCTGGTGGACTCTATGGTCTGCCTGCCCCATGGAGGCTACATCTACAAGGCTAGTCTTGTGTCATGTTACCACGCGGCATCTACAGAGGGGAGAAGAGTTGAAACTTCTTTTACTTTTGCATGTCCTGTCCTTCTTTTAGTTCTGCCAAGGTTATTTTACTGAGTATATTCAACCCCTCTGTGACTATTACAGACAGACAACATATGGGAGGAGAGTGGAGGAAGACGGTTACTTTTTAGAAAGACCTCAAAAATATATCTTAGTTGGTTTTCTGTGATGGGGTAAACAACAACATTTTACAGGAGGGTAAACCTAGATCTCAGTATAAGCAGGTTAAGTCCTGTTCTTGCTTATTAAACATTATTTGGTAGAGGAAAATATAAAATTGAATGTAGATCCTGCAGCAAACCAAAAAGATTAACTCATAAATCTACCTCTGTAGCAGCTACCAACCTCCCTGATTTAGTAAACTATGAATCACAACATAAAGGTGATATAATGCTTGGATAAAAGGAGAGCTGTACTCAGACTGGGTGTGTTGAGATCCCTCAATGAAGCACATAAGGACTCTGATCACTTACAGTTAAAAGAAACTTGACACTTTTTGTGGAAGGAAAATTTCTACACTTAAGGGGCATATTTCATGATCTGGGAACAGATACCATAGAGAAAATTTAAATTCATCTTTCCTACATTTTTTTCTTTCTGAACAAAAAAAACCCCACTTTATAAAAAATGTGCCCATCCCATCCCTAACAGGCTATAATTCCTACCGTAGTCGATGCCTGATTGCTGCATCAAACTGTAGAAAGATCACTTCTCTGTGAATGGCCAGCAGCTGGGCTACTTTACTGGGATCCTGTGGATTCTGGAGGCTGTCGATCATTTTCTGTATGTCTTGAAGTTCAGTCCCTGGAGTCCCAGAGAACAGTAAATTTATCAGGTAAGGTGTCAGGAAACGTACATAAAAACTGTAAACGCATTTTCCCTCCAGAAGTTTTTTACTTCAGGACTTTCTTCATTTTTCATCCCTCCCCTGGGAGGCAGAAGAAGAATGTGTTTACATCCCCCTCAACACTACAAAACCAAGCTTTAAGAAAAGAGATTGTGGCAGGTGGAGAATTATGAGGATGTAGTAAGGTCAGGGAGGAAAAGGCATAGGAATTAAAAGTTACTAGCATCTCAAAATAATGGTTCTTTTATTAGTCTTCCCCATTAAAGATTCAATTATTATAAAATGTCAACCAACAAGGACAGTGGTATATCTTACTGATCATCATATCAAGATTAGATTTGTCAGACAGGAGCAGAATCAGGTCCTGAGATGACATTTTACTTACTCCAAAGACACAGACTAGTTACTACCTGATAAGGAATGATAGGGAGAACTTTTCCAAGTGTTTTTAATAAAATACTATTGGGGGTCAGTTCTGCAAGCTAATGAATACTTTTCTGCTGAACTTCTAAAGCTTTTTTATTCAAGACTAGCAAAAAACTTCTCAAAGCAATGGGTCTCTATAAATCACTAGCCTTACAAGAGTACCTGCTCTTACTTGGGGTTTGTAGGAAAAGTGTGCACAGGACTTGACTGCCTCCCCAGACACAGCCACCACTGAAGTCATTTAACTTGGAAGCACCTGTTATAGAAACCCAGTGTTCTCTCTGTCAGGCTGCAGGGGCTGCCATCGTTTAAGGAAGTTAAATGGTCTGATTTGTGGGAGAGGGAAATTATTCCTCAGCATCAGCAACAAAAAGGATCTCTTGGTCATGAGTAATGGAGTTAAATTGTCTGGACAAAATGTGTTATAGAGACAGGAGAGTACCGAGGACTCCATCATTGTGTTTTCTGTTTTAAAAGTGTGGTAGCTAGGCACACATTAGATATGTCTGAAATTAAAATACATTGCACATAATATTCCTTCTACATCTGGTTATGTGGTTTCTCACTGATCACTGAGCTCAGTCTTTTTGATTGTTTCAAAGCTCATTAAACATGCTAATTTACATGAGCTTTCTCAGCCATCTACAAATGAAGTTACTAATACGCACTTGATGGTACAATGAGCGCACACCACAGAACAGGCAGTGCTTTTTGTTAGAGAAAATATACCCACTTCAAAATCAAACATTCACAAGCACAGTATTAAAATAAAAGCTGTAACAAGTGTTTATGATTCACTGAGTCCTTTCTTCCCTTCCAAAATGAAATTTCAAGAAAATAAATTCAGAGCTGATAATAAAAATCTTACTTACATAAAAAAGAAAAATACATAAGGGGTAAAATCTGGAGACGTTAAAAGACAAAGTTAGTCTTTTATATATCCTTCCCAATTTTTGAATAAATTTAATATTTTTATCCAATTGCCATAATCAAATTTCCATTTTTTAAAAGATGCTGGGACTGAAGAGGGGCTATGCAGGTAAAGTTTTTACTCCTGAGTTGTGTCTGAGCAGTACCAAACATACAGATTTATAAACATGGGCGTTTCTAGGTGTCATGAAAACAGCCCAGCCATGCAGCACACACACCTACAGAGAAGGAGGTATACATAATGTGCCATATTTTGAAATTTCATCTCACCATTAATCCAGTGGCTGAAAAGCCAAATGCCAAGAGCATCTCAGCACTTGGGACAGGATTATCTCATGTGACTTTAGTTGCCTAATTATCAGCTATCAAGTTTAACCGGGCTCCTGCAATCTTAAGCACTTCCAAAGAGAGTTTCATCCCACTTTGAACACATTTTAGCCTGGGACGAGCAACTCCTTAGAAGGTGTCTTCATAACAGTGCCCAGCAAAGGTGTCCAGTGACAGCAGAGGTACCTAACTGGTGGTTAGATACCTGTAATTACATACCTCACTGCTAACCACTACAAGAAAGGTAGGTAAATCCTGCTCCTGCAGTACAGTTTAACCGGAACAACAGGTCAAAGCTATTAAGGAAACTGGTACTATTCCCACACAAATACATGTTCATGCAGGACAACACACACATCAGCCGTTTCATCCTTCGGAAAGAGAATCAAGTGACAGATTTACTAGAGGACCCCAAGCCTGCCTTTTTAAATCTTCTGGTAAAGATAAAATCATCATAGGCTGATCAGATGGCTTAACAGACACTTCCTAGAGGCAAAGCAGCAATTTTGGGACCATGTTTTCTGTTCCCCACTGGAGCAGACCTCCCAAGCCCGGTAGGTACGTTGTTTTTCTGTGAGATTGTGACAGATCTGTAAGGCTGGGGGCACACTCCTAAGACACAACAGTTTTCCATCAGTAAAATGGAGCAGGAAAAAGAAAAAAGAAAGGGTTGAATTTCATCTTGACTTTATTCTTCAGTTGATATCAATCTCATCTTCATGCTCCCTTTGTCCCTTTCTCACCATCAGCATTTCACCCTCTTTTGCACCTGGAATCATCTACCTTAAGCACACAGTAATTGTTACTTACCAATCCTGTCAGTCTCTCCCCAGAGTGGGGTCAGAGGCTCTGGGTTTAAGGCACAAAAGCAGTTTGGAGAATTTCCTAATTGAGCAAAAGCCAGAAGATATGAAACCACGTCATGAAATGCACCAACAATTTCTAGGCTTAGGTGGAGAGCTCTGAGAGCAGCCTGCAAACAAGGCACATGCACAGATAAAACCATTCAGATGATCCTCCCAAAGCAAACATGGTGAAGTAGAAAATATTTTTGTGTCCTGGGTCATAATGACTCCCAGACAGCAAACAAGACCTCCCTGGGATGGCACCAGGGCTCCCAGAACAAAGTCAAACACTGGATTTCGTTCAGGCTGTGGATATCACTCCCAGCTATCACCACCCCATCTGTTGTTACAGCTTCTGGTTTAGAAACTGCTTCCTCAGTGCCTCTTACAGCCACTTTTTTCAGTGTTTACATCTCTCCAGAGAGAGATGTCCAGGCAGCCTTCCCCTCACAGTCCTTCCCCACTGCACTGCACTGTCTCCAGCTCCCCACACAGCCAGGGCCAGCCCAGGTACCTCCTCCCTCCTGGCCCCCCTCCTCCTTATTTCAGCAGAAATAAGTCAGAGGACATAAAGGTCCTAGACTTCTGCTTCTACATACAGAAACACAGGGACAATACTTGATAAACTGTTGGGATGGGAGATACTTTCACAAATAGGATAAAGCAACACAGCAAGGCTGGGTTTTGGTTCAATTACTTTTAATCTTTAAACTAAAGGATCCTTCCTTTCCTTTTATCTTTGTTTCTATCTCTAAACCAAGAGGACTGAAGCTATCTCCTTTCTGGGAAGCACTCTTCATCCATGGCACATGCTAGCTGCATCCAGATTAAAACTACTGATGGTTATTTTCCCATCGCCAGTGACAAGCTAAATTGTAATGCATGTGAAAAGATGTGCATGGCTTAGTGCCTAGAACAAATCTCTTTTAGCTTTAGCAAATACTGACCTTCTCTGGAATTGTTTAGAACATGATCGGTGCTTCAGTAGGGTGAGGGATGCACCACAAGTTAAGGAAGGTGCATCCATCTGGAGACAGCAAAGAGCGTGGTCGAGGATGGAAGGATCTGAGTTATTGCAGGAAGTAAGAGGTGTTTAGCATTTTGAGGTTTCATTCTGCCTGTTGCTTCCCAGAAAGATATTTTTCTTCAGTTTGATAAAACTGTTCTTTGAACGTAGGATTTGCCTCTAAGATTTGGAACAAGTGTACTTTAGACATAACATAATTTAGCTTTGATGTGTAGAATACAAGGTAAAAGTCTGACCTCCAAACCCTGCTGAATTTGAGAGAAATTTGAAAGAAACTTTCTTAAAGCATCTGACTTAGAAAGCAAGAATGTGAGCTGCTGTGCTGAGGGCATTCAGGGTCTCTTCCCCCGGGAACATGCTTTTGCTGGCTAGAACAGGAGACAGGCAGGGCAAAGCAGCAGGCAGACATTAAAAATCTGTATCATTAGTTTAAAATATGATATGCAATTACTAGTAGGCAGCCCACTTTTTTGCCAGAAGATATGAAAATACAACATTTATTACATGAATAATGTATTTTCCTGGTTTTATATACAATGTGCCATTTCTTGTCTTCACATACATGAAGATGAAGTACAATATGCAGCTAGTACATTCTGAAATAAGAGATATAAATTCAGCTTGGAGATTGAGTTCAGCTCTTTCTGAAGTTTTGCAGGGCTTTTAGTCTTTCTTTTGTCTGAAAAAAAAAAAAAAAAAGCAAGGCTGAGAGCAAAAAATAGACCTCTGGTTTGGGTGGGATGGAGTAATGAAAGGTTAAATACTCCCTGTTGTAAGCACGGAAATTATATTTGGGCAGGGTTTGTTTAACCAGCTGTGCCCCGCTAACTTTTGCACAAGAATGATAAGCACAAATTGTACCTAAGGAAACCAGTCATGGTTTTCAGAGTGAGATTAGTATTCACACTCTCCATTTCCTCTGCTTTACATCACAGCCCATAAACGATACCAGCAGAAAGAGAGCAACCAGGGTGACCAGGGTTTCCTCCAAAGGAAGAAGCACACAGACCATCCAGATGTGCTTCATCTTTACAGACTTCAACAGACAAGGATTGTGGGCAGCCCATC
Source organism: Athene cunicularia (assembly GCF_003259725.1). Taxonomy (NCBI): domain Eukaryota; kingdom Metazoa; phylum Chordata; class Aves; order Strigiformes; family Strigidae; genus Athene; species Athene cunicularia. The sequence goes on along the minus strand of NW_020799097.1, from coordinate 50,178,510 downwards.
ACAGATGCTGTACTTCCCTACCTCACCTTAACAGGATGTTAGGGGTGGCTTCTCTGTAGCTGTGTTTGCATGGGAGTCCCAACACTATGTCACCCTGCTATGATGTGGCACCTAACTTCATCAGAGAGAAAATGAGGACAGTCCACTGCATCCAGATAAGCCCAGGTGCTGCCTACCCTGGTAACACATGAATATTTGCAGTGCCATTTCCCAAGAAACAGCTAAAACACAGTTTAATCCCAAATAAAACAGATTTTCTACATTATGTAAAAAATGAACCCAAAACATCCCAGAGATGCTATGTCATGCTCACAGCGTGTCTAGTACTTTTAAAACACGTATGGCTAAGAGCTATGACCTAGTTTCATATGCCAAATCTGGCAACAATGAAAAAGGCTGGGGGAAGGGAAAAGCAGGATGGCACCACTGCACAAAAACCACAGCCCTATATTTTCCTCTTTCTGCTTCTAACATTTACATTTAAGACGGTAGTTGCTGTGGGACTCTTTACTGTCTTCTGTAAGATAGTATTTCTGCTTCACTCAGTGCTTCTTTTTTCTAAGAGACACTGCTAAGGCTTAGGTAAGCCAGCAAGGGTGGGCACAGAGTACGTATCCACAGCCTTCCCTTCATGCCGCTGCAGCTGGACCCTATAAGAAGATAGCAAAATCAGGAAGGAGAGGGGGTTGACCCGACCAGATGCGGATGTTGACAATACGAGGACCTCATCTGTGTCCCTGGAGAGAGAAAGAGGCACTTCCAGGACACAACACATCTCATTCAAAAGCAGGAGTCTGAAGCAAGTCATGCCTTTGAAGCACCTATTGATTATCAGGGGATCCAAGTCAGATACAGGCATCTAAAGTTAGGGATGCTATTCTCAAACATTTCCCTTTGCTGTTAATGAATTTTAGGCTTATGGAAATACATACATATATATTTGCAGGGAGGTTTTCATTATAACTATTCCCATTCTCATTTCTTCTGCTCCTTCCCCAGAGTCTCTCTTTTCTTCCTTTCTTCTTTATTCTATGTTATTTCTTCTCTTCCCCCCCCCCCCCCCCCCCACTCAGCAAATAAATCAGGTTTGATTTAGCCCTTGCTAATAAACTAGGATCAGTTCCTATGACAAGTCATCACTCTTGGTCCTAACTCCCAAACAAGTCAGGGAAGAAGATGGACACTGTGAGACCACAAACCTCCAGATTGAAAGAACCTGGGATGGGGGGTAGCTTGAGCATGAAATGCAAGTCTACCAAAATATTTTGCTCTAGGATAACTATTATCTCTTCTGTTACTGTGTCCAGAGAAGACTCCTTCTAAAGCTAAGAGTGAATGTTTAACAAATGGCTCATGTACAAATTTTTGTGATAATATGCAAAATACTAGAGAGTTTAAAAGCGTCTCAGGCCATCTGAGATAGCAGTGCCTTAGAGAACATCCGATAAGAGTAGGTAAATAAAGGAAGAAAAACAGCCTGTACTGTGGGCCCGAGAGGGGGTTACTTCCCAGAAACTACTAGCCAGATACACCAAACTGGTGTAGCTCCACAAGCCTGCAGCTGGCATGCATTTAAACAAGAGGGAAGGGGTGACAACCACCTTCTCAAATATCTTGTTGAACCATGTTTTATGATTTTTTGGGATTGTAACCACACCCCAACCTTTGTTGTTGGAACTAAAGCTCTTGCCTGAACCTTGAAGAATGCTTTTTCTGTTTGTTGCTGAGCCTCCCTATTGCTGGGAGACAAGATGATCAAGAGCAAAACCAGTGTTCTGGGTGACTGCTTTCACATTTAAAACCATCTGCCTGCTAGTGGCAACACAGGGAACCCAGAGACTTACAGAGAGTCAGCAGAAGGGCTCGCCTTGCTAGCCACAAGTTTTGAGGAAAGAGACACTTGTGACATGGCCAAAACCAATGTCCCTTCTGAAAGGAGCAGATGATACAGGGTCATCTCCTGGTGTTGTGTGCTCTTCCACTCCTTTCCTAACTTCTGACAAGTCACATGCCTGCAACTTATTAACAGGTTTTTGTTTAAATCTTAAATAAATAAAATGTAAAAGGTAAAACAACCCTCACTTCCTAGGCTTAATCATTAAAGCAAAG
>NW_020799097.1:50097867-50176351 GCF_003259725.1 Athene cunicularia | reverse complement strand
TTCATTTCCCACCTATCTTTTTTCCTTCCTATATTTCCTCTGCTGTAACTAGCCACCTTCCCCCCGTCCACCACATACACTGTTTCTTCCACCTAGCTGCCGGTCCTTCTCAGAGGGAGGGAGGGAGGGACAGGGAAGGCAGGACCTGCTCACCCCCCCAGTGCCTGGCAGCCACAAAAGCAGGCAACCAGATTAGTCCAGAAGATAAGAAAGCAATTGAATTAGTGTCCTGCTATAACCCCGTAAATGCAGGCAAGATGGAAGCTAAATTTCTGCTTTCATCGTAACTAATTGACAGTTGCTGTCTACAAGGTGCTTCTTAGCTTCAGTTAAACAACAGAAAATGAAACATTAACTGGTAATAACTGATAAAGTGGGTACAAAAAAAGGGCAGAGTGGCTGAAAGGACAGGAGCCATTTTTAATTAAAGACTTTTCTCTAGCTCCCTGCAGCTCCCTTTCTGGCATGAGCGCCAGTTCCTGTGCCAGCCTGTGCAGGGGCAGGTCGATGCAGGTGCAAAGGGCAGGCTGCAGTGGTCTCCACGCTGCTCCCTGGATAGCTTCATGTCTGCCTCCCTCCCGTAGGTAAGGCTTTGCTCTCGGCTTCCTTCATATATAAAACCCAGAAAAGCAGCACAGTATAGCAGGTGAGATGAAAGTGAGTGTGGCTGGGCCACAAGCTGCTGGAGAGACACAGGCAACTGTCGAGGTACAGGAGGAGAAAAGGCAACCTCAGAAAATTTAAGGCTATTTAAAAATAAAAGGGCATATATATGTATACATGCTTATGTTCTAGGATGTTCATTGCTCCCGATGTTTCACTTCAAAGTGTGAAAGGACAATGTGTAACTACTTATAAGTTAATACACTTATATTAACATTTTTGAAGAAGTGTAATAGTGAAACCCTATAAAGTATTTTAGGGTATTGAAATATTTTCTTGATGTTGAAAAACTACAGGTCCAAGAGGCACAAGCCAATATCTGATTAGAGTGCACAATGCTAGAATTCACTGATTTCTATGTTGAATATCCCTACAGAGCTAATGTTCTGCAAGACCTTCTCTGCCACAAGATGGATAATCCTGAAATGTACATGGCTTTATTCTTTGCTCAATGTTCCCATGACACCAAGAGTAAAAGGAAGTGCATAGCATAAACTACAGAAGTATAGGTTCTTCAGCTGAACTCAGCAAATAAATCAGGTTTGATTTAGCCCTTGCTAATAAACTAGGATCAGTTCCTATGACAAGTCATCACTCTTGGTCCTAACTCCCAAACAAGTCAGGGAAGAAGATGGACACTGTGAGACCACAAACCTCCAGATTGAAAGAACCTGGGATGGGGGGTAGCTTGAGCATGAAATGCAAGTCTACCAAAATATTTTGCTCTAGGATAACTATTATCTCTTCTGTTACTGTGTCCAGAGAAGACTCCTTCTAAAGCTAAGAGTGAATGTTTAACAAATGGCTCATGTACAAATTTTTGTGATAATATGCAAAATACTAGAGAGTTTAAAAGCGTCTCAGGCCATCTGAGATAGCAGTGCCTTAGAGAACATCCGATAAGAGTAGGTAAATAAAGGAAGAAAAACAGCCTGTACTGTGGGCCCGAGAGGGGGTTACTTCCCAGAAACTACTAGCCAGATACACCAAACTGGTGTAGCTCCACAAGCCTGCAGCTGGCATGCATTTAAACAAGAGGGAAGGGGTGACAACCACCTTCTCAAATATCTTGTTGAACCATGTTTTATGATTTTTTGGGATTGTAACCACACCCCAACCTTTGTTGTTGGAACTAAAGCTCTTGCCTGAACCTTGAAGAATGCTTTTTCTGTTTGTTGCTGAGCCTCCCTATTGCTGGGAGACAAGATGATCAAGAGCAAAACCAGTGTTCTGGGTGACTGCTTTCACATTTAAAACCATCTGCCTGCTAGTGGCAACACAGGGAACCCAGAGACTTACAGAGAGTCAGCAGAAGGGCTCGCCTTGCTAGCCACAAGTTTTGAGGAAAGAGACACTTGTGACATGGCCAAAACCAATGTCCCTTCTGAAAGGAGCAGATGATACAGGGTCATCTCCTGGTGTTGTGTGCTCTTCCACTCCTTTCCTAACTTCTGACAAGTCACATGCCTGCAACTTATTAACAGGTTTTTGTTTAAATCTTAAATAAATAAAATGTAAAAGGTAAAACAACCCTCACTTCCTAGGCTTAATCATTAAAGCAAAGGATTTACATCCTGAAAATGAGGTTATCCATTTGTTTTCCCCTTACATGCAATGCCAGGATTAGAAGCAAGCACGTTTCTGAAATTTTCCTTCTATGTATGCCAGCTTTTGTAGGGGACTGATTCTGCATATTCTCCATCCATCAAAATTGCCTGATGACTGGCAGAACACACTGCTCAGGGCACTTTCAGATTATCATTCCCCTTACAAACATGTATGCACCTTTACTTAGAGTGAGGACTCTGGTGCCCAGGAACACACCTGCAAACACAATACAAACCTGGGATCAGATGCAAGGTTTTTCTTAGAGTCTTGCTCCTCTTTCTTTCCTTGAGATAGTCCAATTATGAAGTACTTGTCTCTGATGACAGGGAAATCATCCAAGAGGCTTCTTAGGCTATTGTAGTACCTAATGAGCTGACCTCTCAGGGCATGCTGGGACACATGCTGATTCAGCCTAAAAAAGGCATAGTTAAAATATATAGTGCTGTGCAGAATGTATTCTGTCCAGATAAGCTCTACCTTTGTTGAACTTAATCTCTTTCTGTGTGGGCATCTTTGGCATCTTCTACAGCAAAATTTACAGTTCCTCTGTACTGCGACAACCAGAAGGATAAAAATTGTGGAAGTGGCATTTAAGAACTGGCTGCAAGCTGCCTCCAGACCCATTGGCCTGGCCTCACCCACACACTCGATAAGTTGTACGTGGGTTAAAGGTAATCTACATCTGCAGCACAACACATATCTCCATCATTTACAAAACATGACTTACTGAAACTGCTGCCCTACTTGCACTTTGCTTCTTGCTGTGCTCTTTCCCAAGGCGGCTCAGATGCACCTCTGCCTACCTAGGCTTATGAGGAGAAGACAGACCTAGATGCTGGCCACATGTCAGATTCTTGCCCAGTTTTATGACAGAATGGATCTAGAACATACAGCTCTTAGGTGGCTTCACAACAAATATTGAACATTAACATATGAACACAGGATTTTAAAAGAATAAAATCAAGTACAACTCTGAAACTCTTCTCACAAGTTGCCTTACAAACTAGATTGAATTCACAGGATAGTACATCCCACTCACTCATTCTCTGCTCTACTGCAGATTTATCCCTCATCTTGACAACATTTATCTGGCATTTCTGCTGAAATACCAACAAAGTGTTGGTGTTGTGTGCTTCTGCTTAGCATCCCACCATCAATCTTTTCTCCTCATAAAGAAACCAAGTGGTTTCTTTATGTGTGCATCCAGCAACATGGCTTGTACTGCCTGTAGTGTTATCCCACTAAACCACTGGATATGTTCTTTTCCTTAGACTGCAAAATGGCTTATGGGTATATTCATAAAATACTGAATAGAGAGTCCATAAGTTCACATTAGCCACATGAAAAAGATGCCCTCAGAACAAGAGTTACATTTAAAACATGACATGCTTGTATTGAAATGTCTATAGTAGATCTATATTAAACATATATTAGACATACAGTAAACTTCCGTATCAGATATACTTACTTATGACAATATTCAACAATAATATCTCTCTTGAGTTCCAGAACTTCATCCTATAATAAGACAATATCTTCTTCTTAGTATTATGCACATAGGACTTACATGTACTGTGAGTCTAACAAAGCCAGAACACTTGAAACATATTCTGTTGATAGAATTTTAAAAACCCCTCCAGATTATGTACAGTATTACAAATATCTAAACTATGAAATTCCAAAACTTTAAGGAGGATAAACATCAAGAAAGATTTCAACCAGTGCGCCAGACCCAGTAGACAGTTAAAGCAGTCTTGTGAATACATTCAGAATTATTTAATTCCCATCCGGTTCATACAATTTTGTTCACAATTTTGTAATATGTCCCAAAAGAATCTGCAGCTAGCAGTTATTCCTCATACAATCATTTAGCCTACTGAGCTCGCAAGGTTATGAGTACATTAAAGTAAATAATTTATGCTCCCTATTTCAAAAACAGAATAGCCATTAAGAGATCATGTAGAAGTTTGCTTTTTACTACCTGTTAAATTCTTAAAGGCCATGCCTAACCCATAGTGTGTTCCCTACAAGATATAGATTCACAAGCAGTTTAATACAGAATCCATGTTCTCACCTTTATCCAGAAGCTGGATAAAGAGGATTTTTACAAAAGGCATAATCTATACCCATCATGGTATCTTTACAATATCTTTATTATGTTTTATGACTCTCTCATCTTCTAAAATTAAAAAAAAAAAAAGAAAAACCACCCTAGAAATATTTATTAAAGAAGTCTTCTCCCATAGCATCCATCTCTAGCTAGGACCACTGTTGGATGCTTCATACATAAAAGCCCAGAACAGTTCTGCACCTATCAGCATAACTATAGCCAGAATTTACCTCCTTACCTAGGTTGGAAATAGTTTAGAAGCAATGCCCATTAGCATCCACCACCTTTAGTTAGCCACGTGTCTGCAGACTGCTGCTGTTTTCCATGCAGCTCTTCACCACGGGCCTTGGCAGCCGTGCCCATGGGAGACCACAGCAGGACGATGCAGTGGAAGAAGGTTCATTTGAGTCTCCCACTTGCCATCGTCTGCAGCCCCGCACCTGACCCACACACCCTGGCCATGTGCCAGCCTCCTCCCCTCCACCGGGGTTTCCACACCTGCCACCAGTTCATCTTTCTCCCTAAAGTAACCACAGAGTAAGTACAATGCTAACTCAAAGCTACCGCTTTGCCTACATGCCAAAACCCAACAGTTCCTCTCAAAAATACTGAGGAGTCTCCTGATGTACTTACAGGGTTCTGCAGCCTGATGCCCAGTGCTTCTCTCTTTTGAGTGAAAGTGTTGAGCATCCTGTCTCGGGGTCCCTGTTTCTCCAGCTGAATGGAAACAAAAGCTTCTGGAGGCCTAATGAGGGTAAAAACGCATGGGAACTGAGAGGAGACACCTCCCAAAAGGTAAACTGATAACTTCCTTCTGAACCATTCAAATAACTCCTTTAGATTAGACACAGCTTCTCCAACAACATTCATTTACTCATTCCTTATATATAACAGGTACAAATATACTGGATCTTGTGGATCAGCTACCAGAGATGAGATGAGCTCTGGGGAAAGACTCCCAATCTACATATTTTTAGTTTCAGTGCAAGTGAAATAGACGGTGAAAGAAATAGTGACAAATTAAAAAACAAAAAAAAAGTACCTTCTCATGCTGTCATGACAGCAGGAACGGTGAGGCTGCCTGAGCTAAGCTGCACATGTTGAAATGCCTTTTTATTTATACCTTCAAACTTCAGGTTGTTCAATTAGCACAGAGTTATCCGTGCTCAACTTCCAGCTGATCAGCACTGAATAATTTAAAAAATTGCTCTGTGTCTTACTAGTACTCTGTTGGTACACAGTGCCCCACGTAAAAGCCAGGAAACTGAGCCGAGGAGCTATTAAGTGAGCATACAGGCACTAAGACCAAGCTCTGTTCTACAGGGGGAGCAAAATCATATTTAATGGCCTCATCCTGGCCCACTTATTATTTGTCATAATTTTGCAATGTTTTCAACTGTAAACTCACGGAAGCTTAGAAACTCCTATGAGGTATCTGGATTTCCTCCTTTAATTTACAGGTGATTCCCATGGGGTTTGATGTGAAGCCAGAGTCCCATCAACAGGGTATGGTGAGCCAACCATAACACTCAGACTACTAATTCACACCAACAAACAGGGTGTCTGGGAACATGCCCTTATGATAGAGCGCCCATCGCTATGTTTTGTGATGGCAGAGGCCCTGTGCAATGTAAAGCAGGTAAAGCTCAGGATTCACACATGCACCAGACTGACCCCTACCTAGTAGAGGAGGCTTGGCCCGTCTGTAACAAATACCTTTTAATGGTACAGAGTAAACCTGGAGAACGCCCTGGGGAAAATGAAGTGGCTGGTGTGGTTGCTTGCAGCAGCTGATCCTCTGTTTCACTCCCAGGCACTGAATTTCTTCCACTTGCTGAACTGCTCTGACTTGTTAGACATATTTCCTTCCTGAAATATCATGAATATCAATTCTGTGCTTGCTTTCATAAAGACTGGCAGCTCTTCCTACTAAATCAGTGTAGATTTGCAATTCTGCATGCTTTCATTTACCCCAGCTTTATGGTATAATAATTCACTAGGATCATTGAAAGTCACAGAAAAAAAACATTTCTCACTGAGCACAGGCATAATGAAACTGTAGAGGCAGCAGACTCAGAGACAGTACCCAATTTATAAATCAGACAACATTCTTAACATTCAATCAGCTGCAAATAAAATATGAATATTCCCAGACATTCACATTTTCAAACATGTACAAATAATTTTATATCTAGATCACTTTTCTGGAAAATGTTTGCCTCCCCATGAACACAATAAACTATACTCATCCCCCCCCGCCCTCCAATCTCTTTAGGTTCTGGTGGCTCCTGGTATGAAGAAAGCTCAGAAATTTCTGAATATTTATATAAAAATAATCCTAATTTTCAAGCAAGAACAAGTGTTTCTTTTCCAAGTTCTTGAAAGTGGCACAGGCACTTTGAAGTCAAGGGCAGCTAAAAAAGCAAATTCCCCTGCAAATCAAGAAGAGCTGTTGTCTTTTGCATATCGTGGGAAAGGGAAAGATCAAAATGGGAAAAAAAGAGCCACGTTTTGAGAGTTGAGTTCCTTCTCCTAAGTACTAGTTTGTCTTCAGTTAGTGCCGCTTGCAGACAGATCTACCAAAGAACATCTTTGCTCTGTTGTGAAAACATGCAAATGGAATGAATTTCACTAAGTCCAGAAAATGGACTTAGTACCCAGAGAACAATTCTCTCCTTGCTTGGCTGAGCACAAGGAACATACAACATGTATTTAAAAAACAGTGGTCAGCAACTGCCTTAGAAGTAAATGGGCAGACACAAGCAGTGCCTTCATTTCTGAGAAATTGTGCAGCCTATAAACAAAGTCAACATAGAAAAGTTGGGCAGTGAGGTTACAAATACATGTGAGTTTGCCATTTGGAAGGTTCTAGACCAGTAACAAACAGGCTGGGCTGCATGAGGGCTTATTGCACAGCGAGACTGGGTTGGATAAGCCTGTGCCCTTCACGGCACAGCCCACAGGTCTTGGCTTTCAACCAGCCAGGCCACAGCAGGAGTTGCAGAGCACAAAGCTCCCCTGGCATCACGCGACCAGCTCTCCTTCACATGGGCTGAAGGGAGATACCATGGGCTTTGGCCTGTGCTGGATGGGCAACCACACAGAATCACACAGAATCAACTGCGTTGGAAAGGACCTTGAAAATCATCCAGTCCAACCGTTCACCTAGCACTGACAGTTCCCAACTACACCAGACCCCTCAGCGCTATGTCGACCCGACTCTTAAACACCTCCAGGGATGGGGACTCCACCACCTCCCCGGGCAACCACACCACCCATGGCACTGGTGGGTCCCTCGGTGCAGACACAGCCCATGACAACCTGCAACCATCTGCCATTTCTATGTGAGGAGATTTTTTCCAGTTTTACATGTTAATCTGGAATAACAGATGCATGACCTCCTTACACTGCCTCTGTTGGTTGTATTAATTGTCTTCTGTGTGTGAGTTTGATTAGTTAGCTAATACCACTGACAGTAAATCAGCAAAATGGATGCAGCAGCCATTAAATGATTTACAGAGGAGAGGAGACATCTGAAAACAAAAAATAGTTGCTGTCATTCTGTGGAAAAGAAGCCATTCAGCATTTAGACAGTAAAAGAGCTCAAACATTTGGAAGATCAATCCTTTTCAACTGGGGGATGAACAGCTAATTTCCAGAGTCAGGCTACTTTTCGGCACAGACACACAACACCAGCACTGTGTATGGCAGTGAAGAGCATCGATTTCAGAAAGAAACCATGGTTGCTCAGTTCCACTGGGGATTTCAGTGCTGCAGGATCTGATTAGAAATGAAGACAGGGAATCTCAGACTTCTCAGTGAGAGGGAATGGAAAACAGTCTCTGGGACAAAGTAGACCGTGGCCAGCCCTGGGAGGCTGCACAGCTGGCCTCACAACTGGCCACTCAGCTGCCAACACCTGGGTGCCCACCAAGTGGCTGCAGAGTGCAGCAGCTCCCTGGGACAAGGCTCGTGTGCTGCCAAAAGTTGCATAAAATCAGTGGTGCAAAGGGTTCCTGCTCAGCAGCAAGCAGGCAGCTCTGACCACACAATACTAAGCTTTTTTTCTGGTGGGTCATCAGGATATCAGTTTGTTTGGGCCAATAGATCTCAACTGTATGGTGCAGAATCACTGTCCTGCCTGTGTTGAGCTAGAATGCAAACCATGCACTAGTGAAACAAGTTTGTTCTGGTGCTGTTCACAGTCTCTGGGGTGAGTGTGAGCCCTAGGACCTCCCTTACATTCAGCTCTGGTGTAAGGAAAGAAAGTGTATAGGACACTGCTGTAGGAACAGCAATTCATGCTCAGAAGCTTGCATGTCCCAGCTGTATGAAATGTCTTTCCCTCTCCTCTTCACATTGCAGCTCTGAGTGACCCTAAATGAGACAATAGGAAGTTATAACTTTTTTTTTTTTTTTTAAACTCAGAAAGAAACTTGTCACACAGGAAACGTTTTAGTCTCAACCCATCTCTACCAACTTTTGAACTCTCTGACTAATCTTAAATACATTTGACATAAGTACAGAGATCTCAAGGGTATAAAGCTCCTTCCAGTTTTGCAAAATCATCATTCAGCTAGTGAGGAGAACCCCCTGCTCAGGGAAAAGGCAAGGAGAGTTTGATCCCTAGCCATTTTGCTTGGCTTGCTTGGGTCCCAGGAGGCAGTCTGGGCTCCCAGTATGACAGCCAGGCAGTCAGCACATGCACGGCTACAGACCTGCCACAAAACACGGTGCTTCTTGCCCAGCAAAAGACGGGCGCTTCCCACACACAGGAATGAGCTGAGGATACTGCCTGGTGGCAGGGGACTGGGTATGGGGAGCATCGGGGATGCAAGAAGGGGCTGAGAGGGGATGGATGAGGTGTCCCAAGGAACATGGTAAGACATGTCAATATAAGCACAGAGGAGAAAAGGCAAGCCTTAAGGAATCTATTTGTTTATGAATTCAAAATTGCATACAAGGCCACTTAGCTCATCATTGTAATGCAGCTGTCTCTGCAAGAGACACAACAACCCTGTACGAAAATGCAACACAGAGCCCTACAGCAATTTAGCATGTATGAAGCAAGGGTAGCTCCTGAGCACCATATATTAAACACACACACACCAAAAAAAAAAAAAAAAAAAAAAGCCAAATATAAGATGAGTAACAGTAATTGCTTGATGACCCTGGCAGGTAGCTTTTGAACCAACATTATGGCATCAGGCTGACATGACTGTTTCCCACTGGAAATAGTGTTGACCATACGTTGACCATACTTCTGTTTTCAGAAATGGGCAAATGAAAGCAGCAGGAACTGATGGTTTTGTCATCCCAGAAGAATGCATATTTCAAGGTCAGGTTGTGATTGCTAGCCTTACTGCATACCACAGGCTATAAGATTTCACCTGGGCCTTTTGAATCCAATTAATCTCCAATCTCTTTCAGTCCTCTCTTGAGGTATATTTTTAGCTATGCTTCATTACTTACCCAACTAATGGACTTTAAATAAATCACTGATACGACCCCATTTATTTTTATGTCATGTCAATACACAATCGCTGCAGTACCTGCAGTCATCAGTGATGCTGTTCCAAGTGTTGCACAGGACAGCCATCCAACTGATTACAAGCAGAATTAACAGATCCCCTCTTTGGGCTAAGTCTGACAAAACCCATTATTACTGGTGCAATATGAGGAAGAAGATGCTACTAACCTTTAAGTCCAGGGTATGGGGAGGCTGGACCAAGTAACAGAAGGAGGCTTGCTGAACAGCTGCCAAAAGAGCATTTTTCTGAATGACCTGACAGGCCAAGATAAGTTGCATGTTCCTTATTCCAGATGGACACAAGAGCTAAGGAGAGGGAAAACAACATGTTAGGCATTTCCTCTGCCATTTAAAAGACAGGTTACTTTTCAGACAACACTCTCTGTCTTGTTGCATTTCAGCAGCTCAATTTAATGAAAAGAGGGGTAAGGGGAGCGTTCTATTATATTTGTATTCATTGTTATCATTGAAACAAGACTAAATCTAGAGATCAAGGAAACTTTTCATTCATTTGTAGTTAGAGAGCTCAACTCCACTCTGTAGAGCAGGATGGTGTCAAACAGCACAGCCAAGTGCAAACAGGCTGGAAAAGGAGTAGATACCAAATAAAACATATTTGTTTTTCCTTGGCAAATTATTAATTACATGCCACTCTGCTGCAGAGTACAGGTCATGACTGAGTTGATGGCAAGAAGACGACTTTGCGGAGAGCTTTAAAGAAGAAATCTCCATGGCCTGGTAATCTGTGATACTGTTTTTATACACTTGTACAAAGAGGAAATGACAAAGTATGGAAAACAGCATTGAAGACTAAGGTTGTTTTCTTTCATTACAGAACTCTCAACACCAGATGTTGTTACTGTGTGTATACGGACACACACAGGCATCCTGCTTTATTTAACAAAGTTTCTTAAGCAAAACTCTGCTGACTTAAAGAGTTTAATACCAGTAAGGATTCCTGAATTAGGCCACATTAATGATCAAATTTTCAGTGCAATTTTATGAAGTTAATTATGAAACAGTAGACCAAATCATATTACCACTCAGAGAAAGACAAACTATAGAGAAGTTTATAGTCTAATAAACACATGAATGAGGCCCTTTCATACTCTAGCAAATAAATAATAATATAATACACATTTTTTTGCTTATTCTGCAAATTGAGTAATTCACCTGCATAACACCATCTCTTATACAGAAACTAAACTTTCCAATATGACTGTCAATTTCTTGGATTCTTAATGGTAAACTAGATGGAATATATCTGCAATGAAAGCAGAATTATCTATAAATATGGAGCATGACAGAGAAAGAAGCCAAACTGAGGATGAAAGGAAAATAGTGATATATTCAGAAATATTTTTAATTTCTTTACCCCTTTAAATTTAGAACACATAATGGAATTGGACACTCTAGTCCCTAATTTAGGATGTTGCTTTAGTTTTCAGAAGTAGTTCTGTAAGAAAAAGAATATATCCCATGATGTTTTGTGGTTGACATTACAATGATTCATTAGCATCTCCTAGATGAGCTTAGTCTAAATCAGTGAAAAATATGCCTGTTCAGTTTAATCATGCCTTGTTTCAAGACTTGGTTTCTAATGTGTTTTTCTGTGCTGCTGTACTGTCTTCTGGGGTCTGATGTCCTTCACTGACCCAATTCAATCAGCAGCTGAAGTTTCATTCCAGGTTGCTTGCAATTGCTAAACTCATTTGGAACAGCCCAACTTTCACAGCAGGGTGGGTGTAGGGTTAGGGTGTAGGCAAATGACTAGGATGCACACAACAGTACTGGGCTGCAGGTGGTAGATGTCCAGGTTGGAAGGGAGCCCTGCTGCCCATGTTAGCCATAGGTAACAACTGACAGGATGCCCTCCCTGAATCCAGTAAGAGAATTCACAGGATGTTTCCTTTCTTCCTCCTAAACCTTGATCTGAAATACACACAAACACAGACACAATTGGTTGTATTTATGTATGTGTATACACACACATATTTACCAACTCTTCAAAGAGTCTATCACTGCAACTGAAAAATCTACTTGTTCCAGTCACTTTCCCCAGAGGAAAAGGGATGATAATAAATAGCCTTTTCCTTGTGCAGAGATTGGGTCCAGTAGTCACTCAGTGACACTGAGTGACAAAGGTCAAAGATGCCACTTCATGAAGTGCAGTATAACTCTTAAGAGAATAAGCTTTCTTTGTGCACAGAATTAAGAGTTTATTCACAACCGTTTCTGAGGTCCCATTTTGCTACCTATGGAGTTTGGGGCAATCACTTTCAGGCCAGACCTGTTAGACATCCTTCACTTTGAAAGAAAATGCACTTTCATTCCAAAATTGCCAGCATTCCACACAAATTCAGTGTCTCCTCTCTTTCACTGCTCAACAGCTTTAAATTGGCAATATTCAATCCCAGACTCTATATGAAAAAGGCACAAATCATGCAGCATTTTAAATTTTCTGCCTGAGTAATTTTATGTATTTTACACACTGAAGTTTTTGTGGTTTATATGTGAGCCTAAGCAGACTAAAGGTTTGATCCCATCCAATCTGAAGAGATTATGCCCTGTGAAACACAAAGAAAAGTTCCATCAACCTGTCAACACAGCTGCCATCTTCCAGGAGAGATGTAATGAATACTGGTGGGACATGGTCTGCTTTCTCCCTATGAGATGCGGATTCAAACAGCACAGGCCTCAGATACAAATGGAACTCCCCAAAACCTGCTTCCATTGCAAAAGCTTTTAGAACCTAGAAACAAAACCACATGGATGCATTTGAAAAATTAACTTTCTTCCTGCTGTGGGCAGTACATATCTAGAAACCTACATCCATCAGGTTAATTTCAATGAGGTATCTGCATTCAACTTAAAACATTTCTTGGCATCTGAAATAGTATGATGGATACAAAGCAAACAAATGTAACCAGGTAACTGATGGTTGCTTACTATCACCTATTCAATTGACAAAGTCAGCGCTTACTAACAAAAGACACTAAGTTGCAAGTCTACAATGTCATAAGGGAAAATCAAGGGAAATATCCTAAATGTTCCCATTTAGAAAGGACTGCATTTGGCAGAGAGGTGAAGAATATTATTTTAGACTAGAAATTGGAAAGAGGTCTGACTACCAGACAGGAAGCCTCAATAGACAAACAGAGCTCATACACATTCTTACCATTAAAACAGTGATTTCATAACTTAAGAAATATTTATTCTAGAAAGCCCCAGTATGACACAACCCCAATACAACCTCCCCAGTATAACAAATTATAAGGAGAGTTCATCAGCAGACAGTAAACACATGGTCTAGATGTGACCACTAGCTCAGGAAATCTCTAAAGCGTCAAATGTCAGAAGTTGGGCACCGTCTTGCTTTTTATATTTCCTCCCTATAGATCTGTCCCTGCACTCCTTCACGAGCAAGAGCAGAGTAACACTGATCTGGCCTGTGATGGCTCTTCTCATGTAGTGTAAGATGTTAAAAAGAAATAATTTGACCTTTTGATACAGACTGCAAAGGAATAAGATACTCCCTTGCTTCCTCCTAACATCTAAGGCAGATGTTTTAGCAGTCAAGAAATCAGGTCACAGAGAAGCTATGTCATGAGAATGTGATCAAGACACAAGTAAGACCTACAAGACATAGGTCTTTGTCCTTTAAAATCAGATAGCATTCCCTGCCTGCTAAGAAAGGGAAAGACGAGGGGAGGAGACAAAATAATATATGAGAGACACCATGAGCATGAACTAATAATCATATGGAGCACAGTCAAAATCAACTCTAAGGTCTTAAAACAAAGAGCTCTCTGTTGCTCTCTTAGTTGACTAGCATAGACATATAATAGCCTGTATGGAACAGACATCAGCACATAAATCATTATTATTAATACTGAGCAAAGGGAAAAAATAGAAAAAAATATTAAAAAGATGACTGTGTCAAACAACTAGATACAAGCAAAATTCAGATTAAAGCTGCACTGTCTAGCTCTATTATTCTACCAAAGGGTGTCCCTTTTCATCAGATGGAAGAAGATGAATACTGAGGAACAGTGAGGAGCAAAGAGAAGCAACAAGGTCTGTAAGGAACAGTACATACAACATAAATGTGTATTTTAGATGTGAATGACCTTCCACTCTGGTAATGGAGAGACAGGCAAGTAACGGGAATAATTCTGGCAGATGCCCCCCCAGAAGTCTGATAGAAACTATGGTATGAGGTAGAGGAATCCAAAACTGTGGGTGCACTCACTTCATTTTACTCTTCATGGCAGGAAAAAAGTTTACTAATTTTTCTGATGTTTCAGTCTGAACCCGAGTGTCTAACAGTTCATATTACAATGAACTGTGAATTTCATCACATCAAAAGAAGAGGTAAAAATAGCCCCTCAAAATGTCACACTGAACAAACTATATACATTTATACTGGTATTTAGACTTAACCATCTTCTATTAAGATATGTTATGCTTAATGACCTTACATACACATCATGAACTCTTACTTTTTGTCATAACTTTCCACTGACTTCCCATCCTGGAAAATGACAATTTACTGATACTTTTCTGGGATTTCTAAGCATAAAACCTCAGATGAGTATATCCTCATAGCCTTGTTCCCAAAAGAAATGCATCCATGTGATGATCCAGTCTGCTCATCTCTATCCTCTGGATAAATCATTTGGTGAATATTAATGAAATCTGACACAGAGACAGGGCTTCAAAGATATTTAATTCCTCCAGGTTTCATGAAAAAAGGTGATTGGATATTGATTTTTTAGCTAAGTGAAAAGTTGCAGTGTAACCTTACCCCTTATTAATTACCAGAAAATGTATGTGTGTATGTGTATGTGTATGAGTGAAGGAACACAGAGAGTTATCTCAACCCCAGTGGAAGAAGTTTAACTAGAATGTGTATTTTATTAGAAATCTGAGTATCCAAACGAGAAACACAATTTGCTAAGACAGGAGACCTTCTTGCTTCATGAAATTGCTTGAGTTGAAGTAAATTAACTGGTTTGTTAGTTTGCCCAAGAAAGTTCCAGATATCAATTTATAGCTGTTCAAGAAGTTCCTACTTTAATGGAAATGAGTTGTGACAGAAAATTAGGTTTTCCACCAAACTAAGCTGAATGACCATGACTCACATGTCTTAAAGATGTCTAGGTTTTCAGCTGCTGAAAATAAATGCTGCTGACTTTTTGATATGGACTGTAATTTTCAAGAAGAAAGCTAGGGAAAGGGTTAAGACAAAGAAAAACCATGACTGGAATGTCACCTGTCCTACACAATCATCATTGCTATTGCAAGCAATCATGTCCCACAAATCCATTTCATAAATTAATCAAGCCCCATTTTAAAACTGATAGTTTTCTACTCTTTGCTCTTTTCCTTCCAGAACTCCGTTGTCTGATTCTTAGAAATCCCCTTTTAATTTCTAGCCTAAATTTACTCATAGTGATTAAATGCATTTGTTCTGCTGCCAAAATTGGTCTTTAGCTTAAATAGGTCCTCTTCATTCCTGGTGCTTATCTTCCTGGTGTATTTATAGAGAACAATCTTATCTTCTCTCAGCCTTCATTTTGCTAGGATAAATAAGTCAAGATATTTCATTTGCCTTTGTAAAATGCATTCTCTGTTTCCCCTCAGCATGCTATTAGATCATCTCTGCTCCCATTGCAATCTGAATTTATCTTGCCTGAACACAAATCTCCAAATTACACTTAATAATCCAGGTGAGGCCTCACCAGAATCACGTACACAGCATCAATTCTCCCTCTCTTTACTGGTTACAGAACTCACTGCCTGATTCACAGTGAGATATAATGGTTTTCCTCCCCTCAGTGTTGCAATATGTTGGCAGTTTACAACCATCCCATGACCAGCTACACACCCAATTCTTTCTCCAACTAATAAGCTCAAAGTTCACAGGAGAATTTCCTATTACTATGCATAACCTTAAGCTTTGTGTTATTGATGCTTATCGCTACTCCTCCAGTCCTTAGAACCGTGAGTTCTTCCTGTAAGATATTCTATTTATTTTCCGTATCTGCCAGCACTATAATGTACTGAATTTAATAACACTCTCTTATGTTTTCTGTAGAAATCATTAATAAAAATGTCAAGAAATATGGAGCTGTACAATAGGAATTTCACCAGTAACCTGCCTCCAAGCCAGTAGTTCAACACTACCGTTTGTAGTCTCTCCATTATCTCAGTCCTTATCTTTGTCTTCCTGTACAAATTGTCATCTCCTCCAGCTGGTAACTCCATAAATGCATGACACTGACTTCCCTCCTGCAGATGATTTCATTATCGTTGTAACAATCAGCATAGCTAGAACAATTTTTATGCTTTCCTACCTCTGGTAGTGAACAAAGTCTGTACTTCTTTTGTGCCTTTATTGCACTACTCTTCATAAGAAGGCAGCTTAAAACAATCCTCTGTGTAAAACTGAAGAAGGAGGCATCTTTCTATTCATTTGATCAACGAATTCCTCCTGCTCCTCCTTTTGACAAAATTTAGGTATTTTAGGAAAGGGTCTCTCCTGTTAAGCTTTGAGGAGCAGCATGACCTCAACTTTTGAAACTAATGAACATCTGCAAACCCCAGGTAGACTCCATCTCCATGTAACAAGCAAACATCTCTCCCACAACACAGATGCAGTTTTTTTTTTTTTTTTTTTTTTTTTTTTTTTTTCCCAGCTACAGTAAGTGTCTATTTAAAATAAGTTACTTTTTCTCTACAAACCACACCTCTCTGAGGTCACCATAGCTCAAACAGCAGTACTGACCCACTAACCTGGCTAAATGTGCACTCTCCACCACTGCCTCTATCAGCTGATGGCAGAGCGTGGCAAGCTCCAGGAGTGTGGAGAAGGAATCCAGGATAAAGAGCTGTTTTTCTCTGACTGTCTTCTTTTTTTTTCATCTGTTCCCACCTCTAATAGTGACAAAGCAATCTCTTGTACCATCACAGGGTCTTCCATGAGTACCTCAGCAAATAACTGCAAAGAAAGGGAAAAAAAAAAAAAAGAAACTGATAAATCATTTACATACGGAAAAGAAAGATCTTTAAATACTTTAGGGGACCATTCTCCTTTTTCTTTTTCTGGAGTAAATCATGACTGGAGTGGCTTCTGATTTGTAACATATGTAACATATGTAACATATGTAAGGTCAGATTTATGCCCACCCTTATCTATCCTCACCCCTAAAAATACACTGCTGTTTTGCCACTTGCTTCAAAGGTAAAGACACTGAATCTATAAACCTGTGGCTTTACTTGAAGGACTTAACAAAGTTTATTTTATTTATTTTCTATATCTAACACAAGATATTTGCCTTTTTTATTATAATCAACATTCAGAAGTCTTTCAGATATAGACACCTCTTCAAAGGAGGGGCTGTGTAACTTGGTTTATTTATTACTAGCTGAGGCCATTCCTCCTCTAAAGAGCGTGCAGATCCCAGCACACATGCCACTGTATGTATGATGCTCCCAAACTGGGGACAGCAAACCCATATGGTCAGCTAACTTGGCAAAGCTGGACCCTTTTCTACTGTGATGGTGGAAGCCTCCAAAAGAGCAGAAACCCCAGGAAATAAAAATTTTCAGAAGGTGCATCTTGGTAATGTGGAGAGCTATAAAGAAGTAAATGGTTCATTGATTGTTGTGCTGTGGAAGTGGGGGCGAGAGCAACTCCTGGCTCTCTGTGCAGAAGATGCTCCTGTCACACTTACACAGCTGTACCACCCTGCTCATCCCATGATGTCAGATGGGATAGATGTGGCCACTGTTATAGCTGAACGGCTTCACATATTGCTGCTTATGACCAGTGAATCACACAGACCATGAGGAAATCTGAACCCAGCCATGCAGTTATTAGTAATAAAAGTCTAGATTTCAACACCTGCCATTTGCTACACCGTCACAGCTACACTGAAAAAAAAAAAAAAAAAAAAAGGTTGAAAAGCAACACCCCAAAGTTAAGTGTCAGAAGTTGTGCAATTTTTTATTTTGTCCCTCTTCCCAAATGTGCTTTTGTAATTCTATGACTCTGGATGGGTGGGACAGGACAACCCATCTTTATGTGCTTCTTCACAGAGCTGCTGCAAGGAGAATAGCACCTTCCCTACTTCCAAGCTTAGGCTGTAGCAAGGCACACCTGTGTTAGACTTTAAAGAGAACTTGCTAAAGGGAAGCTGGTGAAGTACTAAAACACTACAACAGACTGCTTGAAAAACTCTATCACATGATGTGTTTAAGAACAGGTCAGCTATTTATCTCATGGGAATAACATAAGTCTAGCTGATCCTGGCTTGGGGTGAGCAAGAAAGATCTCACAGCTTCCCAGGGATCATTTAGTCTTGTAATTCCAGAATTCACTTTTCTTTTTATACGGCCTCTGATATTTCTACATAGGAAAATCACCTGTGCCCAAGCTGGCAGCATCTGTACCTCACCCTTGGGTTATTTGTTTATTATGAAGTTGAAAGATGCTTAGGAAGTCAGATGGGGGTAAAACTGTCCCTAGTGAAGGACTGGAAAAACATGAAAGAATGAGGTACAAGGTCACAAAAAGAGCAGCCCAGGAAGGACAGAAATGTTGATTTTAGCACACCAAGTCATAAAGAAAAATAATATGTGATCATGTAGAGACTGCATCATCATGCCTATGCAATAGGAAACCAAATTAAATCTGCTGCAGCAAAAGTAAATTTCCTAAAATTTAAATGTCAGACTTTTACAGCCTTAGCATCTTCTAAACATTGCCTGCTTGCATGTGTTTGTCTCATCTACAGCTTCTTTTGGAGGAAAAGGAATGGGTAAACACAACAAAACCTTTCCCTTTACCCCTTGGCAACAGCAGTGGAATAACTGCAAGACTCATCACAGAACTCTGCTGCTGACTTCTAGGATTTAAAATTCAAAAAGCAAAGAATTGTTTGTGATCTGCAGTAGACAACAAAGTAGTGGAACACTGTCAGTGGATTTTATTGGCAGCAGAGAGATGATGGACAAGTAATTCTTAGGTTTTGCTCTAGGCCAGTTCATCTAACCAGTTGTCTCCATGCCTCAAACTTTTAATTTTCACCCCTACTCCCTACAAGTCCTGTTATAAGTGCTTTTGCATAACTTGATCTATTCTCTTTACCAAACCATTCACAACCCTCCACCCCCACCTGAGGTGCCTTCTTGTCCCAGCCCCAATCTGCAGTGCACTTTTTTCCACATATCTTCGTCTTCCAAAGGAAGGAACGTGCTGGGTCTTAGTCCTAGTCTCTGTCTCCCAGCTTTTCATCTACCCCAGTCTTCATTCCTATATACTGGCTGCCATCCCACTTACTGAGACAGCTGTATTTTCTCTGTGCTCCTGCCCAGCTCATGCTCCAGTAATGGAGCTGCCATGTCTCCCCTGCAATCTGCTCAGCCCGCTTCCTCCGCTGCCTCCAGTGAAGGCAACATGAGTGACAGTGCAGGCTAACAGCAACTTGCACTCACTTTCAGTGCATAGAGCCAAATTAAACATGGATCACTTAGACCAGAGCTATTATTGAAGGGACAGTGGAAAGTCCTGATTTGCCACAGGTTACAGATATACCAGGGCACACAGAAACTTCAGATAATCTCTTCCTACTGAACATGTTGCAATAACGTATTTTAATTTAGTTTACACTGGCCAAACTTGGCAGGAATGAAAGCACAGCATATCACTACTTAATGAGCCTCCCCAAACTTGAAATGTAATGCTCCAAAGCATAGCTGTATCACAGTCTTATAGGGAAAACAGATAAAATAATTTATTTTCCATTTAAAAAAAAAATAACCTGATAGAGACATCCAGCATCAATAATTTCATTCACAATAATTAGCATTTATCAAAATTATAGCCAACCAAATTCAGAGTCCTACACCAGGAAATGGTGGACATTACAGTAATAACCGGTTCCACCTATAACAACATTTGCTTTAATGTCCAGTCTTTTTTCTTTTTTGCAGACTGTAGACACACACAAACAAAACCTGAAGACTTGACATGATCTCATGTCAGTTTAAGTGTGTATATTTTCCTTCTCATTAAACTGATTCTTCCTACTTTACACTGGCATGAGATCAAGTGTTCTACCTTTCTCTGTTTATTTACATTAAAAAATCTTTTTTTAAAGGTGGATGGAATGGATCTTCACAAACCATAAGCAAATAATTGAATTAAGAATCACATGGCTAGAACTTTAACCATCAAGTGTAAATGAACTAGCAAGATGACACTCTTGGTCATCGTGCTTTAAAGAGTCATTACTAATATAAAAATGGAACTTACATCTTTTTGAATCTGAGAGCTGTACAAAGTTTCTGTTTTTTCCAGTTAGCCACTCATCAACTACTAGCTGAAGTACTTGTTTTTCTAGATTGCTTGCTTTACTGGCTGTTTTTGGTCTGCAGATGCTGTAGAATTCCTGGTAGATATACTGAAGAGCTTTGGGGATCAAGCACATCAGACCAAGAGAAGGGTAAAACTCCAGCAAATAAATGTTCTTCAAAGTAGGACTTAAAAACAACAAAAACAAAGAAAGAATAAATAGCTCTCAAATAAGGCTTTTATAAATTGTATATATAAAGAAACCTTGCAATTGCTTAATTTGCAATAATTAATTGCAATGACTTTAGTGCACATCAGAAATCAATCATTAGATCTGAAAATAGAACTGAAGCCTTAATAAACGTAATTATGTTGGAACACATCTAAGTAGTCTCATTTGCTAATGAAAACAGAAAATGTTTTAAATTCTCTTTCATTAGCTGACATGTACTGCATTTACATGTCTATTATACCCTCCCATTAAAACCATCTGCACTTGAAAATAAGCCCTCAGATAACCAACACAAAATCCAAATGTGTGTCAGGGGAGGAAGAGGGCCAAGGGGTTTGAGACAGCTGCAGGAAACCAGAAGGGACCAGCGGCAAAGGAGCTCTTGGCTTCTGGGGGTGTATTAGCTGCTATGTAAACCCTTCACATAACCCACAGCGCTGCACAGATGCAGCATGGGGAACACGTGGCAGGTCTGCTCTGCACGTAATAGTCCACATGTGATAACAGAGTACATGCACATCCAGGCAGACAGTTGTACTAGAAAAGAGTAATAGACTGTGTCCAAAAGGCAGTGGAAGTTGTGAAGCCAGGTCAGGATACTGATGCAGCCATTCTAAAGTGAAGCTAACCTCAGTACCCACTTTCATCATTAATGTTTAATAGTTTGTACCCATGGGAATATTAATGTCCCAGTGCACTGCAAGATACAAGTATTACATCCACTGTCATGGAAGTGCAGTGCAAAGGCAGTTGGAGAGGAATTACTTCTGTTCCTTAAATGTTTTTCTGCCCATCTAAATAGCACAGGACATTTATCTGTTGCTTGATTCACCTTAAGCCTGTCAGTTTTTCAAATAGTCTTATTTTCAGGTGCAGGATCCCAAATTTTTACAATCAATCACAGAAATTAGAACAGAAACAGGTACTTTCTAGAAAAACAAAACTGTGTAATTACTCACCGGCTAGTGTTAAGAGAGATAAGCTGCTTAGTAATTATATTATAAGGAAGTCCAAATTCACCAATGCCACCTCTCTGACCTTCCCGCCAAATCTTGTGGACGTATTCCCTCTGGGCATCTATCTAAAACTCAGCAATAAACACGAGTGACATTGGCCAGTAAAATTCACACACAGATAGAAATCAAGGCAAACCCAACTATTCTTCAATTAAACATAAGCTGCAAAAAATTCTATTTATATATATATATATAAATTTTGAAGTCAATTATATATGTACCCACTCTAGTTGAATTATTCCTGCTAAAATTATTTTGAATCTTTCATATTCCTTCAGAACAAAATTCGAGCTCCAACAATACTGATAACAGTTCATTTTTATTCCTAGCAATATAGTAGCATTAGTGGCAACAGCAGCACAACAGGAGCCTCTTGTGCTGAAACCCAAACTTCTGCTTGTGGACTAAAAGCCAAGTCATGAAGGTTAGCTAATTAAACTTCCAACTTGCAGCCTCTGAAATCAAAGCTCAGAGAAAGGAAATATCTTGTGGCAGGATACACAGTAAAGCTGAGGCAGATTTTTAAACCAGAGGAAAAATGCAAGGATTTTAAATGTTGTGCTTTATTTATTAGCACAGGAATTTACAGCTATCGGAAATATACTGCTTTTCAAAGTGCACTTTAAAGTGAAAACTTTCTTTATACTCTTTTTAAAGTCCCTTCTCTCTTACTATAAACAGGACTGGTTCCTTATCCACTGCATTACAGAACAAATATAGATTAAAATTGTATTTATATTCCACACCTCTCAACTATTATTTCTAATTGTCTTAAATGGTAGCAGATGTGGTTTTAACATGACATAGGAAGCTGTGCAATCTTTCCAATGTTTTCTTCCTGATGTTGATTAGATGATAGCTTTCTGCTCTTGAGCTTCAGGTCTTCAACTTACAAGGCATCCATAGAATTCACTGTTAAATTAGTAGTGACCTATCTTAACAGTATAAACACATGCAGGCTATTACAAAACCTTCTCATTCCAGATTTCACCTCCTACTTCCCCAAGATGGATATAGTGTCAATTCTACTTACCTGTTGGTTTACTATGTCCCTCAGCAGTTGGAGGTGAAGTTGTAAACAGAAGCATTCATTTTCGTAGGCGTTGACAAAATAGTCAAGCTTGAGATCAAGCTGTGGACGTTTATGCATGATGTCCATTATTGCTTGGGCCAAAGCAAATCTTTCCTCTGGATCCAAAGCATGTTGGTAAGCGTCGAAGTAAACATCTAGAAGTTGAAGAGATATTCAGAAGCGCATTAGAAATGTTTATTCACCCAAATATTCACTTTGTTGAGAAGAGATTTCTGAAAATGGAGGTTGCCGCCTGTATCAAACCCAGTATGGCATCTTGTTTCTGGCACAGGATTACTCCATGTTCCATCAGAAGGCTCAAGAACAGAACATAGAATAAACAGCCCACAGGATAAATTTCTTCCAAATCTTGCATAGATAACATCGGGTTTTTTTCTACTGAAGTATAAAGATTTTTTTATTATACACATTTTTCCTTTAAAAAAGTAACAAGGCAATGCACTTACTACTTGAAAAACACCTACATCTTTCCACATCTAATCCATTTTCTGTTTCTTTTCCACCACATATACTAGTTTCATACCTTTGAAAAACTCCATTTCCCCTAGTAGACTCATCAAAGACTCTCCGTTATCTCATTTGGCAATGACTGTCACAGTTACTTTACATTTTTTTGAGAAACTCCAAATTAATTGAAGATTAAATTAAAGATGTACAAAGGTACATGTTCTCTTCAGGCTCCTCTACCAAGAATAGCTATAAAGTTTATTTAAATAAAATTTGTAATTACAAATACCCACAGCTTAGAACTGAAAACCAAATGTGCCAGGCATGACAGCATGTGAACTCTCGAGGTGATATTGTAGTACTTTCGGGTCAGATGGCAATTAGAGGATTGAAAATATTAATTGTCTTGCTTTCGAACAAATCAGTCACGTCAGTGTGAAATGATTTACATTTAGCTCTTTTACATTGACACAGAAGTGGAAAAGCACCCACATTACTTTCCCACTGAGACCAGAAGACTGTGGAAGAGGAAGATGCAGAAGGACTTAGAAGGTAACTCAGTAGCGGAGAATTCAGATTTCAATGGAAACAGTCAGTTTCTCTGATTTAGGCCTGCCTGACCTGAACTGTTATGGAAGAAACTAAGACCGTGTGATTGAGCAACAGGCCATAAGTAAGTTTTATATTGGCTAAACTAAGCTGGCTCAGCTGCTGGACAAAGGGTTATTGTTTCCTCATTCAGAAAGAACTCTATCCCAGCTGGAAATGAAGCTAGCAAGACCCTCTTCCATTTAATTTCAGCTAAAAGTGGAAGACCTCCAGCAACAGCACATCTGTACATTCAATCTTGCCTAGAGATTTAGGCTGTGAGAATAGTTCTAGAATACACTCTCTGATGGTTTTTGAAAGAGAATTAGTGTATTGTTGCTGTAGAAGTTTCATTCTTCTCTACTGGGAGATTTCTTTTTAAAAAAAAAAAAAAGCAAGTTTCCTTATACAGAAGGCCTGTGATAAAAATAAAAGGTAGATTCAGAGAGGTAGCATGATGATACAGCAATGGAAAGCAGTCTATTGGGATGAGAGCAGCAACTCAGTGAACTAGGCAATTAGTATTTTATATAGCTCCATCACACAAAGCGCCTTTAAGAAAATGGGAGAGTGGCCTTACATTTCCTAAACTACATACAACTGTTTTAGTTTAAAAGGTTTTCTATCTAAAGCCTCTTCACCAGTACACAGGAGATTCCCTAACACCCTGTAGCATTCCTGTTTTGAGAGCTGCCCTGTGTAACTCCAGGACTAAGAACAGAACATTTCAACTGTGTGAAGGCAAACTCAACTAGTGCCATTTCTCCCTGCTTCTGAAGTGGACTCTGGTCCTTTCTGCTTCTTGAAACTCACAGCATCGTCCTTGGGACTGGTGAGTTCCCTAGAATACACTTCCAAGTGCTTCTACACTGACCATGTTCCTCTGGGTCCCTTCCTCTGAACTTCTATAATCTTCATCTTTCAAGACTGAAGTCTTTGGGCAGAAACCCTCTATGCTTTCATGTCCCATGGCAAAATACAGACACATGACTAGAATCAGAGAGGAACGGGAAAGCCCACGGGATAGGCAGCAGTGAAGCTACAAATAACATTTTTAGTGTTGGTTTATTTGAGGTTTTTTTAACTCCATATTATATCATGGCATTTTTTTCTCAAATGGAGCAACTAACAAAGAAGAAATAAATTTATATAGAATCATATATATATAGTTTATATTAATAAATGGATTATTTTTTATGCTGTAACATACAAAATATCTCTCTGGTTCCCTCTGACAAAGGGTAACCCAAATGCTGGGCCTAGCCTGCAACTGAGTCTCTCCTCCATGGGCTTCAAAAAGATGCAATGAGAACAGTTCTAATGACAGTCATAAAAGGTTTCCTGCACCAGCCCCTGAAATCAGGGACAGCCTGGACCACAGACAAAATTTGCATTTTGGACTTCCTGGCAGCCCAGTCTCCTCAGGGCTGGACCTGATTCTTCCCAGTCTGCATTTGTTCCATTCCCTGGCATGCGAGGAGGGACACAATGTACTCTGCAGTTTTGCTCTGGAGATGGCTGGTCCTTCCCAGTTATCTTTCCCAGTTATCCAGTGGTGGGTGACTCTCCCCAAGGCTTTGCAGAAGTGCTTCCAGCCCCTGGAACAGCAGCTACAGAGGCTGCTGTCTGACAACAAGAGCATTTCTGCTCCCTTGTTGCAAAAACCACTACATGGGGTCATTTGGACCAAACTCACAGCACTCAGCAGCTCCAACCCTCTGCGCCCAGCCCAGCACCATGTTCCCAATGCATCTGAAACCCATACCACCACCCACAGTTCCTGGCTCTGGCATCTGTGTGTAATACACAACGGAAAATGCTGTTGAAAGGGACTCTTACATAACCTGAACTGATTGCAAATCAGTTTTCAGACCAAGAAAATCTTCTGTACCTGATTTTTTTTTTTTTCCAAGAGAGCAGTTTCACAGGTCCAGAGGTCAAGCAGCATAGCACATCGAGCCACAGAAGCATGTGCCCAGCCACGGATGTTGCTGCTACTGAATTGCTCACAAGCTACATTGCCTAAGACAAAAAAACAAAAAGTAGAAAACAAGTAGATGCCAGTGTCAGAGAGATTTCCACATGCCTAGAGTCCCAGGACTTGTGGTAATTTTTTTTTTTATTTATAGCAGAGAGTTGTGGTTTTTGCTTGCCAGGAAACCCCAGGCCAGGAAAAGATTTCAAGTCCCATAAGCTTCAGAGGGCCCCAGAGTATTCTGCAATGCAAAGAATAAGCACACCAGGCATTTGGTTTAAACATACCTCTTCCATCATCTTTTAACAAATATTCCTTGAGATAAAGTGCAATGGCTGGAGTTCAAAAGGCCCACATCAAGAGATAAAGCCAGAGAAAGCACAAGAAAACTAGAGGAGGAAAGGGAAGAGAAGCTTAATTTTTCATAGCACCAAATCATGTTGGGATCTTCTTCACCACATCACCTTCACTCTCAGATCAAAGAAAAGTGGCACAGACTACTCAGAGATAAATTTTACAAAGAGATATAGCAGGGCAGAGTGCAGACCCAGGGGAGGACTTTCTTTTCAGATGGTTTGCTATTAGAAAAGTCATTCTTCATAACTTAAAAATGACTGTAAAGGAAGGAAAAAAATCTCTACAAATGTTTCTACACTAGCAGCCCATGATAAATCTCTTTAAAAATCATGCTTTTGGTTTCTTGGTTGTGATACTATCTAAATTAGAGGTAATTTTTACAATAACTCATCTATCAAGTAGAGTGAATCTGAAATGTTTAGAGTTGCAGAGTTAAAAATCAGCCATGGGACAAATAGAAGAGGCTTCAGCAGCTACTCTTCAGCTCCAGACTTTAAGCATCTTGTTTTTCAAAAGCTGAACAAGAGTTTTTTGAAGTCCATGATCAGTGGTGAAGTCAGTGTTGAAAGTGTTTGGGTTCACAGCACACACAGAGGGACCATAACAAGGAGTGTAAGGAGCTAGGACATGACCAGTCCCCAATTTTACTGTGTGAGGATGATAATGAAGTGACCTATAAACACAAGAAATGCTATACCAGACTACTAGAGCACTCTACCTCATCCAGTAGTCTACCTCCTGTCATGACAAAATCACAGAATGGTTGAGGTGGTAAGGGACTTCTAGAGGTCACCCAGACCAACCCTCTGCTCTCAAACAGGGTCACCTAGGGTGGGTTACCCAGGACTGTGACCAGTCAGGTTTTGAATATCTCCACGGATGAAGACTCCACAATGTCTCTGGGCAACCTGTGCCAGTGTTTGACCACTCTCACAGTAAAAATGTATTTTCTTGTGTTCAGATGGAATTTCACGTGTTTCAGTTTGTGCCCATTGCCTCTGGTCCTGTCAGTGGGGACCACTGAGAAGATCTGGCTCCCTCTTCTTTATCCCTCCCACCAGCTATACATACACACTAATTAGCTCCCCCCTGAGCCTTTTCCAGGCAGAACAGTCCCAGCTCTCTCAGCCTCTCCTCAGATGAAAGATGTCCAGAAGAAGGATCATAATGAGGACCCTCAGGTGACTTCCAAGAAAGTCCTAGCAGGCATTTAGGGATTCACAGATTTGTAAAGATTTCCGGTCATCTTAATCCTCAGCTATGCCCTGCATTCTCTGTCAGAACACTGAATTTTAAGGAAGCATGCTTAAACACCAAAACCATTATCATATCAATATAGAAAGTAATTCCAGTGATTTAAGAGATAATTTTTGCAATTCTCTGAATATCATACGTGTCTGTGCCAGTTATTCACTGTTTTCTAATGGCCCTTCCCCAATACTTTCTACAATTACAAGCTTTTTCCTCCTCACTGTTCTAGAAGTACAGCTGCTCTTTTCAGAAATCTGTAATACAGTCTGTCTCAACTCAGTTCCTACCATTAAAAAAAGCAGCAGGAAAAAAAGGAAGTCTGGAACATCAAATACTTTGCAGCTTCTTATTTGCAGCTGAGAAAAGTTTAAAAGTGGTGGGAGGTAAATTTAGTTCTGCAGAAAAAGCAATCCGTTAATTAAAAGACATTCAGAAAAAAATAACATTTTTGTTTTCTGACTCTGTGCCTTGAAGATGTGCTTGCTCATTATATTACTTAACTACATCAGTAAATGTCCCTTCTGTGTTATCTTCCCTTCCAGGATGACTTTAATGACTATAACTCTGAATAAGTGCAAAACTGTGACATTGACAACATGTGACAAGCAGTTCCACATGCTCAGTTAGGTCTTTGCAACACATTCATCACTTAGCTAACTAGGACGATAAAGAAGGATCCCAAAAATCCAGTTAGAACTTGGTCCTGCAGAAGTACAGCAACAATTCAAGAAGTCATAGGATTGGCCTACCTTGAAAACAGCAAACTAAATTATCACAGGTGTTTTGGACCCGTAGGTATCTTACTTTTATCTTTCTCAATGTACTGGCTGGCCACAAGCAGCAGCTGGTTCTCAAGCTCCTTCAGGTCCTCTAAAGCCACATCATATATTATGTAAAGACCTTACTGGTCCTGTGTGTGAATATATCCATCTTCACTAGTGTGGAAGTCGTCATGGTTTTCCACCTCTGCAAACTCCATGAACTGAGCACTGTGGACCTATGCCATGAAAAAGAAACACAGAGATACAAGCAGTGGGTTCTGCAAGGATTGCAATTCTGTATAACCAATGTATGTAAGTGTGGACCAGCCCTAGGAACATGATATTTTGTCACGAGCAAAGAACAATAAAATAAAATATTGCCAAATTATTTTTTTTTTTACAGGTAACACCTACACTGTGTGTTCACTTATACTACCATGGAGTAAGACAAATTGTATGAAATTTCTATTGTGCCTACTTTATCCTTCAGGCATATAAATACACAGAACCCACCAAAAAGGCATCTAAACAATAAGGTTAGCTCTTGAACTAAGGTAGAACCTTTTCCCCTTTTTCTAATTTAGCTCAAATTTGGCAAAAAGTGTCTTAAATCCTGATATTCAAATACAAAGTAGCCTTCTTGGGTAAATTACACTTGCAAGATTTGGAGATAAGCACACACAAAGACTTTAGCACTAATTAAAAGGAACACCCATTGACTGATGTCCCAAATAGCTGTGACATCAGCACTTGTTCCATAGAATAGTTTAACAATGACGTTACTTTTCTAAAAAAAATCAGCGTCTTTAAAAGAGAATCATCTACCCTGGCAGTGAGTCACTAGTTAGCTTGGTAACACCCCAGGCAAGAATGCAGTACTGCAGTCAGCAGAAGTGACTTAGCTTTCAAAATATTCTGTTTCTTGACTAGGAATGCCACAAAGGGAATTACACACATTTATGTCTAGGTGTATAACTACAGAAGTTAATCTCCCAGTGTAAACGCTTGGCATGGGGGTATAGCCATAGAAGACTTTAAAGATGGTTCTTCTTGTAAGAAGGTAGCAAGTAAATACACAAGCTCCTCATTTTCCACTCTTTGTCCTTATGATTTCCTGGTATGTAATGCACCTTTGTTCTCACTTCAGTGCCAAATAATGACGCACTGTGTATTGGGACTTGCTCTTTTCACTGGGTCTTCTGATATCTGCCTTTACAAAGCTACCCAAACTTTACCTGATAGTGTCTGGATGTCTCAAATTCTATTAAAAGAAAGGATGGAAGAAAGAAAAAGGTATTTGGTTTAGTCATAGAAATCTTAGTCAGATTTAAACGTATTGGGAAGAACACCTTGCCAGCTTCATAGATCTGTGCTGGATCAGAATTCATTCTTTACCATAAAGTTAATGAGGCAGCCCTGCAAAATGTACGCCTAATTTGAACATAATGTCATATCAGCCTGGTCAAAGAGATTTCTTTCCTTCTTTTGATATGGTCTTCTACACTCTCTGCTTTTCCTTATTCTTCTGAACAGATTATTTGTCTTACTGCTCTTAGTAACAGGATACAGAATTTGCTAAAGGTTAAATCAAAGCCCTTTACAGAAGAATTAAATTCAATTTGATTTAGGTAAATAACTGAGCAAATACTGGGCTGACTTCACCATGGCAGGCAGAAGAGATTTTTCAGTTGTGTTTACAGTCATCCTTGTGTAGAACACTAAATGAAATGTCTCCACTTCCAAGCTCTTGAATTTTTTTTTTTCTGGTGATTCCTGCTCTGTCCCACTCCTAAAAGCTCAGCCAAGACTACTGCATTCTGCAGAAGGGGCATGTGACTAAAAAACTGGAGAGTTCTTACAAATCAAAACCAAAACCAAAAAGAAATGAAGACTTTCTCCCTGTCACGTGTGTTCTCAGAGTCATATTTTAAAGAGATTACCCAAGCCTTCTAAATACCACTTATGACTATAAAAAAATGTTAATACCCAGCTATATGTCTCTAGAAACAAATCAAGTAACTGGATATTTATGCATGATGTTTTTTGTCTGCAGGTTTTGGCTTTCCTCCTCTACCCCTGTTCGGGTTTACTGGGGCTTAACAAATCCCTTTTGGGTTATAAAGCAACACTCATGTGCGCCTCCATATATTTTATCTACTTTCTTCTAAGCTGAATCTCAAAAGGGACAGAAAAGAGTTTTAAATTAATATAATGCATTGTTTGCAGAGCCTTCTGTCATTAAAAGTCACATCTCTGATGATCTCCATCCCAAGTAGTCTTCCAGGGAGAATGCAACACTGCCTCAGAATCTCAGTTTCAGATACATTGTGTGCTAAGCCATCGCACAGGCTCACAGTTTACAGTGTGGAGGGATTCATAACACAGGTACACCTCCAATTTTGGGCATGGATTAGATGCTAAAAGTATTTTAAAAACAATGCCATATACTTCGGGTTCATACCACGTGCCAGGGAGTATGTTAGATAGGTCTCAATTAGTCTGTCAGCTAAATGGCTCTATTACTCTTTCAGTTCTTGAGAGACAGTCCATACAGTATATTAAAAAAAAAAACCCACAAAAACAAACCACACATTAGAAACTGTTGTTAAGGAAATACTGCTGCTCCTGCTTCTAAATTTGTTGCCAATTAAATTGTAATAGGATTAGCAAATATTTATCTAAGCTTTAGTTGAAGTTCAAGCATATGTATCCATGTATTAGTCCAGGGGAAAGAGAGGCCACTGTGAAATAATCTCTCTCATTACTAGGGGCTCTCTGAAGTATTTCACAGCTAATCTCCAGATCAGAGAGTGCTTAGATGGAAGGTCAGGATTGACCTTTGCATAATTTCTTCTACAACAGAAAAAAAAGGAAATGAAAATAAATGTATATTATGCAGAGCTCAGAAGGAGAGTTTGTCGCAAGAGTACTTCCTGGAAAACTGACACCCCCCATTGGAAAACAAAAGTTTTTAAATTACTTTTTCTAAGTTAAAAATGCAAATATGATGGACCACTCGGTTCAACATCTCTTAAGTGGAAGACCATGATTTTTTACTTCCAAGTAGCTTTTCTTTTAGGGATTTTAATCGATCAGATTTTTAAAGGATATATGTGGCCATATTAGAAATAAAACTGAAGATACCTTAAAAATATCAACTCTATGTCCTCCTCACACATTTTATTTTCAAAGAGGTTTAGATTTTTTGATGTTTAGGGACATGAAGTTTTTTTCTGGTTTGGGTTTTTTTGAGGGGAGGGGGGTGTTGAAGTCTTAACATAAGCAACAAACAGGGGCAGGAAGTCTACCTCTTTTTTGGTTCTAGCCACAGTTCTTCCATGAAGTGGCCTGTGTGTTTGGTTCCGTGTGTTTCTACAGAAAAAAACAAAAACAAACAAAAAAACCCAAACAACCACCAAACAACAAAATAAACCAACCCCCCCCCCAAAACCAACACAACCAAACAAGTTTTCAGTACATAAGAAATAAATGTGAGCTCAAAATGTTGAAAAAAATCTACCATTAAAATACTACCATGCTTCTTCAGGCTTTCTGCATGAGAACTTTGGGATGAGTGTTAGGTAGCAGAGCTGCAAGGAAATTCTACAGCTCAAAAGTCAACATATTATATCACATCAAACCACTAATGTCAGTATGATATATTAATTCTGTTCAGTATATTTTACAATAAAGTTGGGGAATCCAAAGTTTGATAAGCCTTAGAAATTTATTTTGAATTATTATTTTTCCAATCTGTGAAGCTAAGTGTACTAATTATATCCCTTCAGCCACATGCCCTCATCCAAGATCAAAAACCACTAAGTCTTAAACTCTGCCTAAATCTAAATAATACATTTTAGAAGTCATTAGGAGTTACTTAAACAAGCATTTCCATAAATTGCAAAATGCCTTAGATTTCTTAGGAACATCTACTCTGTGTGATAATCCCACACTTACAAAGGTCCTAGTAGCACTGCCAACAGCACCGGTCTAAGTAAATGTTTATCTGACAGGCAGTATTGATATTATACTTCTACATGCCTGAAGTTTCTCAGAGGTTTGCTATAGACTGCTAGTAGATACAGATATTTAGTCTGTTAAGGAAAGACATGTGGTTCTGAGGAACAAACTACCCCGAATCCCTCAGATGATTCAGCAGTTGATCTCAGCATAGTTTGCATGGAAGAGAGAATGGGATTAAGTACTCCTGTTGAAGCACGTGTTTTGGAAGACTAAAAACTGGGTGATAACTCACCTTGTAGTCAGCTGGTGTGTAGTGAATATACGGCTGTGAACTCAGGCCTCCAAAAACACCAGTGCCTCCTTTGGCAGCACTGACCCAGGAGGTGTCTTCTGCACTGGGAATTAGGTGGCCGGCCTTGAGGGAGAGGCCGGCGGTACTGATGGTCAGGCTTCTCTCTATGGACCTGAAGTAGTTAAAGATGCCCAGGCACACCTGCTGAAATAAACCGGAGCAAAAGCACAGTTGCATTTTCAGTTGGATGACAGCTCCCCTCGTAAGAAAATTAACTATGATCTCTGCAGATTTTATGTTGAGTTTTTTTACCTTTAGCTCCCGGACTCTCAGGTGATGTAAGAAAAGAAGGGACAAATAGGCTCCTCTCCTCACCATGCACTCCGTGTGCCCTCTTCTAATCCCAGCAGCTGCAAGCTGCCTGTATAACTATACCTTTTTCCAGACAGGAAAAATGCAATTACATTTTTGCTACTCAAGGAGATTTCTAAACCTTTCTAAAGTGGAGAGTTTTGCTACATCTGTTGTCTAAGAGAAGGCTGCTGCTGCCTACAGGACTGACTGTCATGGAAACCTGCGGTATGGAATAACAGAAAAGGATGCACTACTGCTTTTATCAGAGAAATAGTAGGTTGATATCAGTTTTCTTCCTTCTTTCAGGTTTTAATAAATATATACATACATACAAAAAATTTTTTACCCTCTTTCATTCTTCTTTCTGAAGGATGCCAGAGGCTTACTGGAGCTGGTATTTCCTACATCCTCCCTACTGTGATCCACAGCTGTGTTATCATTCTCTGTAGTTAGTTCCTAGTTCCAACACACACAGTTAAAAATTGGTGTGGTAAATATGCATATGATTCGTATTTGACAGCTTTATGCATAGGCTTTACCATAACAAAAAGAAAAAATAGGAAAGGAAGTGCCGTACTGGATGAAATTCATAATCCAGCCAGCAGTGAAATTATCATGGCATATAACTCCACAATATTTTATTGCTTTCCAATCTTTAGTGGTTTATCCTTATAAAGTCCATGGGCTGTATGAAAAAGCTATCCCCGTTCCAAAGACAAGACTGTGTCAAGGGTCAGAGCGACGAAACCTTCCAAAGAAGTTCAGAACATCTCTTCCATCAAAATCTCAACCCAGCTATGCTAGTGACATGTCTGACCTCCTAGTCCAACCTTTTTCCTCCTACCATAAAAGAAAAACTGATTTCTGGGCTCCAGCAGATCATAGGTTGAGCATGGGGCAAAATCATAGTGTGGCAACAAGTAAGTAACATCAGCTAGGCTGTAGAGAAGTTTTACAGTGATGTATACACAACACCCAACCCAAGCATATATTAAATACTCTAGTTAACATTCCATAAAATTAAATTCAATACTTGTGGTGGGTTTTTTTCCCCCCACTCCTTTCCAGCACACTCAACAATGTATTACAAAGAGTAACAGAGGAACAGCAAGCAGGAAAAAAGCTACACTTGCCTTGTTACCAACTCTATCCTGATGCCTTCTCACATGCATCAGGAGTTACTCACCAGTCGGTGAAATTAAACTGGCATTAGTACCAGCGTAAATGAGAAGATCACTGTGAGTCACACAGTATTTATTAATTGTGGAACATTATGGACTAGGCATTATACAATTAATTTCCTCAGGCAATCAAGTATATAAGAAAAATTTGTCCTCTTTACCTACTTCTCTATCCCAATTTATTTTACCACTTCATTTGAACTTGGATGGCATAAGTTGGAATTCT
Source organism: Athene cunicularia (assembly GCF_003259725.1). Lineage (NCBI taxonomy): Eukaryota > Metazoa > Chordata > Aves > Strigiformes > Strigidae > Athene > Athene cunicularia. The sequence continues at coordinate 50,142,344 of NW_020799097.1, read as the reverse complement.
TTTCAGTGTGTTAAGGGTTTTATAGCATTGATTTTGGCATTGTTTTCTTGGATTAGAGAAAATCCTATTAATATATCTTCACAAATCGGTGCTTGTCAAATTTATCCTACTCAACATGAGACATCCTAACAAAGCTACTCATAGAAGTGACACAGATAAACTCGAGACTATGTTGGGCTGTTCTATAAATTTGAAAGTTGACGTGAGTGTATTGTCTCTAAAAATTCCTTCAAGCCAAACAAATCTTGATGTCAAAATGTCAAACAAAGAATTCTTTACATAATCCTTGCAATGATAGGTTATCTGTTAACTGATTTCTCTATCCTTACTAAGCATGATCATCCTCATTCATCTTATCCTCGTTGACTCTAAAGGTTTAATTTCTTAAATTTTAGAGAAACTAGGTCCTTCAACGTCTATTACTTAAAATAATGTGAGGTCAAACAGAATTAAAAAATATTTTCCTGAATCAACAGCATTAATTGTACATCTCTATTAAATATCACAATAAGTATACGGACTAAGCAGGGGATGAAGCATTTCCACTAAAAAAAGATACAGACAATGCTGTCTGAAAAATGCAAGTGAAATGAGGAAAAAAGTGATGGCATATTTTTGTGTAGCAGCTGAATTTCTATTTTAAAAACACTGAGACCTGGACAGAGCTGTTCTGTGGAGGATCTAATTCTAGTTTTCCAATAACTGTCATGACTAGACTGTTTCAAATTTGAGATCAATCACATCCCTTGCATTGCTCCAGATAGGTATTCTTTCCCAGCCCATTCGTGGGCTCAGTGCACTTGACAGAAGATGCACAGTACAATCCTGTTTTCTTTCTTTTTTTTTTTTAATTAATCATCATGTAGCTGGTGAGTCAAACCAATGTATTTTTTTCCTGAGGTTTTCATTAAGTAATCAAATATTTCCTGGTCAAGGTCAGCCTGGGATAGGAAGAACCGTATGTTTTTACATGTGGGAGATTTTCCTGACAGAAAAATGTGGGTTTATTTTTTAACATGGAGTTGGTATCAGGCTTGGGGCAGATATGGAAAAAGGGAGTGGGAAGAGACTAAATGCTGGCTCTCTCCCTCTGTTCCCTCTCCCCTGCTCCTGTATTACCTGCTGCCCTGCTTGGTCCTGTCCAAGTGCAGGGGAGCAAGACCTTCTCACTAGCACTGCGGCTGCAGCCAGCCCCAGCAGCTGAGACCTTTCCACTTTAAAAAACAGCTGAGCGAGGATATTGTTCAGTCCTTTCTTAACTTGCCACCCGGGGCCCATTGGTGTGAGCAGGCAGGCACAGGCAGAGTGAGACAAAGGAAGCATTGGGCTGCAGATACAGGAACTTCTGAGATATAACAGTCCTGTGCATAGTGGTTTTATATTTGTCAAAGCAGCAGCTGTGAATGACTTCTGAGTCAGAAGGACAATAAAGAAATAGGTAATCAAAGTCATACACTGAAATTCAGAAGATTAGTCACAGAGCTCGCCACATAAGGCATGTCACAGTTACTACAAATTCCCCAGATACCTGAGAGGTAGGTCTTACTTCTCATTCGCTACCCTGCCAGTTAGCCCATTTGTGGTTTTTTTTCCTCTCTTCCCAAACTTGAAGATCTCTCACAGCTTCTGTACCTCCGTGAGGTCATGCCCACAAATGCCACTTCCTCCCCAAGAGGAGGAACTTGCTGTCACACCTGCCCTGCACAAAGCAGGCATCTGCTGTCAGGTCCACAGGTGCTCAGATGCTGGATGGCCTCCAGCAAACAAAGACATCCCACCCTTTCCTCCCCTCTCCCCCCTACACACATGCCAACCTGTTCCATAAATGACACTCTCCAGTATATACTAGGGCACACTTCTATTCCTTGAAGCCAAATTCACACCCCAGCCCTGCCACAGGCATGTACACACACTATTTTTAGGTAGGTGTAATCTTGTGCTGCTTGTGCTATGACTGGACCGAAGGGTGCACAGCAGCTAGTGAGCATCAAGGAGGAGAGGACATCGCCGATGTGGCTTGGGCGTGCGACCGCGCACTGCAGCTGGGCAGCTCCTGCTCAGCAGCAGTTAGCAGGAGGCTGAGTTTTGAAATAGGGGAACAGTGGTGTTCAAATAGAAAACTCTTAGAGAAGCCCTCTATCAGAGCTGACAAACACTTGCTAGACATGTTTAATTGATCATTATTCTTCATTTCCCCTTCTAAGTACCTGGTGGAGCTCAGTGCAGACATAGATCTCCTTCCAGACATGATTGTAGCTCTGCTGTTCGGAGGCATGAGAAGAAGCGGTAGAACCTGACTGCACAGGATGTGGCTTGAACACTGCTGCCGCATGTTCCTGGAGACCTTCCACCACTGTCTCTATGTCCGAGACCTTGTTTCAAACCACATCAACACACAGACAAAAGATTTACAAGGCAAACAAGTCTGTGTGCAGCCCCTGTCCCATAGTGAGGCAGAGTCAATACAGAGCATCTAGTGAGGGAGCCTCTGCTTGTTACTGCTTCTCCTTTATTTGGGAGAGTGGTCTGCTGCCCCCTTTCCAAGGTGAAAATGTAGAAAGGGGCTTGCCAGTCACAGCATATGGAGGGAATACACCAGATAAGAAAGAATAGGAAAGCGCTTTTTTTCTAACTGAGATTTAGGGAGGGGACTATTGGGTGATTCCTTCTCTCTTGTTACCTCTGACACTCAAGGAGATATACATGTTTCTTGACCAAAACCAAACATATCATATTTGGCGAGCAAGCCACAATGGAAAAAAAAGGAGAATGATCTTTTTTTTATTGTCTCAGTGAGCTGCAAAGCCATTTTTACTTTTGTTAATGGTGATGACGACTTTTGCCCAAGCTTTTCAGAAAAACTACATGCTGTGGCAAGATCTGAAAGAATGGTTTCTTTGTGAAAAATCTGGCATGGACAAAAGGTCTGAAAACAGGGATCATAAAAGTAAGCTTATTTCAGTCTTAAATTTTTTAAAAAAGACCATAAATTGCTAATCTTTCTAAGACTATCATCAAAATCAAATACATTCAATTATTTAAAATACTGTAAAATTAACTTCAGCAGCAAAGTCTACACATCCACTTTCTGATTTCTTCAATTTAAAAAAAGTTCTCTCTCAAATGCTTTGTGAGACCATGACAGTAAATAATGAATGTTAAATAGGAACCAGGGAGACTAAATATATAAGGAGTACTGCCAAAAAACAGGTTAAACAAAATTATTAGTAGTACAAAGGTAATTTTTTAAAAACACATCTAATCTTGCAGGATTTTTTTAAATTGTCACTTGTATTGGAAGAATAATTTGAAAAACATGGTTGTGCTTTAGTAATTATTGGCATCAGTAAAATTCTGTTGACATGAATTCTAGCAAAGCATTGATAGGAATTCTAAGGGGATTAAGACCAGGAGTTTTATAGGACTTTTCTTTATCATCTGTTTTGAACAAAGATGCTGAGAAGTCAAAACAAATGGAACCTTGTATAACTCAGGATAAAAAAAAAAAACAAACAACAACCCCAAAACAAAAAACAAGCAAACAAAAAAGGAGGGGCACAGGGGAATAAGCAGTCTTTAACAAAAATGTAAATTAAATATCACACCCTATGGAAGATATTTTTCCGTTCATTTCCCAAACATTTCCTTCATTCACTTTCTTACTGATTGGGAGTCAACAACTTCTGATCCTTTACTGCTTCTCTGCTAAACATGGTTACCATCTGGTGTTCCACAGCCAAGCACCTTTGTTCCCTTAGAGTTATATTTATTTTTAGGCTTGTTAGACACTGAAACACAAAATGGGAAGTCAGGCAGTGGGAAGACGCTTCTGGAAGGTGAGCAGGGTGGGAAGCCAGGAACCTTCATTTTCTCCTTCCCAAGCCATGGAGTAGCTTGCTCCAGCATAGCTTCATCACCCTCCTGCCTGCAGCCCAACAGAAACTGCTTACAAAGGCTCCCTGTTGCTGTTTCAATAAGGACATCTTCAGGTGTTGGGATCCTAAGCAATCCTGGGCTGGGCAACAGAGCAGGCACCATCCTTGCATGTGGTCCAGGGCTACAGCACCAAGGGCTCTACCTTGCTGAGCTGGCACTGTCTGCTCTGCCTGTTTCTGGGTGTTTGCATGTTGCTTTGGTTGCTTTTCTGACATCCTCGCCCCTGTTCTGCCCTGTGCCATCCACAGTTGCCATGCAGATGGGAAGCCGCCTCCTCCTCTCTTCAGCTAGCACCCCCAAGGAAGGCAGCAACTCCCACGGGGGTCCCAAATCAAGGCTTGCCCATAACTCAGACACATACAGAGCATTATCTGGGGCTCTGTGGCAAGCTCACTACCCCCTTTCTAGACAGCAGGGGATCTTCAAGGCTGAGGACAGAGATATTTGGATGGCCTGCCGGCAGTGGTTCTTTGGGGAGAGAAGACCAAGGAGCCCAGTGACATTTCAGGGCTGACGAAGCCTCTCGCATGAGCTGGACACATGGCTTAGGCTGCTCTGGTGTGCCCAACACTGCCCAGGTACCAAAGGAAGGGACAGATCACCAAGGACTTTCCATTTGGCAGGAATGTGATTATTGATAGAAAAGGGCACACAGGGGCATGACTCCTCCACAGCTTTAGAGAAGGGATTTATTCTCTGGTTCCTGTGTAAAACTGAAAGCTGAACTACAAGGTGTTCTTATTGCTCAGGGTCACCCGGGGAAGAGAGGCAGAGCAACCATCTGATTGCCAGACCAGTTTTACTGGACGAGATGTTTATACAGATCCAATTCTACAGTAGTTCACCATCTTAATTGCACTAGTTTTCCTCATCCTTGAGAGGCAGAGAACTCTTGTTATATCAGCTTTCAACCTGCTCAACTTTCACCGGAAAAATGTGGCAAGACCCCAGTACACCTGGCCAGCCTATCGCACCCTGAAGGTCATTTAGGCATCTGCAGCAGGCGGGAATGAGCAGAGCTGACTGGGCATCTGCAAGTCAGCCCTGCAGGGTACATTCAGTGAATAAGATGCAATTAGGACAAATGAATACTACTCTTCACAGATGATCTCCATTTGCAAGACAATGATGTGTTGGTTGTGCCTCAGGCTCCTTGTGGATGCAAAGCAGGCCTGATCTGTGAATGCACATTGCCATTTTTTAGATGGCTGGCAGCCTAGACCGAGCTGTCCTGTAGGACATCCTCAAAATGGCCCAAAATGGCAATGTATCACCTGAATCAAGACAACCTGTGAAACTAGAACCAAAATAGAGACACTCAGTAACTTCTCCCTGGGGCACATTGTGCCCTATCAAGTTTTAGACTGTGAAGCATCTCCTTGTCTTTTGAGCAGAATTCGGAACCTTGGTCACAGTTTAAAAAAGCTGTTCTGAACAATCCCTTTGACACAAATTCCAGGGCTGATCTTGACCTGATTTATATGAACTTCAGAGCTTTTGAATATTCATGAAAGTGTTCAAACGGCCTTTTGAAACCACTGAACTGAGAAAGAGGGGAGAAGAAATCTCTATAGCACCTTAGTAATGAGTCTTCAATGAATTCAGGCATATACACATGATACCTAAACCTGAGGCAAGCTTTCTCTAGAGATATCAATTTCCCTGGAAGTGAACAATAAATAAATTAAAATCACTTTAAATTAAATCACTTTACGTTATATTACCTCTACAAATTTTGAATGAAGGTCCATCAGCTTATCCACTTTTTTCCATTGCTTCAGTTTTATCAAAAGCTTTTGCTGCCAGGGATCTGCTTTAGGCTTAATCTGGTTGACATAAAAGTAACCACAAAACTTATGAATATGACTACATATTTTTGGTATAGAAGGCAATATTTACTAAAGAATGTGCAATACATTCACTTTTTATTTTCAACAGACATGAAAAGGGGCTCTTGACTATACAGAAATATAGTAGTTTGATAAGGCCTGAATTTATAAAAAAAAGCATCACTCTATTTCTCAAAAGAAACATTTTAGACTTTAATTGCTGAAATGTGTCTTGGTACATCCTGAAGACTGGTTAGCACTAACACAATTGAAAAAGGAAAGTTCTTCAAAATTACCTTTAAAAAAGGGATTCAGTTGGCTCTCTTTTTCAAAGCTCTGGATGGATCTAGCACACCCCAGTTCTCTGACTGAGAAACCTCTTTGTCATAAACTGAAAAAGTTCTCATTGTCTGTTGTTTGCAGAAGACACTTATAAATTTTTGGATAACCTAAAGCATAAAAAGAGATGGTACTGTTACAAATTTCCCAAGCTGGATATTAAATTCTATAGCAAAGTAATAGTGCATATTATCAGCTGAAAAAGTAAATAAATGTGATAAAAGTGACATTCTGGTCCTGTGTTTTCTCTCCTTTCCAGAAGACACAATGAAAAAACTCCCTACTGTTAACTCTGCAGCCTCCAAAAAGAAGATGAAGATTTTTAAAACCACAGTCTTTCAGACAAAGTCAATGGCAAATTTATTATTGCTGGCTTCAATAGGAAGAGCATTAGCCTAGAAGGTGTACTTTGAAAATCCTGTCCAAAAATTAATAAGCCACTGCCAGCCTACAATGAAGATAATTTACATTATTGCCTAGTTTTGTAAACAAATCTGCCTGTGTTTATTTTAGATAGTTCAGTGAGTTCAGCTAGACTAGTTAAATGTTACTTTGATGAGAGACTTACAGACCAGTTTATGCAACCAAACCTTTGCCCTTTCCAGCTGTACCACCTGTTATCATACAAGGTGCAATTTGTAAGGCAAGCCATGTATTTAAAAGCAGTATGTTATTTCTGTTTAACAGCTATGCATCTCTTTTGGACCCTGGACACATGGTGGAGATTTTCAGTTGGTTTTGCCTTTTGGATGAGAGAAAAGACAAAACCCAGAATTTTCCTGCTGGTAACCCCTGAACTGCAGAGGCTGGGCGAGGTCCTGGGCGATGACGTGTCACAGCCGACCTCTAGTGGAAGCACCACAGCTCGGGGAGACACCAAACAAGGGCAGGAAAACTCGAGAAAAATTCACCAAAAGCCCTAGTGAGAGCTAAGAGAACAAACATACGGAATCAGAACCATGATGCTGAAAATCCGAACATGAGCAGTTATTATAGCTTAGTCAGAGCAAGCCAAGCCTTTCTGCTGCTTCCTGTTAAGAGCAAAAATGCCCACAGTCTTACCTTTCCATGATGCAAAACACTGACTTGTAATAAATGGAAGTTCATTCCATACTTTTAAAGAATTTTTTTTTTTTAATTTTTTTTTAGTGTTGAGAAGTACATTTCAGTTACCAGTGAAAAGAGCACCATCTCATCATCTGACTTCTTGAGGTCTTTAAGGTTGTAGTCAATACCAAAGTGAGAAAGCAGAAGCTGGAGCTGAGGCTTCAGCTCCTCAGTTTCAGTGCTGTGCTGGGGCAAAATTATTCCAGTGTCCTTGTGGCAGGATTCTGTAAAAAGCCATAATCAGACCAGCTGGAGAACATCAACACTTTAAGAAACATGACTATAAGATGCCTGTAAGCAATGCTGCCAGTGCCCTTTGCTTTGCATCCACGAAATGATGTAATTCCCCTTTTTTTGTCCTGAAGCAGAAGTATGACAGAGAATGGAATGCGATGGTGAGAAAAACCCACATTGTATGGATTTTTAGTATTTTCATTTCTCTTAAGAAAGGGTCTTCTGCTACACTCCAAAAGACTTACAGCTGTTGCAGGTCAGGGCACTTCCATGATCCTTGGAATGCCTATCTTCTAGCATGGAAAGGATGTCAGCTAACAAATCCTACTGCCTGAACAGAGTACTGGCTCAGGGGTGGACAACATTCTTCTCACACACACACACCTCCCAAATCTTCACATGCCACAAGAACTTCAAGTATGTTACTATTTCAGGGTTATCACTCCTCCGGTATCTGATTCTGGCATGATGTTGCTACTGCAAACTTCTGAAACAAGGCTGTACTGGGGATGGCTGAGTCTGGCCTGGTATCGGTGTTGAAGAGTCTGTTGGCAACATAGCACCATTTTTAGAAGAACTGTTTTCTCCTCCTTCTTTACCTCATCTCAGACTTGCTCAAGGCTTTGATGGATATCAGTATTCCTTCATCCTTAAAGAGCCAAAACTACTGTGTTCCTCTAAGTTTTGTCATCTTTTCTTCCCCTTTTTCCACTCATTGAGAGACATAGTTAACATGGGGGGTTTGGTCAACTAGTTGGGCTTTGTCTTAGGCCAAGCCATAATAAACAGCAGCACTTTTTCTGCTACTACTTTTCCAAAGATTTTTGAAAGTCCAAATAAGTGTCAACTGATTTTTCTCTACCCAGTACTCGTGGGTACTACTGATACATGCAAAGATCCTAATAGGTCAATTACAGTTTGCTAAAGTTCAACAAAACTCTTGGGATTTAGTGGAACTACATGTAATCTAATTTATTATCTAATTGTTTCAGCAATAAAGGGCCATCTGCGTTTCTATTCCATGCTTTACTTCAGCTTTGGTTTTAATGTCCTGTTTAATCATTCTGTTATTTCATCTATGAAGCTCAGATCTAGATAGCAGATGAATGAAGCTTATGATGGTAATATGATACTGTTCCTCAAATATTAAATAAGTAGATACTGAAGATCAAAATGAGCTAGAGCACTTGTAAGTTGCTTTTTAATATCAATAAGGGTCTACTCCGTGGAAAAATGAATGGCTTATGTGAACTCTATAACACTGTAGTCTTGCGTCCTTCTTTCTACATTATTAGCCCACTGTATCCCAGATCACCCCTCCCTCTCCTATCCTGCTCATATAAGAGAAATGTAGCCTGTTTAAGTGGCTTCATTTGGAGAGAAGAGTCTAACCCACCTCTCCCTGTGCCTTAACATCTGTAGCACTGTACTCCTGGGGCAGTCCTGCCATATCTCCTCAACATGGGACCCCCTCGGGCCCAAGGAGTGAAAGCGTGCTGCAGCAGCACCACCAGTTAGATCAGTTAGAGCTTAGTTAGACTACTAACTAAGGGCTAAAGGCCCCTTATTTGCCCCAGGTAAATCTGCACTTTCCTTAGCACTAGTCTCAATCAATTGTCACTGGTTGGACAGTGCCACTCCATACCAGGGCTGTGCCTTGCTCCCCTGTGCAGACCCACAGGAACATCCCTTGTGGTAGAAGTTTTCAGTGGAGAAAGGAGATGGGAGGGACAAGTCACAGCCCCTTTTCATTCTGTCACCCTGGCCAGCCCACTTCTCAAATGCAAGGAGGCAGCATACACTCTGCCTAGTCCCCAGGAGAGAGGAGTTGTGCATTTCCAGAGACAACCCTGTGAGCTCCTATGGTTCTGCACTGTTCCCACTCTGTAAAAGCATGGGTTAAATCATAGGATTGAAACACCCTGCAACAGGAATGCTGCCTTGCTTGCTAAGTACCACTCACAGGGTATCTCCACATAAACAACATCACTCCCTCCCTTCCTTCAAAAGGGAAGTGAACTTGAAAATAACCACGAGGAGATTTTTCTAGAGATACTTCAGTGTAAGTCTTAAAAGAATAGTTCTCTCCTCTTAGTTTCTCCAGAAACACATCACTCATAGAAATATTTCAAATAATATTCTTGTAGAAAGTTGGAAAGGTGCGTTTCAGGGTTTGGCATAATCAGGACAACATCCTGGATTCTCCACCGAGTTGATCCCACAAGTATCTTTCTGAACCACCTGTTTCTGCAGCCCAGGGCACAGTAAGGCCAGAGGAGCAACCGCTGCAGATTCAGGGCTCCACACCCTGAAATTTGAACACCACATTTCTAGGATTCTTGCTGACTTTATAAGCCACACTCCAAATTTCTCAAGCATAGGTATTATGTAATGTATGCTTCCTGTAAGCATACTGATTATAGAATCATCGAATATCTCAAGTTGGATGGGACCCATAAGAACCATTGAGTCCATTGAGCAGCCAAGGATGGCAACATTTGCACCGTTGACCTTTCTCAAAGAATATACATCAATAAACGCATTATCTGAAGCACTTGTGGTTTTAAAGGAAAGCTGATAATTTCTCACCATTAGTCTTAAAATTCTTGAACAGGGAAACATGTCAATATTAAAAAGATCTGAATTCTTGTCAAAAGCACTTCTTAATTTGTCCCAGCTGTCTTGGACCATATCAGGATGTTTATCCTCAGCCACATTCATCTTGTGAGAAATAGGTAAATGCTGGAGAACCTGGAGTTAAGAACATACCTGTTGTTTCTCTCAGTCATTTAGAAAGCATACAAACTATTCAGTTGCAAATTTATAAAATAAAACACAAAAGAGAGAAAAAAAATCATAGTTATCCATTGTCTATACGTCCAGAAGTTGAGTCATTCATATAATAAAGTATAGCACTCATATAATAAAATCATTAAGGAAACTAGATAAAATAAGGAAATATTAAATTTTCTTTTTGAAAGGTGATGCTTAAACAAACAAATACTCATCAAGTCTACAGACTGTTCATTGAGATGACTCAGCCCTTTGACAATGTCCTTTTCTATCAAAACATCATCACAGTAATAATAAAGTGTCTCCAAGCTTTCTCCTGCTCATTCTGGATCTCCTCAAATCCAAGCAGCCCAACACTATCTACACTGAACCCAGGGAGCTCATTATGGCCCTTACTTAAATTCAGCTTTATCATTGTATAATATTTCCTTTCTAGTAAAATCAATCTGCTAAAAGAATTGAAAGTTGTATGTACACAATCTAGCTCCCTACCTACAAATGTCTAGATTTCTTTTACATTGAATTTGATCTTCCTCAGTTTCTTATCCAAGACTTGAAGGTTTCATAATCATACTTCACTGTTCAGAACACACTCTTCTTACCTGGAGAAAATGGTGAATGCTCTTCAGAGAGTGTAGGTAACACACACTAACCACCGAGTGTAAATCATCAGATCTTCCTATGTCACTACATTCACCAGATTTTCCTTTCCTGTCAGGAAACTTTCCCTTGCTGCTGAAAGTCTTGCAGCCCTCTGAACTGCATCATTGTATTCCTCCATGATGTGACTAATTGCTTCTGTTTATGTATATAAAAGAGACACTGTCATTTTAAAATTTCTGCTTCTTCTAGAAGGTAATTGCATTCCCCCTGCATGAGGAATCCTAGCTTGAGAGTAATATCAAAGGTTTATTTCCTTCCTAAATGCTTACAAATGGTATTTTCAACCCAATGAGGAAAAGGAAATTTCAGTCCAAATAGTGAATCTGTCTGAGCAGTTGACCATAAACAGACAGCTGTGAGTGAATGTCCAGAGACAAATTACCCTTAACTTTAATATCCTTTTATTTGTGTGGAAGAAAAGCCATTGCTAACACTTTGTTTTTCATGAGCAGCTACTGTGCTAGATATATATATATATATATATATGTGCTACATCGTAGGTTTTGGTTCTTACCTGATAGAGAGGATAAAGCTGTTCAATAACACTACTGTGCGTGCAAAATCTCTTCCATCTAAGCATGTGCAAATATTTACTCTGGACTAGCTGAGTAATTCTGTCTGTAAAAAACTTGAATAAAATCAGAAATAACCAGCAAATCACACATTATCAAACAACAGCAGCTTAGCATTATAGGAAACTTAAGCAGTATATAGATCATCATTAGCATCAGAGAATAACACCAAAACAACAGCTAACCAGTCACCAAAGACTGCTGTGCTGTTTTATTTGTCCATGAAGGGTACTTCCCCTAAGTTGTCGCCGTGGCAGTATTATTGTGGGAATGAAAAAAAACAGTCAGTACAAGGAAAATGTCAGAGTTCAGTCCACCGGAACCTAGAAATTTAAACTCCACGTTAAGAATGAAAATAAAAATAATTCACAACACAGACTTACGAGACGAGCACAAAAGCAAAAGAGAAGAGGCAATTTTCCCATCGTACGAGGGAATTGCAAGCACTAACATTTTCGTTCCCGTTTTCAGGAAGGATTTTCATACTGGTTTTATTTTCAGATGTGCACAGTGCAACCTGCTGGGCCGGAGGAAAGCTCCTGAACCCTCGCAGCAAGCGGGAGCCCTACCTGGTGCAGTAGCAGAGGCAAGTTTGTTGCTGTGTGCTCCCTTCTCCAGCAGCTCTCTAACTCCCTCTGCACGACATCAGCCTGAATAACAAGAGGTTTTGCTTCTGCCACCTGCAAACGGATCACTTTTTTTTTTTTTTTTTTTTAAGTGGTAAATACAGAAAAATGCTTAGGCTTTGAATTTAATTGGGAGTTGTCATATAAACAAACACTGCAGAGCCAGGTCCACATTATTATTCAAATAAAAGACAGGTTATGCTTTTATTGCTGCATAAGCAACATTATAACCCTTTCCATTCTGTCTTTACAGGCCCAGATGCCAAAAACCTTATAACTTCCTCTGATTTTAATTTTCAGTTAGTACTTGGTAAAAAGCAAAGAGATTTTTTTTTAGTCAGTGTACATTTTAGCTACCTACCTGTAAGGCTTTCTTCAGTATTACCTCCCTTTCTTTTCTGAAATAAGATGCATCCTTTGGAATTGCAACAGAACTGCAAGAAAAAAAAAAAAACTCAACAGGATGTTACATACAAGCTGGTATAAACCAAACATTTGTCAGGCCCTGCACAACTCCATGAAGTTAACAGTAAACAAGTTTAATGGTATGAAAAGTCTATATTAACGCAGCAGAATTTATTTAATTAGCAGCTTTTTTTTTTGGCAAACTGTTTTCTTCCATCTCTATTTTTTAGTCAAAGCTCTTAAAAAGTCCATCTGGATACTTGTCAATCCTATGGACACATATTACAACCCACAACTATGCAGTGGAGTTCCTTAACAAGCATCCTTCACAATTTTGTCAACTTCCTTCCTAATACATCCACATCACAGAAGAAGGGGCTGAGAAAACTTCTGGAGGAGAACTATTTTATAATACTCATGCATCAACGTTGGACATGAGGAAAAGGTTCTGCACTGAGAGGGTGGTTGGTCACTGGAACAGGCTCCTCAGGGAAGTGGTTATGGCACCAAGCCTGTCAGAGTTCAATCTAGAGAAAATGGGCTAGAGACATAAGTCCAGCTCCTTTCCTTCAGGTGTCCTAGTCAAGTATTCTTCACCTCTGTTTTCCTTCACATATTCTCCAGGTGGTCTATAGCTTCCCCGAAGCGTAATGCCCAACTTGGGCACATTTTCATAGCTTGCATCTCACCATCGCTGAGGAAAGTAAGAGCAGCTGTCTTATATGTGACCGTTCTGTTTACATCCCAGCATTACATTTGAAGCTACTTCCTCTTCACTATAAGAAGGAAATACTTGACATTCTAGGGAGACTTAAACTTTTGTTTACAATATACAACATGAAATCAATTTAGTTTATGTTTTGACATTCTCTTCCATTTCTATCCTAATTCCGTGGTAGACACAATAAAAAAGCTGCTATTCCTGGCTCCTGGTGTGTATTCAGGTACAGAAATTTAAGAGTGATATAGACACATGACTTTTGTATCATAACCAAAAAAACCCAATAAGAGACATGATACACTGCTATAATCTCACTCTCTTCTTCATTCCCCAGAAAATTCTTGTTACCTGTATGCCCTTCTCTGTATTCCCTGGAGTATCCTGTTGTCTTCTATTTCTGACTTCAGCTCTGCCAGCTGTGCTGCTAGTTCTTGTTCCAGCTGCTGGACCTTCTCAGTAGAAGAGATCTGGTACACTTCATCCATTTTGCCTATTTCAGTTTGGCAGACCAAGAGACAAAGCAGTTGAGAAGAAGTTCCTTTCTCAAGAGCAAATCACTTGTGAGCTCTGGACCTGGAGAACTGTCCACCTAAAAAGCACAAATTCCCACTCCCATATAGACTATATATAATATGTAGCAACTTCATTAAAGAATTGTTTATACAGCATCTCCTTTAACAAGAAGATTTTTCCTTCAGTATCAGGAACGGAACTGGATGAATGTGATTTTTCTCATTTTGATTGCTAGCCTGAGAAAAATAGCAGAAAAACTCTTTTGGCCCCAAAATTTTCTAGTATCCTCCTGCATCCCACTAACAAATACCATCTCCTCCCTCCTTGATCCAGTTTCTTAAGGACACTTCAGAAAGTTTAGGTAATTAAACATTAAATTTGATGTGCTGAATAAAACATTTTACAAAAGAAGAATTGAAATATTTTGCTTTCATTTTTTGCAAAACAAAATACGTTGACATTCAAAATCTATTTTACCCCATTTCCCTCACCTGAAACTATTATTTGAAGTTGACCAGAATAAAAGGGATGAAAGAATTTGCATGAAATGCCACTTTTTGACAAATGTACTGACTGCAAATGATCCACTAATACCAAATGAATTCTGTTCTAATGGGAAATGCTTGCTTTGTAAGAAATTCTAGAGTAGTTGTGCATTCTTCCAACATCTAGAATTACAGTTATTCTATTCACTTGTCAGTGAGGAGTATAAACAATTAAAAAAAAAAAAAAAAAAAAAAAAAAAAGGAAATTGTCTTTTTAAGGGAAGAAACAAGTGATTGCGGAAAGGTTTGGGTCTTCTTTCTGGGAAGCAAAGGGGAGGAAGAGGCAAGTTCAGTCACAGAACAACCATCCATAGCAGCTATTTTCTCAGTGGTTTGCAGAATCTGTTTGGTTGCTCTGGTCACATCATTTCTGCTTTCTTCTTTCATGAGAGATAACAGCTGTTGGTCCAGTCACAGATTTGACTTGACAAATGTAGGAGATGGCCAAGAGGCTGAATATACCAGTGCAGGATGTACCTTTTGGGGGTGCTTCTTGCTTGACGGAATCCCAAGGTCTTGGGCAAATCCTTGTCTGTTATGGGACTGGCCTTGCTGATAAGAAGAGCTGCAAACTAAGCAACTGTGGGAAGAAATTGAAGAATTCAGATCTCTGCACCTGAATTTCACAGCTGAAAGAAGAGGAAATTCAGGTAAGAAAGGATACAGAGAAACACTAGGGGACAGGAAGACTACAATGAAGAAGGAAGTGTTACCTAAAAATCAGACTAAAAGATTTTACTGAACCCAGCCAGGAATCTGGGTGAAATCAATGAAAAGCAGACAGTATATTCATACACTACAAACAGATACCTCAGTTAGTTCTTGAACTAGTGATGCAAGACATGAAAGCTGACAGTATAAGAATAATATAAATAAGGTGGAAGAGCAAACACACCTTGGCAGCAGGATATGAGATGCTTTGGAGAGACTGAATTTATGGTAAAGGTGATGCAATAGTCTGGTATTTTAATTGATTGACATTTATGAATGGCTAGCACAGGTAAAAGGTCAAAAAGAATTTATTTACATTAGATATACTTACTTTGGAGAATGAAGATAAAGATTTTTACTAGATTAGTACTAAAAAACCCTAAACCTGCCATGCTCTACAAATGTCCTCACTGAAATTACTCACTGAACCTAGATGGTATTTCAGACAGTGGTAAGTGATAAGAACATTAGAGAAGCGAACATAGTCTGGGATAGAATGGAAGAATAAAACCAGATGTGTATGTAAAGTGTTAAAGTGCAAAAGGGCTGCTTTAGAGAAATTAATAAAATTAGAAAATTAATGTAACTAATACTTCAATGATTTTGGAGAAGCTGGAGAATCTTTAAATCAATGATAAAAAGCCAATTGGAACTTGACCTCAAAATAAAAGCAGGCAAAGAGGTTGGAAGCAAGGATGGTAGAGCCAACCAAGAAATCATCAAGAGGAGGCAGAGAACAAAAACAGGGGGAAGAAAAAACCAACCTAAAAATTCAGAGGACTGGGAATCCTAGAACTAAAGCAAGAAATACCAGCTAAATTAAAAATTGCTTAAGAAAATAAAGAGTAGGCTGTTCTTCAGATATATAATTAAGAAGGAACCAATAGAAAAGAAATGATGCCACTATGCAGGCAGTGGAGATCAGATTAAAATAATTCAGATGTGGCTGTAGAACTAATGGGAGTTATTTAGCTCAGCTTTTTGAGAACACAGAAGTTAGGTTAGCAGCGATGCAGTGGGAATATGAAATTACCATTTCTGGGTATAAAGCAAAACTTTTGGCAAAATAGTAAAGCTTCCCATAAATAAATTCAGGTTGCAAAAAGAAGTCATCTTAAGTACCAAAAAAATAAAATCCTGTGTCTTCCTGAACCACAGAGCACTGAGCGTCCCATTTCCTCATTTCAGATCAGTGAGGCTACTCACCAATGAGGAAGTTACGATAAGCAGGTTCTCAGGACAGGCACCCACATTTACACCAATGCACAAAAGGCTGACATGAAAACCGGGAGAAAAGTGCTTGTATGCAGGGAAGTGCACAGGATTCCCAGGCTGTCAGCAGCCCAGGACTTAGTCAGTACTTCTGAAAATTTTGAAGAGCTAACCTAGGATCCCCAGAAATCAGAGGAAAGAGCTCCACATTTCACCAGAATTTATCTGGCCAAACTCTGTACAGTATAAATATCTTCAGTTAAGCTCACCAATCACCCCAGACTCCCTTTGTAGTCGTCGGTAGAGAGAATCAGGAGTTTGGAATAAGATTCATCTGACCTGGTTTAGCTGTTACCTTATGGTAACACTTTCAGGAACACTTGGTTTTCTCCACTGATGGAAGCGACACTACGAGACCCACATGGAGAGCCTGTGGAGACCTTCAGGTAAGCGCTAGAGCTGCAACCCAGGACACTTGCAGAAGCTTCAACAGGCCCCAGCAGGGTATACTGTAGAGGCAGCCTTGCCCACTTCAGTACAGGCAAGCCGAGGAAAACAGAAAATGCTTCATCAAAAATAAGAGCATATGTTTTATTACCCCCCCTTCATTGTTTTTTTCTGCTATAAAAATAATTGTGTGTTTGTACAGTATTCTTATCCTGGGAATGTCTTTCAGTCCACATGAACATCTGTACTTAGTTACATTAGCCAGTATCCAAATCCCAGCAAGATCCTGCCCTGATTATTTCGCTGGGAGTGTTTTTGCCAGCTTCTATTCCCAGAACACACTGGATTTATAGCTATGTCCAACCTCCAGCTTTGCTGGTTAGAAGATTGTAACACACATGCTCAAACTGAATGCCTTTTGTACTAGAAAAAGGTCTTTCCAGCAGGCTTAAGTAACAAGCCATTAATTTGTGCTAGCATATTTCATTAGCAGCAGGAAAGTGAACTATTACTGGATGCAATTTGCTGGTCTGTATTTTTAATTATACTGTTTGACCTACATCTTTTGTCCAATTTCCTTAATTGTCTAGCCATAAAATATGACCCTAGATTCAAATACTAACAAATTTTGCATAACTCAGCATAAAAGAACCCAGATTTTGAGTAAATAAAACAATTAGTCTTTTTTTGGATCTGTGTGGTTTTGTCTGCTGCCCGGTATAGCTACATTCAAAACATTAATAAAAACAAGAAATACGCAGTTTTGTCTGAGAAGACAAACAAAAACATGCAGGACATAAATCAAAATAAGGATCTGCAAAAGAGTAGAGCAAGCGTTTATTAAGCCAAAACATATTGTTTTTGTGAAGAAGCCTGCTCTGACCACTGTGCTTTCTCCAAATACACGTTTATGCAGTTCCAGGCCAGAACTTTTTTGAAGCGTAAGACACGAAGCATTCAGATCCCAGCAAAACTCACTATGATCTGCCTGCCTATTTCTTGCTGAGCTGAACCTCACCAACACTTGTGTACAAGCTTAACTTCACCACTGCTGTTTCTGCAGAATTATTCATTGCTGTAAATTTCCTTGAAGACTTATTTTATGTGATTGACAATTGCCTCAAACTGTCAATATGCTAACGAATAAATACATAAACATATCTCCTACACCCCACCCCCCACCCCCAATACAATCTGAAAATAATTTTTCCCTGTTTCTTCCAGCAAGAAAACTTGTTTGGGATACACTTCCTTTGTATCCGGCTTGACCCTATCAGCCATGCTGGAGCGCATCTGTTTTGCTTTAGTATGTGAAAACACATGCACTAGAGAAATAAAAGCTCCAGAAAAAAAAAAGCAGCACAAAAGAATTATTAAAATACAATTAAATCTTCCAAGTTGAAATACAAGTGATGTACCCCTGTCAAGTAATGTAAGCTCACATATCATCCATTCCTTTTTTCTACTCTCAAACCCCAGCTCCTGGCTCTGAAAAAGACAGCTTTTCCAGCTTCCCCCGTCCCCCTCTGAAGCAGGCAGAGATGCAAAACACCCAGCTGCCAACAGCACCAGGTTCAGCTATTTCCCCTTCCCTTCAGCCACTCGCCCCGCAGAAAGGCAAACACAGCAGGTTTTTTCTGGGACAAGACAGCCCCTTTCGGCACACAGGGGAGCCTTTTGAAGACTGACTATTCAATGCTTCCATCATTTAAGTGCTGCCCCATCCAGTACCTGGTGGACCAACCCAAAGCTGCTGCTCTCCACTGCAGCTCCTTGTCCAAGAGAGGAGCCAGGGCCCTCCTTCTCCAGCTCCAGCTCCAAAATGGCCCCCTCTTTCCGGGTTTCTATAGTCAACAAAAGTACCAGGTCAAGGCACAGAGGGACCCTGTGATCAATGTGCCGGCTGCCTGCCCAGACAGGCCCAGCTGTATAGCAACCCCACGCCACAGGCCCTGGACGTGTCTTGCTCTCACTCCTGCCACTGCCATCATGAAAAGTTGTTTCACCCTTTTTTATGCACTTCGGGCAAATTGCTGGCAATTTTTCTCTCTCAATTCGGATGTTTTTTGTCTAGGGCTGGACCTCCAGATGAAATATAAGGCTCCTTCAGGCTTGGTAAGGTCCTTCTCACTTGCTCCCTCTCACACAGGCACAGAGCTTCAGAGATTATTTAACTCTGGAATGGCAAAGGCTTATCTCATGGCAGCAGAATACCTACAATCTGAAAATGGTAATAGCAGAAATGCTTACTTTTCTTTTGTCTCTGGTATCAGCAATTCCAGTGTCCAGAAATGAATAAACCTACCCCCGAAACACTATCTACACCAGGAAAACACCATGTTTAGAACTGTGTTTAAGTGTTTTTAAGCGTACAGCATGCTTTTCTAAACCAGAGATAATCCGTAAGAAGGATGTCTATACAATTTAAGAGAGCATAGGAAACCCATACCCAAATATCAGTTAAACAACCAGGTCTTCCACAGTTCTGATAAAGATGTTTAGTACATAGAAACTTCCCCTCTCACCCCCTAAAGTTCACACATGCAACTAAAACAAAAGTTTAGTCTAAATTTAAATTAGTTGTCTAAAAATTTTCCTAATCCTTTCTCTTAAAGGGTACCAGAGCAAAATTTACTGTCCCAAAGACCCAACTTTCCATTAGGGCTACACATCATTACTAGCCTTTAATCAAAACCCTTGACAACAGAGCATGCCCCCAATTCTTACTGAGAAATGCAGACTCATTGCAACAGAGCATGCCCCCAATTCTCTTACTGAGACCACTACATTCTCTTTATACCTGAGATCTACAGCAGAACTTCACTGATATATCCCGAGGAAGCTGTTTTTTTCTGACATATTGCAAACCCAGTCAGTAACCTCGACTAGAATATATTGCAACTAAATAACCAGTGTTGATTCAAAGTCACTGTTACATCTTTTATCATATGTACATAGTGGGGGATGAAAAAGAGCAGACTCACTATTAGAATAAAGACCCATTTGTACGAGTACACAAATTCCACAACATGTACTGGTACACAGTTCAGAGTGTCCTCTATGACAGCTCAGTTATTTTATACTGTGGTAGAAGCAGATTCTGTTGATGAGAAGACAAGCACCCAAGATTCTGGTGGTGGCCCCTCCCATACAGTTATCAAGAACACTCTCATGTTGTTGTGGTTTAACCAAGTCATGGGCTGTGCTTCCAGTCCCCAGCTGTACCTAATCCTAAGAGTGTCATCAAAGCTTATAGAGTAATAATATTAACAATAATGGAAATGTATATAAATAAGAGACAATACCTCTTCTTCTGCCTCAGTTGCAATGATCTGAATCTTCAGTTATTAGAGAAAAGGGAAACCACTGGCTTTTTTTGAACTAGCCCAAGTCAATCAGGAAAACCAAGATCTAAGTATCTCCTTGGCAGCAGGGAAAACAGGACAACAAAGATCTCATACTATTTCAAGTGTAAAAAAGGTATAAAATTTTATTTGGCAAGTTAACAAGTAAGCATTTAATTAATCCATTAAAACACTTCATTACAAGTCAGTGTAGCTGAATTATAGCTACCCTACATGAAAGTTATTTCTGAGGTGAACAAACTGACCTACTAAAATGTTTTTAATTTTTTTTATTTTTAAAAGGCATTTTGTGAAATTAAAAATTTACTAGCTGTCAGACTTCAAAAACTTCTAACACAGTAAACTTCAGAACTATTGTTCTCACATGATATAATTTTTTTTCAGTCTTGACTGAAGTTTCTGCACATTTTTTAGCAGCTGAAGAGAGCTTCTGCTTTTCTGCCCAGGAGTACTTTCCCTTACGGCGACTGCAATCTCCTTTGCTTCCTTTTGGTCACCACACTTTCGTTTGACATGAGCTGCCCCTTGCTTCAATTTCTGAGTTTTTCTCTTTAATTTCTGCACCTACGAAGGAAGATTACTAATTAGAATGCTACATACTCAGAAGACCTACAGCTGTAGAGTTTATTGGACTTCTACTGAACTTCAAACTAAAGATGTTTAAGGGACATTAAAAAAAAGGTTGAAACCTACTACTCTTGCAAACAGTTGTCTCCCTGTAACAGAGAGCACTACAGAAAACTGACCTCGCCCACACAGAAAGCATTACAGAAAACTGATCTCACCCACACTCAAAAGGTTGTTGAAGCTCATTACTCCCTAATGTAAAAAGGCTTGCTTGAGAGAGACAGAGTATCATCTGTTACCAATTTATATTTACAACGGACTTTTTCCATTTCATATTGTACTACTCTAACCAAAAAAAACCCCAAACAAACCTGTAAAATGTATACTGTTTATGATCAGTTACTATATTTAAGCAGTTTACTTTGAAGCCTCATAACAAAATTAGAAAACAGAGTAAATAGGGTTGATTGCTAAAGAATGTTTTTTTTTAATGTCAAATAGTAAGTCTTGACTTGCACTCGGCATGAAAAGGTCACTCCCAAAGATAAAATTAGGCTGGAAGCATTCCATATGCCAATTTAGGCTTTAAGTCCATTTCTAAAAATAATCAGTTTTAATTGCATTCTAGAACATATTATTAACTGTGAAACACATAGATGACTACACCATTTTTAGTATGAAAGGTTGTAAGAGCAGAAATATGCATCAGAAATATTAAGACTGGTCTGTACAAAACAAAAATGTCTGTGTGCAAAAGCACCAGAAAAAAGATACAGGCCAACGTTTACAGGACCGGCCTATATTGATAACCAGGGCATGATGGACAGTAATCAAACTGACAGACATGAAGAATGTGCTATTTACATCATGACCCTGAGGCATGTGCTCTGATAAGGCTGTACCAGAGCACAGATGACTTGTCAGTAGATCTTCACCCTGATAACAGACAAGGCTGCACCACATTGTATGTGCTATTCCTCTTCTCCTCATCCAAAAACGAAGGCAGACTGTAGCCATAAAGATATGCAAAAGGAAGAAATAAAGGTGCAGTTGTTGTCCATTGTCTCAGGTTCCTGGAGGATGAAGTCAGCAAGATTCTGAGGCAAGGAATATCACTATAATTGTTGGCTCCTCAAGAATATAAGAGATTTATCCAAAAAACAGTTGACATTGCCAAGAGAGGCAGTGAGGACTCAACAATGTCCTTTGTCCACATTGCTAACATGCAACCCCGACAGGACTGCTTTGACCTAAGCACCTTTGTGCTTGCAATTACATGGACAACAAAAGGTTTGAGTGAGTAAAATCTATCAAAGAATGAACATGAATAAAATCGGTGAGATTTAAATTAACCATCACTTTCCCCTTTCATAAGGTTTCACACTGAGATTTTTTTTGTTTCTTATCTAAGCAAAGTTCTTAGGTGAGTCTATCCTGGAACGTAAGATGGAAGAACAGAAAACTATCAGACAGAACTATGGATTACATTTTTTATCATATGTTCCAAAGCAAATTGCTACAAAAGGGTTAAGCTGTTCATCTACAGCAGAGTGATTTTATATGGCATGCATGAAAAGCTGTTATCTGTGGCTCTAAAAATGAATACTGACAGAATGTGTACAGGTTAGGGGTTAAACAAAACTGAAAGGCTTGGCTGGCTATGACTCTGAAGAAGTTGGGGTCAACAGACTATTTGGTTAATAAAAAGCTTCAATATTTCAGTTATATAAAAGACATTAACCTGGTCTGTACAGGAATTACAGCTTTTTTCTCATTCCACAGAGGGACAGGACACAAAGGAATTAAATCTCAACAGTTTGCCTGAATGCAATGAACAGAAGTGACAGGCCAAGCAACCCACCTCCGTATTGCAGAACTGCTACAGGGCAGGAAGTTTTCTCACTAGCACAGATACCTAGCTGCCAGCTGTAAGCACTTTTTCTTGATCAAAAGAAGGAATTGGAGGTACAAGAACACTGAGCTAGCAGCCTAATTATAATCGTCCATCCTGGAACACCGTGGTTTAAGAATTCCAGTGACATTCCAGTTAATGACAACAGGAGGCAGAGTTGTGGCAGCCTGCAACTAGAGTGTTACTAGCTAGACAGTTTACATCTTATTCTTACAGTTGCCTGATGCTTTTTCAACTTGGATATTTGTTCTCCTTTAATCTCCATTTGTTTTGCAAGGCAATTCAACTCCTGTTCTAGGTCTTCATAAACTTCAGAGTCTTGGGTCTCCTGTATCTGCTTCAGAAGTTCTTGACGCTCACTATTAAGGACAAGAATGGCACACTAAGTATTCATAACATAGCCTCTAGGATTTCTTCCAGTACTTCCAGTGTATTGCAGGAGTTGTTAGCTGTTTTGTCCAGGGTACAGCAATTTAGCATTATTTACCCCCTCACATAACACATACTAATCTGGCATATATTCACACTAGAAAAGAAAAAGGTTTTCCAGTGGGTCTGATTTTCACATTCCAAATTTGTAGTTGATGTGCATCCTACTCCTCCCCTTTGCCACCAGTCATAACAACTACACGTGTAATAGTGTGCAAAATGAGATTTTGGAAAGTGAACAGCAGCTATGCAGCATGGTATTTTCACTTCCTGCCCAGTTTAGTGCTGACTTTGAAAGCTTAGTCTAATACAGAAAAGTATTGTTTAAACTAGTACATTTATAGTTTTTCTGACAGATAATTCATATTTAAATGTTCTACTCAAAAAGATTTGTAATGAGGTTTAGTGGTTAATCAAATTAACCAGCTTAATTAAAAGAAATTGTGTAGATCTACTTGATCTCTAGATATCTGAACTAGTCAAAAACAAAGACCCTCTCTTAGATAGATGATCTCTTTACAAAGGTCACAGCTTGTTTTCTGTCTTCTGAGTAACTGCTTCTCCTTGACAGTTCAATTGAAGCAACTGGTTGTTGCTATTAAAGAAAACCAAAAGCCTGCCTTTCAGTTGCCATGAGTAAGCCAAAGCTTTTTGAAGAAGAGATTAGTTGCCAGTTTAAATTTTGACACATCAAGGATTTCAAACCAGTGACAACATCCTAACTGGTTTAACCAACACATCCTCCTCTGTTCAAACCACAGCTCATCGTGTTGACATGTCTACTATGACCAGCTACATGGCTTTGGCTCACAGTTCTACAAGCTTGCATTAATGGGAAGATGCCTAAGAACACGACGTTGTAATCCACATTTACTTGCATGGCTAGAAAGATGCATACACTCCCATCTAATGCGTTAGTTTCTTCCACACCCTGCCCATCTTCGGGCAGGAGACTGTCCCTCTTTCACAACCCCCCTACAGAACTGGCAAGTTCTCCTGTTATCAACGAGGAAAAGGTACGAACACCAGACTGCGTCAGCACAAAGACCCATCAGGTACACACGTACAGGGAGAACACAGAAAGAGTGAGTACAAATGAATAGGCTAGATATTGTGACAGGACTATTCCTGCCACAGCTGTACTAACCTATCCTACCACTCAGACTGACTGCATGCTGCAGACCTACTCAACATTAACACCACCTTCACAGCCTTCTCCAGGAGAACATTCTTAGACTATTCTGTAGATCTCAGAATATGTTTAATATTTCTAAAAAGCACAGGCCTGAAAGATTTTCCACTTGCTGCAGCTGTTACTTTAGTAGCAACTCGGTTAAGTACAGGACGTGGAAGCAGAAAAAAAACAGTTGAAGAGTATGTTGCTTGCTCACAAGACCAGTTAGACACCAGGATAGAAAGAATTTTTTGAATGAGAAAAATCCTACCACTCAGGCCTGTTCAGGCCATTCTGTCAACAAGTCATCCTACACTTAAAACAGGCTAGGTTTGACTATAGCACACCTGTAGCTTCACAGGGTTACCACTGAGGAATTTTAACTCGTAACACCAGGGATGAGTACTCACAAGCTCATTTGGCCCAGCTCGTCTTGCATGGCCAGCAGAAGGTCTGAAAGACTTTCGGTAGCCATAGATGATGTAGAATAAGAAGATGCAGATTTTGAAAGTGTGCTGCATCCTGAAATCCCAGACGTAACTTCTCCTTGGCTTCGTGATGAGATATGTGGATTAAGATGCTTCATAATATGCAACACACTTTGTATGTTTGCACTAACAGAATGGCTGGAGCTGATAGACTTAAAGCAGAATTATTAAGTGGTTTACAGAAGTGATTAACAATTACGGTAAAGAGACTTATTCAAACTGTAGATGCCAGTTTAGCAAGAGCATTTTGTTTCACTCACCTTCCCAGCTACAAAAGGTAGTTCACCAGCCATTACATGTAATTGTGAAAGGTGCATTTTCTTCATTGTAGGATTTCTCTGCCATAAGTTAGACAGAAAAAGTAAGACAAGAAATTCCAGTCTGCTGACCCAACAGCATAATCTTAAACTATTTTTTTAATAACTAAAATTCAAATAAACAAGCTGTGAAATGCATGACCTCAGTTTCCCTCAGGTTTAAAAAAAAAATAAATTTCTCTCCTATATGTGGAAGGAATAGGACTTTCCAATAGCTGAGACAAGTAAATTTTATTCCAGGTACATTTAGCACATACTTTGACAATGAGGTTGACAGTGAAGAAATTGAACATTGCTTACTGTGGTTTGCAAAACCACAGTTGCAAAATTTTGACTGACCTGTAACATGTGTTGCAAAATGAATTCTCTTGATTTCAGCAGTCCTCCCAAAACACACCATCTTAAGATGCCCAGTTAAAATTGCTTTGGAAACTAATTTTGTCAGATACACTGAAAGGCAGCTAAGACAGGATAGAGGGGGTGGCAGTAAGACTGTAACAGAGGTTACTGTCATGCTGGTAAGGGAAAGTTTTCCAGTGAGGTGCCACCAGCCCTAGCACAATTTTAATTACCAATTCAGCACTGTTTATCACTTTGGAAATGGAGGAAAGTGCAGCAGACAAATTAAGTGCCTCTTACATCACTGTTTTTCACAAATTCCAATCTTTGTGCAAGTCAGATGCTATCAGCAACAGTATGATAATAAAAACCTTTCATGTTACCTTCTTAGTTTCTTTCTTCTTCCCATTTTCCTTTTTAGGTTTATTTTGAGACGTTACTGGAGACATTAAAATTCTGTTTATCTCAAATCCTGTTTTAAGCTGTGGGAATAAGCAAAAAAGAAAACAACCTTTTAATGTAATATTTTAAGTATGATATCACATGGTTTAATTAATTCCCTCTTTCATGCATGGATGAGAACCAATTAAGGGCACTATTAACTGTCCTGCTTGGAAGGCATAAACTACACTTAAAAACTGAACAGGTTACTAGGATGGCTGGGTATCGGGCAGATCTTGCAGCTCTGTTTTAGAAGTCCTCATTTTCATATTCAGCTGCAGCAGCTGTATTTTTCCACTGTGACAAGCAGTAACTGTGATAAGCTGATCCTGCCGCATGCTGGGGATCTAATCATGAAATCCAAAGAATATGAACATTTGTATCTTAAAATCTGGGGGCAGAGAGAACCGAGCCCATCTGTGTAACACTGAGGTCAAACCTGCTGGACAATCCTCAGATTGCTCTGTGGTTCAAAGCTGATAAAAAGGCCCATGATAAACAGGATAATAGCCATTCCCAATTAAACACAGGACAAGGACTTTGTTTTGGCATGTGTAACAGTTCCGGCTAAACAATGCTGGAGGTCCATCCATATTTTGGCTTCTCTATCATCAAAAGGAAGTGAACCACCCCACCCCCTGTGTTACCCAACCCAGATTCAACAGACCTGAACTGATCCTGCAGTGAACTAAGATGGTATTAATACTACCTGAGGACTCAGTTTACTACACCTAAGTTCTTTCTTGAGCAAATGTTTATAATACTGCTAAGGTCAGACTATCTGCTCTGGGAAAGTCATTCTTGATATATTTCTCAGAAGATAAAATCTCCATGCAAGGCTTTCTGCTCTGCAGCAGCAAGCAGTTTAAGCAAGAAACCCAAAACCCTGCAAGGTTTCAGCTGTGTCATTCTGCTGGAATTCTGCTGGTCAGGTACCTGGGCTACAATCTGCATGTTATTTCAAGCTTCCTGGACTGATGAAAGCCCATCATCCTCGGATGAGGTATAAAAACTGACAGCAATGATGAATTAATTTGTCAGCTTTGTTTATGGCTAGGTTCTTTCAATATTATTCTTCAGCTCTGCATACCCCCACCCCACCCCAAGGGAGTGCCACCACAACTGCTCTCTGTCAAACTAGCTGCTACTTCTCAGTGAAGTGAGGTTTAGAATACCTGAAGCTACTTTGTCCCTTTAACAAAATGTTTCTTTGAATTTGCTCTCTTTTGGCAAATACTTCTCTCTCAGATGGATGGTGGCCCAACAAACTGGCTATGGCTTCACAGAATAATGAATTATTCAAGCTCTCACTTAATGAACAATGTAACAGTATCACTGATTAAAGACTTTTCCAAGTGTAGTCCAGTATACTAGATTTCAGCAGATCTTAACAAAAAGAGGAAAACAAAGAGAATAACCAACCTTACTTGGTGTATAAAGTTTCTTACATGACCACTGACCACTTTCCAGTTACTATAAATCAAGGTTATCTGATTTAGTTGCAGATTCTCTAGAAATTAATTCCCCACCCAGATCACTTATAGCAGCTTTGAGGCTGATGAACTGCACCATTAACACATAACCAAGCAGAATCTTTCTTAAGATATGCAACAGACCTGGCAAGCTTTCGACTATGTAGATTATAAGAGGTCTAGGTAACATTCCACGAGTTCTTCCCGGGTAATAAATGTGGCGTTTAAATGTAATTTAAAGAAAAGGGTTATTTTTGACTGACAGATTAGCTTCCTTCAGTAATGAAAAATAAGATAAAATAAAACCTTTTCAGTCTACCTGAGCAGTTTTGTCTTGTATTAGCTTACACTCATGCTCTTCTTTACAATGATTTTCTTCTAAGTGTTTGATCTTGTCCTGAATTTGAAAGCAAAAATGATTAGTCACACTTCAGTTTGACATGCTGAATCAGAAGTCTGAAGTAGCTTGCAATTGTAATCTGGATAAAACAGGACTGTAGGAATTTTTAAAGCCCAGACTGAAGAAAAGACTCATGTAAATGAAGTCAAGGTATTCAGTCAGGTATGCTTTATAATCTCAGCTTTGAAAGAGGAAACTTTTGCAAAACTTAGTACTATTAACAGTATGCCATACAAATGACATCAAATGAATGACTTGCAGGCTGTCATTTCATTCATGCTTACTTCTGCAATTCTCTGAGTAGCAGTAAACTTAAGACACTCTTCTTCTAGCATTTCAAGATTTTCAAGTTTTGCACACAGTTCTAACTGGTTCTGATGTTCCTCTTTATGAAGCTGAGCCTGGAAAAAAGTAAGCAAGAACAGAGTTGGCAGCTGACTGAAATTGTTTCAGGCAACAAAAAACCAAACACACTACAGTAAAGGTGTTTAACTAGTTTAAATTTAATATTTTTTAAATTGCAAAGTGATGAAAAATACCAGGCAGACAAAGAAGACTTAAGTTTCCAGCAGCTTTTTTGTCTACCAAATGTGCAAGTATTAGCATGGTTTTGCTCATTAAATGTTCCACCTAGGGAGTCTTTTCATACTATTCGTTGAACGGTTGTCATCTGTCAGTCAGACAATAAATTGCTTCCGTTTGCTACCACCCTGAGAAGAGTGGAGGAAGAATGATGGCCATAAAAAAAGTTCTGATCTTCCACATTTCTATACTTTTTAACTATATTGCTACTTTGTCGGTATGCTAAAAGGCTTCACCTGTTGTAAAATCATTTTCTTTTCCAGTTCCGCACTGGAAACCATTTTCCTCATGTAATCCAGCTGTTTCTCCAGCAGGGAGCAGCGAGATTGTGCTGCATTTAACTGCACACTTATATCTACAGAGAGAAACAAAGACATTCAGTACAGCAATGGGAGCTACACATTTGGCCAGTCTGTCATCTCACTGAGGAATTCTCTATCTTGAATGTATGCAAGAGAATTTTGTTAGTCTGAACAGGTCATGTGGTTAAAATATATTTTATATATAAGACATGAGAATCAAGATGTTTTTCCAGACCTAGTACCTAATATGAATTCCAAAGGTGTGAGCACTGCGGTTACTTTGATTTGTATCAGCAGATATCTAAACAGAATCTGGTTTCTTCCCTTCTTCTTATTTTTCTCAAGTTAGCAATGTCAAGCAGCTGCTTGCTTATTGTAGAAGTTAAACATACCACCTGAAATCTGCTTATTCTTTAAAGCAGCTGTATGGGTTATGCAATACTTGGTTAATATATGTAAAACAAGATCTCAACTTGATTCACAATTATCAGGTTCCTGCCCCTCCTCAATTCTGAAGCAAAAGGGAAAGGGGGGGTGCATTAATTAGCAGTTTGTCAAAATAAACAAATACTCCCTAGATCTTGCAGTTTTGGAGTTGCTATGGTTACACCTTATCACTCAAGAGAAACACCTTTCCTCTGTTGCATCATTTTTTGATGTGCTGTGTCCTTTTTGTAGGATTCATGCTCTAAGGCCTTCTTATACTGAGCAGCTGCTACGGAGAGGCTGCACAGATTATCTTCAGCCAGTGACTTCTCCAACTCTAGCCGGCGGATCTTTTCTTGAAGAGTTTTCAGGGCTGCCACCAAAACTGGCAAACAATGCAACAGTTAAACCTTAAGTAATAGTTTCTATTGTTATTTTTACAAAATGCTTCAAATAGCAAAATACTACCTACATTTTCTTCCTAGGATAACCCCTAAAATGAATTATATTCCCCATTAATACACTAACACACAAAGAACATATCTGGGAGAAAACGGACATGTTTACTGCACAGCTGAGGTATAAAGCATAGGTCCTATGAACAAAACTATTTTCACTCCAAAGGGTAGCAAGCACAAAGAAATCAGGGCAAACTGAATAGAACAAACCTTGGGATTTCTGTTCACACAGAGGGAGGGAACACAGGTACCAAAGTTAGGTCACAAATTTTGGTGTAATGCAACTGGTGTGGACAGACTGAAAAAAACCCAGCGGACTCAGGACAGGAGGGAAGTCAGATACAAAGGGACATTTTAGTAGAGGATGCATATTAAAAACTTTATTGTTTCAAAAGGTAATTCAATGTCTCTTGTATTTGATGATTATTTAAATCATAGAAACAAGTCAGCAAGATTTTGCTTTTAGCCTCAAATCAGTATGTGTCAAAATTATGCCATAAATAAAAGTTGCAATTTCAACTACAATTAGAAGTCTATTCCAAAAAGTATACACACCTGTGGAAGTTTAAGACATGTTCTGTAACAAGTCAAGCTTCTTTTCTGACATGTTATAAGTCTTGATAGTTTCTCTATACCAATTCTTTCAGTAAAGGAATACCCAGAAAACACTGCTAGCTCCATAACAACTCTCATCAGCTTATCATAACCCCATTAGAATAAAATCAAAAATAAAAAAAGAAACAAAAAGCAGATACCAGAGAGCAGAAAGATGAAGTGGGACCACTTCTTCCATATTTCTATTGGCATGCCAAACATTTCCTTATTTAAACACTTAGCTGCATAACATTGAACTGAACATTTTAATCCAAAAAGCCCAAAATCTGTATAACAAAAGATTACTACAGAAGTCACAGATCCTTCAAGTGAAGAACAATGATCACATGCACACACATAGGCTGTCTGTGCAATACTGCAGTTGTCTGTGATAGTAAATCCAAGTACGGTATCCTTGTGATTCACTGTGCTCTGGAGATATGCTAAGCCACCGAGCATTTGCCCTGTGAGCTCCAGAGGGTAATCAGCCATTAAGGCACACAGCAACCATACTGGACCCATATTTCATACATACTAACCTTCGTGCTGCTAATTTTCCTGAAAGTCTGTGTTATTCAAGAGTTCTCCCAAGGAATCATACCACACAAAAAAAACGTAAGACAAATAGCAATATGCAAAGCCAATTTCAAGTGAGTGTACCATACTAATGATTTTTCCATATTTAAAGTCACAAACTTCTGCTGAGTTTTAAGCACTCTCCATTGCTTTTGGAGGAAGTCTGACAATTTTAAGTTAAACAAATTTCAAAGCCAAAGTTTATAAGGATGTTAGAAGATTTGTAGCAGTTTCTATTCCAGACATATGACTTCAGGGAGACTACTCCCTCAAGACACATATACATCCTGTCTCAGTGTCAGTCTGATAATCACAGCAAGTCATTGAACTGAGTAAAACATAACAGGGAGTTTGCTCAAGAGATTTCACAGGGAACAATTAAAAAAAACACTTTAAGGACATATTTAGGCTTTACCTTGGTTATTGGGGGTAGAAGGCCTGTAACCACCAACAGCTGCCAGCTTCTTTGATTCTATATAAGCAAAGGCTGTAGGAAGCATCTTATCTGGTGGCTGAAGAAAGCTTCCTGTGAAACTGTTCTTTGATTCAGAATCCATAGCCTGTAAAAAGACACTATTTAATGCCAATAGCTCTTTAACAGACTATGTAACAGTTTTCAAGGTATGTCACTGGGCTATCCCTGGCTCTGTTTATATCAAACCAGACCATGTGAACCAAAATAATAATTAACTCCTCCCCACCTCCGATGAATCCTGTATTTTAATGCCATTCCAAAACAATGCCTTTTCATAACACTAAATGCACTAAACATAGCTCTCTTTCACCAACCAAATTTTTCTAAGATTTGTCGTGGTGCTTTCTAATAACTTATGCTGGTTTTTGTCCTTTTAAAAGTCAAGGATTAACAAAATTTTCTGCTACCTATTACACAGACTTCAGCATCTGCCTCTCTGTGCTCCCTGCAGAGCAAACATTCCAAATTACACAGCCTGTTTGCATCTGCAGCCTCCTTAGTGATCTCTTGCCTATCTTTTTGCATATGGCTTTATTACATAATGAAGACATAGTTCTCCACATCTAATGTTGAGACAACAGAAAGATATTTAACACGCAATATCCCCAGCATTCTCCCCATTATTAAGCTTATGTATTAAGTCCTGTTTTTCCACTCCCCTTCTGCCTCACCCTTTCACATTCTTTATTTTATCATAAGCATATCTGAAGACAGTTTACACCCTGTCAAATAGTGATTTTTCTTGATACTCAAGACATAGACAGTGAAACCTCCAGAAAGTGCTTTAGTCTAATACAACCTCTAGGAAGTTAAAACAAGTTTTAAATCACACTGCAGCTACCTAGCAAAGTAGTACCAAGCATTTCACTTGATACAGTGTAAGAAATAAAGAGTATGTACAGCTTCAGCTGACAGAAAACCAGTTTATTTGAAGATTCAATGATATAACAATTATGGTATCACCTGAGTTCAAAATACAGGGCATGCAACTGGAATAGGCGTCCAGCTTGGGCAAGGCTACTTACAGACACTAGTTCCCAAGAAAGTCACCCAAAGGAGGTATCTAGTAACAGGAGGAAGAAAGCCCAACCAAGAATGGAACATGCTGATGAAGCACACCCCAGGAAAAGCCATACACACCAGGTGGGCAGGGAAGAAAGTTTCAGTAACAGAAAAAGTTTCCAGAACAGCTCTTCCAGCACTGTTTCAGAGGCCATATAAAACAGAAAAATCACCATCCATCCACACCACCTCTTCAAGATATGCACTAAACCAAAGGTACATGGAAATACTTCGTTCCTCCTCCAAGTTGTCATCACAGAGACACTGATGTGAGGATCTCTTTGCCAGTGCTTGCTTGACTTGGGACCTCCCAGACATGGTTGCCTTTGTGTGCTAACACCCCCGGGGCAGATTCCACAGCTCAGGGTGGCCCCCCTGGCACCAGCACAGCCCCCCCAGCACTGGCATGTCCCGCCAACCCACGAGAAGGGGGCTGCCCAGGCTACCCTTGTACCACAGGCCTTTTCTGGAGAGCTCCCCATGGGGCCCCACCGCCATCCTGCCTGAGCCCAGGATACAAGCTCTCAGCAGTGGGTCAGCAGCTGCAGGCAGCCAGGCACACCACCCTGACACATTTATTGCTACATGAGCCATTTCTGGGCCTCCACAGCTCCCTCCTGGAGGGCCAGGAAACACTACACAGGGACACCCAACTGACTCTAACTGCACTAGCCAGACAGGCCTGCCAGCCATTTCCAACAGCACAAGGGGCAGTGGCAGTGATGGGCACAAAGCAGGGAGCAGAAGTCTCAATATATGAATGAGAGAGTCCTGTGGACATAGGCAGGGTCAGGCCCAAGACAGGAGACAAGATGGGCCTGGCATGGCACAGTGCATCAGCACAGTATTCCACAAAATAAGAAATAAGCAAGACTTACCAATTTTCCTATTGCTTCTCAACCTTTACGTGTTGGTGATAAAAAAAGACTAATAAAGTCCATGAAAATACACCTATGCACACTCAACTAGCTTCCTACCACTGCTGTGAATGGGGTAAGGTAAATTTGGAAATTCCCAGGGAAAAAGGTGGTTTTTGCTCATGCTATCTAACCTTTTGTCAGTCAGCCTAAGCGGAGACTCACTTTTCCAATGTCCTCTGGTGGAACATGGCTCCCTTGCATGCTTGCAGCTGCTATGCATCCATTAGTTTCCTGATTACTGTCTTATAAACAAGTTCTGCCGTTTCCAAGGAGATAGGTTTGTGTCCGGTTGCAAGGAGGGCGGTGATCTGAAGCAAATTACAAATGAGAGAGGGAGGGAATAAAGCACCAGAAAACCTGTGCAGAACCACAATTTTGGCAGCACAGCAAAGGGTAATATGCACCCTGGGGGAGCTTCCCAAGCTGCTCCTAAGAGCCGCTGACACAAGGGGTGTGAAGGAATACAACACTGCACAACTGAGACACCCGTGTTTGCAGAAGCCCTGTTGTGGACATAGCTACGGACGCCTTGCTTTGTCCCAGCTTCGTCAGGCACAGAAGCTGTATGAAGGAGGCTGATGGAACACTTGCTATAGTGCTTGGAGGCTCTGTCAACATAATTACTCCAGTAGAGGTGCTCTGGTATAGACAAGTCATTCAATCTTGGCAGGTAAATACAGTTTATAATAACCATCCTGCACAGGAGTAATCTCTATAACACTGCAAACCTCAGGCAAGGACATGGGCCAGGAAAAGGACCAAGTCACTACACCAGCAAGTCGTCAAACATCCTGACTGCTTTCAGCCCACTAAGACAAGAAATCTATCAGGAAATAATTAAATAGCTTGACGTATGTTTGGACGTCAACTCTTCTACCATCAACTTTTCCCCCCACAAGTATTTAAGTTTTATAAAACCACCACAGACAGGTTTGCTTTTTAAAACGGTTTACATGTTCTACAACCATTGCAAGATTAACCTACCACTCTTTAACGCCATGCTACCTTGGATGCTGGTACACAGACCTAGAGAGGTGCTTTAAAGCAGATACTGCATCCTGAATGGCAATGTCTGTACTAATATAACTCCACCAGGCCTAGGGGGATTTAGCACTTGAACAACATTCGTTAAAGCAGCCAAAACACCGTTGTTTAGACAAGCCCTTGGTTGAGGAAATTAGTGCACTCCTTCAAGTTTGGGGAACTGCCAAGGGAGAAATATGCCTATTAAATGGAGGCTGACAAAATACCCTGGTTACAGGCAGTGGGGAGGGGAGGGGAAGAAGAGGAAGAAATGTCTCACTCCAACCCCAGCAGCCTGCATGGCTGCAGGGAGCAGGGTGAAGCACTTGCATGTGCAGGCTGCATCTGAAGTCAACACTGGCCCTTTGGGGTTTTTTAACCAGAACTGACCCAGCCTGTCTTGGATGCAGTGGTGATAGTCAGATGCCCAGTGTTATTTTACACAGAAAAACACAAAGTAGCCAGTTCATTCATACCCTGCATCAAACATGGGGCAACTTAGTGCTGACTGTGGGCCTGCTGCTAACCATCAGCCTGGCCTAGCCACCTAGGTTGTCTCCAAGCCTGAGCCAGGAGGCTCTGGGAGTGCAGCGCCACACAGTTACAACCTTGTGCACGTTGCATGGTGCCAGGGGTAGTAAATTAGGTCTGTGACAGTGCTGCACTAATGCAATTACACTGCCTACCTCCTACCTTGCCCCAGCCTGTGTGCTCGCCCCTTGGGTGTGAGGATGAGCAGGACCACTTCTGCCTGGTGGCTCACCGTCACATGCAGGCTGGGAGCGAGATGGCACAAAGGCTCTTGGGGAGCAATCCCATCCGCGGGGTCGCACCTGTATATGTGACTTTCATGCCTCAGAGGAGAGCAAGCAAGCTGGAGTTTGGTCCCTTAAGACAAACAGAGAATTTCCCATTTCATCATGGTCATATAAGTACTAATGCGATTTACCTTCACACTATTTATTTTTGCTGTATATGTCCTGCATTGAGTGCCAGAGTACTGGATCAAGCTGTCATAAAAATCAATTAAAATTTTAATTACTGCTGCCTAGCACAAGTAAGCATGCCAATAGTCAGGAGTTACTGAACACCACTGAAATCATAAAAGTTACAGAAAGACCATTTATGACTTCCTCATCCTCCTCCATCCTGCTCCTCCCCTCCATTGCTAGCCACATCATTAAAAAAGTTTCAAAAAAATTTCTTTTGAAGTTAAGTCAAAAAATGTTTTGCCACATATACAATTATGTCCCACACTGTAAAGCAGCATGTGGAAAAGCTTTTTCCACATGTGAACTACAGCGTATTCAGAGAATAATGCTAGCTTAACAGTTTCCCAAAAGAGATACACTAAGGGAATAATGTGATAATGTAAGCAATGCTCCCACTAAGTTCTCCAAAGTTTGTTATCTTACAGAGATCCTAGTTCATTTAAATCACTGTGAGGGCAACCTCTCAGAACCAAAGAGGTGCTGTCAGAACACCTTCAAAGAAGAAAAAGAAAAAACAGATCAAAGCATTTTTCAGAAAGAAATACAAAGATATCTATCTTCTGACCTGACCTACTGGGCATGCACAATTTATAGTGGTTTTTTTCACAACTGAAAACAAAGTCTCAGATGAATCAAGGAATGATTCACTGTTTATCTGACATATTATAAGAGAAATTTTAAAGAACTGCCCCAACACAGGCCATACCAAGAAACTCCCAGAATTCTGGCTGCCGCCTTGTCTATTTGAGCCAAGTCTTACTGGCAAAAGGTTACGTGAGAGGCCATTTTTGTGACACAATCCAAATTGGTCTATTTTTTTCCCCTTTCATTTTCCTTTGAGAACCATGGAAAAGCTTGGTCAGCTGTACTAGCTGTGCTGCAATGCTCTTTCAGCCTTATTCCTGACAGACAAAGAACAGCCCTTCCACTGACAAAAAGAAATAAGTAATGTTGTAGGCAAACTGCATTGTTGTTTTGGGAACACCCAGTCTCTAGCATCCTGACACAACTGCTTTAATCAGCCTGAAGCATATGACCTTGCTCAGGACATATCTAAGTAACTGGTACTGATGTGCCTCCTTTATTCTAAGTGGGTTAGAAATGAAATGGTGACAGCTGCAAAACTAATAGGAAGTGAAGCCTCACTGAATCAATAAGGCATTTCAACATGTTAAGTTTTGTTGAGTCCCACTTTAAACAGGTTTAGAACAAATGACTAAAATCTGTTAGAGAAATTAAGGAACATGGGAGTTAGTTTGTTGTACAAACTGCAAGATACAAACTGTTTCAGAACTGGATATATAAAGGTTAAGTGACAGGTTTCTTCTTTGATAATATCGTAGCAAAACCTATTCATTCCTGAATTTCAAGTCTTATGCAGAACTTTCATACAATCATTTTTATCAGTCTTGGAAGAAAAGGGACAGAAATTACATTCTGTGTTTTCTCATGACACTGTATGTACTGTGAAGTATGATAAATCCTGGTATTTTAATGAACCCCCCCCCCCTCCTAAGCCTTTTATTTCATTGTGTCAGAAACATTCCTACTGTTAATTCTTTAGTTCCTGTTTGCCAGAGATAAAAGACAGAGGACAAAAAGAAGTAAGAAAGAAAATGGAATGAGTTACACAAGTACTTTGGGAACAAGGCAAAGAAATAACCAGGTAGAGAAAAAACAGAGATTATTTAAAGACAATTTTTTTAGGAATAGGTTCTAACTTGACAGTGTATCAAGCAAACTTGGGTCATACTATCATTAGAATTTTGTTGTTTTCTTCAATGAACACAGCAGACCCCATTCCTCAATAAATTGGGCCTTTGTTCATAAGTGCATGATAAAATCATATTCAATACTTTGTGGGGAAATCCACTTGGCGCAAACTGCTTTAAGCTGAACGAAAGATGGTAACTGAACTTCAGGGGAGCAAGACGGCGAGTTCCTACCTAGTAACAATTGCTATGTTAGCATGAAAGCATCTGGCCTGAAATATAGTGTTATCAAAATAATTACATTTCTAAGTCTTTAATCAGTCTAAGTAATTAAATATAACCTTTTTGTAATAAGCATCAAACACAAACCCAAATACTATAAATGGTCACTAATATACTTCCTCACTTCCCTTTTAGTTCTGTTCATCTTCTCCTTTCATCCA
Source organism: Athene cunicularia (assembly GCF_003259725.1). NCBI lineage: Eukaryota > Metazoa > Chordata > Aves > Strigiformes > Strigidae > Athene > Athene cunicularia. The sequence continues at coordinate 50,105,222 of NW_020799097.1, read as the reverse complement.
CTCTCATGCTATAGTTGCTTTTTCTCCCTCATCTCCTCTCTTTTCACTGTATTTACACCTTCCTATAGCTTTGTTCCTTGCTCTTCTTCCTTTGGTATTGTTTTTCTCCCATTCCCTCTTCTAGCATAAAAACTTAGGGTTTTTTTCCAAAGTAAAAAGAATAATTTTTTCATACATGAGAATAACTATCAAGTTTCTTCCCTTCATACTTAGGATCCAGTTCCAACAGATGCTGTTTGCGCTTAGTACACTGACTGATGTGGAAATTGAAGGTGTTCTCCTCAGTACTCTACAGGAAGAATGTAAAAAAATTACTTTTTCTCCCTACTGTTATTTTAAGCTGCTGATGCCATCACACTGTCTTCCATATGTAGTTTGGTTAGCTTGGTCACTTCTCTTCACCTTCAGAAATCTGCTTTTGCTCATTAGATTCGGAGTCGCTCTCACAGCTTTCTAGAGAGCAAAGCAGAGTACGTGTGTCCTGACAGATTGGAAGGCAGGAGGAAATTACTGGCTCTGGCTATTGACCCGTGATTAAAAAGAGGAAGACTTTGCTTTTGTGGAAAAGGAAGGTTTTCAAGGGCAACTGTCTCCCATATGGAAGACTGTGTATCTCTGCACAGGCAGAATAATTAGAGATTAGAAGGGAAAATGCAAAAAGGAAAAGGCCGGGTAGGGTGGGGCAAATGTAAGAGTAGGTTGACATGACAATCATAGTGAAGAAATATAATGAAGTAGGGGATAGTTATTGCAGGCACTGACTCATTCACAGTAAATGCTTTTTCTGCATGATAATTTTCATCATTTATGTCTCAAATATTTAATAGGATAATTGAAAGATGGTTCTGAACGTTGCAACTTGCCTTCTAGGCAGATGAAACCCACAGATTATGTCCCCACCATTGCCTTGGAATTTATTTTCAAAATAAACTTCTGGTTTTACCAATACTTTCTCAGGGAAAGTGTCAGTCTCTTCATCCAACATCCTCTAACGTAGCATGGAGGTGGAGTAGCAGGTAGATTTTTAGCCAGATAACTAGAAGACTGTGACACGAATGAGCAGAGAAACACAAGAGGGTAATTGTTCATAGGATTGTCTCCTTTTACCTACTACCACCCCTACATTTTTTTTCCCATACTCCTGTGCTGCTGATAACTAGGCATCTGGCAGGGAACAATAATTCCATTCTGCATTTGTATATCAGGCAACCTAAGAAAAGAGAACAAAAAACCCATCCAAAACCTAACAAGGAAAAGAAATTGCAAGAAATTATTCTCAAAGTCATCTTTTGTCAGCAACAGTTGTCTTTAAAGATGCAGAAAAACTGCAAGCAGATCTCAGTCAGAGCAACCCCTCAATCTTATTCTGGACACTTATTTTGTTGAAGAACATTTTAAAACAATATAATCTGTTTACATGACTCAGAATAAACATAGCAACTCCAACACATCCACACTGAGCATCCTGAACATAACCTAAGTATTAATGCCAAAGAGTTCATTATATCATACAGTATAATGAGCACTCAAAAATGCAAAAATGGTCTATCACTACTTCTGCCCTGAGTTGTCTGGGAAAATTTACAACATACAAAGCCATGCAACTTGTTTCATGTAATCTGTATATTTAAACTTGCATGACTTCAGAGATGTAGAAAAAATCTTGAGTAAAATGCTACAAAATCCTGTACAATGTTGCACACATAAAACTAACTTCAGTTGATTACAAATTATTTAAGAGACATTTCTCCCTTATTAACTAGATGCACAGTTTCTGACTGCAAGGTAATCTAGTGGATCTCTAGGGTCTCAAATTCTTGTTATTCTGTGTTACCTTAATAAAACACAGAGGGGTGGGACTGATAAGGCACTGATGTTCCAGAATACATGAGCCTTCCAGCCTCAGGGCTGAATCCCTCCAAGTAAAAGAAGTGCAGGTATAAAGCCAAAACAAGCAGCATGCTCTGTGAGGAGCTAACAAAAGCTGTGTGTGTGGAAACTCTATGAACATACATGCTTGGCACCCTTGACCTCTTCAGACTCAGAATTTTGGAGTCCTCTTCTGGCAGTGAGTGCCAAAATCTGTTCTTTAAAACAATAAATAAAGAGTCCTGTAGCTTCTCTGGTCTGCGACTTCATTTCATGTAGCTGCTGGCCACAGCATTTTTCTTGGTGTTACGGGAAAACACCAAGGTTTGTGTTAACAGCCTGCCAAAGGTGTTTAAAAGGCATATTGGGCTGTCAGCAGATTAAAAATTCCCAATAAGAAATCTTCATTTTCTATTAAAGTGTAGCTGGAGGAAAGAGTGTCCATCTGCTCTATGCTGTTACTCAACGGTTAGAGCATTGGCCGGGAAGTGGAAGTTCCTGGGGAGCATTCATGCTGCATCCCTGACCACCATGCTAGACTGGCAGGAGGAAGAGCAGGAAGGAAACAGGGAGTCACCACCTTTTCGTTTGAAGTTATGACCCTGTTCAGAAAGGCGTTTAAGAGTCTAGGACAAGGAGAAAGCAGCTGAGGCAAAAGACAAATAAAGCAAGGATGTGTCTCTCTCAGCTAGTTTAATGATTGAATTTAATCATTTAATCATTTTTGTAGTAAATAGTTCCTGGATAAGAAACAGCACTGGCTTGGAAATAGCTACCAGAAACCAGGAGTAGGTGCCTACAGCTCCCTGTGTCTCTTCCCTTCTATTCACACCAGTGCTTTGTCATCCTTTCCAACAGGGACACAATTTCAATGGGTGAGGTGATGAATGCTTCGCTTCCATTTTGTAGTCCTTCTGAGCTCCTTGGGACACTCTCCTGGGAGTTACAAGATGCTGACGTAAATCCCTGTGAGTTAAAAGCCAATTCTCTCATCACTGGGTTACTGCACTGAAGGTGTGCACTCTACCAAATGTGGCTGGGCACTGAAGCCAGCTGTGACTATAACAGAAGAACCTGACTTGCTGGGCTCAGAGAGGTTCCTCTCGGCTGGACCTCTTTTGGAGCTGCTCCACCTACTTCCTAGACCACAAGTGGTCACAAAGGGGAGTGAGGTGCCAAGATGTCCAGCTTGGGGCAATTCTGGATGTTTCTATCCAGAAACAGACTCACAGAGTTCAGGTGGCTGCTCAGTGGAGTTTTTTGGATCTGAATTTTTAGTTTACCCATATTCTTTTCTGGGGTCTAGCCCATTGTCTTTCAGGCTACATTTATACAGTTAAATGGAGAGTTGGCGAAGTACAACGGGACTTTAAGTGGCCTGGTATATCATAGCCCAGCTCTTCTCAAAGCAATCCACCCTTCAGCATAAAACTATTCCACAGTCTTTCTGCGAGAAAGATTTGGTCTCCTAAGAAGAAGCTGGTGGCTAACATACACATCCCTGCTGTATTTGTGACCTCTAAGGAGCTAGGGTGGCAGAGTTTGGTGCAAACATACATACAATAGCCACAGTAGGCCAGAACACATTAGATGTACAAACACGTGCTTGGAAGTAAAACAAGGTCACATTTTCTCCCACATCTTACGCTGTAGCTTGCTCGATCATTGAGGCCAGTCTGTTGGGATGATACATTGACATCAAGTTGGGCCTGGGTTCAAAGACAGTAGAGGAGTAGCCTCTGACTTTCTGGTGTCTCTCTGCAAAACATAAGTCACAGAACTTTGCTTCCTCAGAGGGCTGCTGCGAAGAAAATGCATTAAATACTGTGGAGTGCACAATTATTGAGGCAACATGCCAAAACCCTGATATAAAACGGGAGGGTGAACTTTTAGAAGAGAGCGATCCCATCCTAGGTATTTACTAGTTGGAATGAAATAAGCCTCAACAAAATCAGGTGTAAACAAAAGCAGCTGAAGGAATCAAGTTTAAAAAGCAGTTCCTTCTAAGTTGCACAAGTTTTACAGTGCTATTACTAGTTCTCCAGTAATCAGCTGAGTGTATTCTGCAGCAAAGTGCTCTTTTGTGACATACAGAAACCGGAAACCACTTTTTAAAGTAAATATAATATATTTTAGATCTTATATTTTAGAAAGGACATGAATACAACCACTATATACGGTATTTTCAAAAAATAATTCTGCTGTTGGATATCATTTGCATATGGCTATAGAAGTCCTTATCTAGTTAAAAAAAGAGGGAAGTTGATAAATCATCAAGGAAGGAAATACTGAGGTTTAAAACAGCCACAAATTTGTTTTTCTTCAGCTTATCATTTTAAAAACTCAAATGCTGTAATTCTGGATGAGTTGCCAGATTGTTTCCTTCATAATTCTGCCTTTCTCTTATCCATTCTTTAGGGATCAAAACCAAGCATATTAACTTCAGTCCGTGAACACGCAAATCAAACAAACACACTCCCCTAACTTCAAACTCTGATTAATTCCACTAGTAGCCTTTGACCTTGATTTCCACAATGTCTTGCAGTACATACAGAAGCTTGACCTGATATCGGAAAACTGCAGAGATTTGGTTTGGAAAAAATAAAGCCACCTTCATCTCCATTACCAAAGTACTACATTAAAATCTAGAAAACAAAGGGCTGAAATCTGAAGTTTAGGCCTTGGAGCCAGTTTCACAATCTGTTTCCTGTAGCCCAGAGTTCATTTGCAGCCAGTGGAAAAAACAACTTCTAAAAGATAAAAGGCAGTGCTGTGACTTTCAATCAATCTTAGTGCTCAGTGTGGGAATATAGCCATACCAAAGCCTAACACCAATGATTCAGTTCTGATTCTGGTTCACTTTATTGATCTTGGATGTACGTAGCCGTTGTCAGAGACACCCAGCAAGCACAAACTTATCATGGTAAAAATGAAATCTATCCAATTTATGAAGAACAAAATTTAGATAGAAATAAAGCAAGCATGCATGACATGCCTATTCACAGGAAAATCAGGAGACTGTAACAACTGACAACAAAACGGGATGGGAAGCTGAAGTTGTATCTAATGTAAAAAAAAAAAAAAAAAAAAAAACAAAACCCAAACCATAAAAGGCACTGGCAGAATTATTTTCTTTGAACCCATCAGTTATCATGGGTGGAGGCCTTGAGTGCTTTGAGAAGTCAAGACTCACATTTATTACAGGTAGTGATTATTTCAGTAGATAGATTGTTCATGAGGGTGCCACAGAGACCTCAAGGAAGCAGCTGCAAGCTGCATGAAGCAGTCCAGGCCTGTCTATGCTGCCAAACAATGGCAACACAGACTGCTTGTAGAAAGGATTTTATGAGAAAAAAGATACTGTTCTTCCTTGAAAGGTAGAGGTAATGATAGAATGACACTTATTTTGCAAGCTCTAGAGAAACAGTGCCAGAAAACAAAAGGAATGTCAGATGAAGAAACAAGATTCTTTACAAATAAAAGAGCTGTTGATGGCTGGTGTTGGTGAGCCAGCTCAAGCTCTGTTCCTGGGCTCAGAAATGGTTTCTGTGTCTTTCTGTGGTATACGAGTAACTTATTCTGCATTTAACTTCAGTTTGGAGGTGTGAATTTGAGAGTGAGAAATGTGTACATGAGAAATGTAAAATATTTATGCAAGACCCTATAGGCCCAATGAACTGTTTCTGATTTACTTGCAAGCATTCTTTTGCCTTTCAGTGTACTCAAAATTATAGTTTTATGACTGATTTAATGCCACAGCTGCAAACTGGTGGTTCTGCCCTTGTTTCCCTCTCTTCTCTGCAAAGAGGTGAACTAGATCAAGGAACTGGCTTGGCTGAAAATTAACCTTACCAAAAAAAGTACCTTTTTTCCCTGTACGAAAAGCAAGGGAAACAGCAATAGCAGCCCATTTGGTGGGAGATTACACTTAATCACAGAATGGTTGAGGTTGGCAGGGATCTGTGGAGGCCATCCTGTCCAACCCCCCTGCTCAAGCAGGGGCACCTACAGATGGCTGCCCATGACCATGAGCATTTTGAGTATCTCCAAGGATGGAGACTCCACCATCTCTCTGGGCAACCTGTGCCTGTGCTCAGTTACCCTCAGTGAAAAAGTGTTTCCTGATGTTCAGAGAGAACCTGCTCTGTTTCAGTTTATGCCCATTGGCTCTGGTTCTGTCACTGGGCACCACTGAGAAGAGCCCAGCTCCCTCCTCTTTGCACCCTCTCTTCGGGTATCCATATACATTGCTAAGATCCCCCTGAGCCTTCTCTTGTCCAGGTTCATCAGACCCGGTATACATGGGATTAAAAATCCCCTGGATTAACATTAAGACTGATGAATTATTGCCCAAATTGAATATCCCAGGAACTTTGTTTTCCTCTTTCATTTCAAGTGCTGAAGGCACTACATTTCGCCTGCATTGGCTGTTTTTTTCCTTTCTGCTGATGTGTTTACTTAGGCTACATCAAAGGCTTCTCTTGAAGCGCATATCTGACAAGCCGTTGCAGTATCTTAAAAAAAAACCGTGTGCGCTTCGTTTTTTGCCAATGCAAATTTCTGAAGCAAATCCACTACCGGAACTGCTTTATTCCTGGCTGTTGCCAGCCACCTGTTTTCGGCAGCCTGTTACGGTGGAACACACCAAAAAAAAAAAACCAAAAAAACCCACCACAGTTTGGATCTTGCCGATTCCAGTGGAGAAACTATTTACAAAGAAACAGCAAAAAGGGAATTTTGACATGCTCTTCTTTAATCATCTTGAAGCTTATACGGCTGTTAAAAAGCTCCAAAATTTCCCATACAGATTTATAATATTAATTGGCAGCCCTAAATGTTTATACCCAAATTTTTCCTGCTTTTGTATTGAAGCCAACTGGTAATAGCACTGGTCATACAGACCAAAACTAGAGTATCTAAGCTGTCATTTTAGCATTTCCTTCGAGATGCCCCAACGATCACCTACTTTCCAGCCATTCATCGCTAAATCCTCCCTGCCGGATTGCACTCAAAAACTTGACGCTTTTTTAATACGCCTTTTAATAACGCTTTTCCAAATGCTTCCTCACGGGGGGGAAGGGACGGGGGACGCCATGTAGCACGTAACCCTGCACTAGTCAATCCGACCGCCCTGGGTCAGACGCCCAGGTTCGTTGCAGAGCCGAAAGCCGAGGGTGCCCTGCGTGGGTCGGGGCCGTCTCTCCGCTCTCCCGGCCCCGTCCCAGGGCGGAGGTGGGGTCCGCCGTGCTTACCTGCACCCCGCCGAGGATCGCCTCGCTCTTCTCCCTCACGTCGGGGAAGGGGCAGCGCTTGGAGAGCATCAACAGGCGGGCCAGCACCTCGCTCAGCCCGTCGCGGGCGGCGGGAACCAGGAGCCCGTCGGCGGCCCGGGTAGGCGGCACCGCCGCCACGGGGGCAATGGTCTCGCTGCGGCGGAGGACGGCTTGCCCGATGGTGTCCAAGGCGGCGGCGCGGGTGGCAGCGTC
>NW_020799097.1:50078649-50097817 GCF_003259725.1 Athene cunicularia | reverse complement strand
GGGGGGGGGGGGGGAATATATGTATAAACATGATGGATAGATATTAGAATACATAAATACACACATATATGTAATATATGATAATATGCAATGTTTTATATAAAAGCATACCCGTATGTAAGTATTTTAAAGGAACTTGTATATAGATCCATTTTTGTTCTGTCCTACTTTAAAGTGGTTCAGAGAAATTCTGGGTTTGGATTATTGTAGCTGAGAGAGGATCTGTTTGTTTTGTCTAACTTCTTAATAGTGTGCAGTTTGATAAATACTGTATAATTTTTTTATACAGTTTGGACTGTATGGGGCATTTTTCTCAAAGGTTTTGTCAGTATGAGCTATAAATACAACATATGGTCTATGTGAAAGGTTTGACAGCTACACTGCTTTCCTTTAAAAACATAAACCAATGAGCCAACAAAAAAACCCAAGACCAACTTGAATATTCAAGTTGAAAACTTAATCTGGCATCTTTGCATCAACATCTTTCCTGTTAAAGATTCAGATGAGAAGTGAGTCCATTACCAATGAGAATGATGAGTCACAGGGACAGACTGCGAAGGGAAGACTTGCTTTTATCAGGCACAAGTTATCAGAGTCTATTCAAAGGTCAAACAGGTGGTGATCTCCCACCTAAGTCTTGGAGGAGGTCAGAATATATGATCTTATGACTCCCTTTAAGGTTTTTATACATGAAGTTACTGGCATTTTCAACTATTAGTCTTGTTTAGTAACTTTATTAGTAGATTTTTTTTAAATAGGCCAAAATTCTGGCAGACAATAAGTCCATCTTGATACAGCAAGTTCAAATCCCATGGTTGTAGCTGGCTTGATTAATAAAAATAGATGTGAAAGATATAATAGACATGAAACCAAAATGTATACACCAAAACTGCAGTAAAGGTTTAACAACTTAAAATAAAATCAAATACAACATTACTTTAAGAAGATCTTTAAAAGCTGCTTTTATAACTTTTCTTTTTAGGGAGTAGTTCTAAAAGAGAAGTATTCTATATGACTGTAGAGTGGCAGGTCTTAGTTCTTATGGGTGTACTCATAAATGAACATTTTTGTTGTAATCTTTGGATCTGCATTTGTGGAAGAAAGAATCCAAGTATTCCATTGGGTGCTGTGGATTGTTGTCAGGTGTGAAATGGTTTTCTATGATTTCATGGCCAAGAGGAATTTTATTCAAATCTCTGCAATGAAGATGGCAGATAAAGAAAACTATTAAATTAATTATCCCATAGAACTTGTGGCTTTCAGCAGTGATTCTAAAGGTAAATAACTTAGTAACATTATAAAAATGTGAAATCCTGTTCAGAAGAGTATCAGTACTTAAAGGACTCACTTGTATTACTCTAGCTCCCTGTTTTGGGATATGAAACAACCTCTAAGTCCACAGCAGTATGTACCATTGTGCTGTCTAAACCTCATTGTCTGCCAAGTTATTAAATGACATTGAGCCCAGGGCAGAAGAGGCAAGTTTGAACCCAAAGATTCTCCTGGGAACTGGTGCGTCCCTTTTCCTCTCACCTTGAAGGATGGTCGAACTTGGACTGGTAGTCAAAGCCCAGACAGATTTTTCTATCCCTCTCCCCTCCTTCCCCCCACCCCCAGTGGAGAATTGTAAAATGTGTTTTCTTCATCTTTCTGCCCTGCATCCAGGATAGGGTAGTAAGGAAATAAAAGATTTGAATTTTCCATGTGGTCTGATAGCTATTTCTTCCTGGGGCTCATGCCCTCTTTTCTGTTGGGGTGATCAACAAATATTTAGGCATGAGCAACTAAGCTGCTTTGTGTCTGGAGCAAGTTGGTAGAATGCATTATACGGCTGGTGTGGTAAGCTGCAGGCTTGGCAGCAGCCTGTGTCAGCATGGCATCCCTCTAAGCCTGCCTTTGTTATGTTGTTTTTTTGTTTGTTTGTTTTTTTGTTTTGTTTTTCTGGAGAAAATTTTTTCTGAAATATGGTGAAATCCTAAGTGTGCAACTTTCTTCGTTGTTATTAATAAATAATAATACCTAGTATTATTAATGCTACTAATAATAAATAGTATTACCTGTATCAGACTCTGTAAAAATATTGTTTAATGTGAATTTGTTGACTTTATTTATATTCAGGATAATGAGTTTCTTGTTGCAGGCTATATATATTTTTATATATATATAAAATAATATATAAAATTTTTAGCCTGAGAGAATATATCTAATTTCTCATTTAGACAAGTTGTTTTTGTAAGAATTATTGCAAAAACAGTCTCAGCAAACTAGCCCCCCTTTTTTTTTTAGTTAAGCCTTGCTTGCTTTTATTAATAAAAGCAAGGTCAATAAAGTAACTTCAACCAAATACATATTTTTGAATATTATAAAGATATTTCAACTGAAATGCTTTAACCAAGTGAAAAGAGTTTGAATGCTTGCATGTGAAAATATTTGAGTGTATTTTGAGATAAACCCCTCAAATATATCATACCTTTTTGCTAACTTCTTGCATATGTGGTATTTTACACATATTTAAAGCATATTGCTTATGACCTTGCAGAATAGTGGGTCATTCCACCTAGTATGCCAGGTGTCTGCACAAATACATGGGGAATGAACAGCAGTGCAAGGTCGTAACGTGTGATCATTAAAAGTATTCTGCCCAGGCTTGATCAGATCAATCAGATGTATGTGACTGGAATATAAATACGAGGTGTAAGTCTGTAGCTGGAGAAGAATCACTAGAAGTATGAAATTTGGTAATTAAAATCTCTCTTAATGATGAGATTAAATCTCCAATTTAATGTCTTTTGGAAAAGACTGAGCAGAACATACTGCTCTATGAAGGTATGTAAATTCATAAAAATAGTGTTATAGATTAACAAAGAGAACATATAGGTGGGAGGTAGGTTCTTCAGATGTTAGCCTACATAGGATAAAAGACAACAGAACATCAGAATAAGACCCACAAATGTCAGAAAGCTTAGAATTGGGCACATAAAGCTTGATCGGGGGGCAAATATAAGGAAAAAAGAAACTGGTCTCAACCTCTTTGAGAGGTAATGTAACAGTACAGTACCAAACACTCATTGAAGGGGATGATTAATAATGGAAAAAGAACTTTGTTCTCTATTGGTCTCTATATTGATGTAAACACAAGGAATATACAAAAATGGGAAACTGTATGTTGCTAAAGTTGCACATGAAATGCATGAAGATGTATGAACAAAACTGGGATGGTCAAATACATAATGAGGTGTAGCTAAAAGGGATATTGGAAGAAAGGAAGAAATAAAAGATCCAACGATTAATGGATTAAGAGATAATGCTGAGGTGTTTAAATGTTCTCTGAAATTGTTAATCCAGCCAGTGTCATTAATAGCCATGATAAAAGTGTAATTAGTACTCTCCTAGGCTAGGGGGGGAAAAAGCCTGTAGGTTGCTTGGATAAGCAACAGATTTTCAATCAGGTAGGGCCCAATGAAATTCATTCTGAGGTGCTTAAAAAAACAAACCGAAACTAGCTGAAGCAATCTCATAGAGTCAATAGCAATCTGAAGATAATGGAGGGAAGTAGTAGACTCAGAATAATGGTGCATACTTCTTCAGTATGGGCTAAGTGGAATGGGATAAAGAGGAAACTTGTGGATTTTAGGTCAAAGGAAAAGTACTGGGCCAGTGATGAAACATATTTTTAGGGCCTAGAAAAAAGTTGAGCAACATCCAAAACAGATTTATCCAGGATAAATTATTTTAAATCCAGCATGTCTATTTCTTCTGTGATAGACTAACAGGCCTTGTGGTGCAGAGAGATGCTATAATGTTAATATGTTGATATATTGGAGTCCTCAGATGTAGTCACATGATCTTCTCATTAACATGCTAGGAAATTATGAACTAGAAACTACTGTGCAATGAGTAAAAATAGCTGGAAAACCATCTTGGTACAGATTCTACAAGGTCCTGTCCAGCACAATCTTGATTAACAGAGTTTTGCACTTGTTGAATTGCAGATTACAAACTGGGAGGGAGTGTAAGAATACTGGATAATAGCAATAGAATTTAAAATTATGTAAACAGTTAATGGGAGCTTGTATCATGTCTTCTAGACCTGACTTTTCGGTGAAGCAGATTTGAAGAAATTGGTGGTGGTACAGCCAGCTAAAAAGGAGGCTAAACCAGTATGTTCTCAAATAAATGGGGGATGGGGGGTATCAAAAGACCACTGGAAAAGGGGAGGAAACATGAGCTAGAAGGAATGATCAGTTGATCTAAGTTCCAGCAAGACTTGGGTTAGACATTTTGGGGGAGAATTTCAAGGATTAGGACAGTAAAGCAATAGCCTAGATTATCCAGTCATGTTCATCACTAGAACTCTTTGTCTGAAATGTTCTAAACATCAGGCAGCAGTGATATGCTTATTTGATCTCTTTCTGGGAAAGGCAGAGCATTGCTACCTGGACGATTTTCCTTCCAGTCTCTTTTTCTGTGTTTGTGTTGGTAACTGCTTGGAGGGATGCACCCTCCAAGTGTTTGATCTCCAAGACTATTTACTAGTTACGTACCACTGGAACTTGTCGTCTGGAGCCTTTGTCTCTTACTGAAAAGCAATGGGTGGGCTTGGGAGGACTCTTAGAAGACTACCTTCTTCTTTTTATAGGCCTACTGCTCTAGTGGCTAAATGTAACAGAATCCCATAGTTTTCAGAAGGCTGTATGGTGCATATCGAGAAGGGTCGTGTCAGCAGCCAAATATGCATCCTCTTGTATTACAGCCCTCAGGCACTGCCTGTGACCTAGGCTTGCTTGGCAGGGGACATGGAATGGAATACCCTTGCCTGTACATACCCTGGCAAAATATTGAATGGATTTAAATTCAATGAGCATCAAGAAAGGATTAGAAAACTTCTAGTCACAGCCAGAGTAGGCATTCTGGCCTCTTTGCCACAGTGTGTGGGACAAATAAAGCCTCTGCCAGGAGAGGAGGTAGTAGTTCCCCTGTGTATGTCCATAGAGGATAAAATAGGAGTTACTGTTCTGCTTCATTGCTAGATTTTTTTCTCACAATAGAGTTCCCTGTCTCTTTGCTTTGTGTATCTTCCATGTCTGAGCTCTGTGGTACATGCCCATTAATAGTATTAAGAGTGAAATTCAAATACACTCCTTGCTCTCAAATGGTTTATCCTGATGATTCTGGTATTACAGGCTAATGTCCCAAATCTTTAATCTGATTTTGGTGTAATCTGTGATAAATGACTTCACAACTTTGTTTTCTTTTTAGCCTTTCTGCATAACAGAAGTAATGTTCTTTTGTGAACTTTGAACTGTAGCTAGGCAGATCTGCTAGGTTGTGGGTTTGGTTTTTTTTTTGAGTTAATTTGACTGATATTGATTTCCGCTGTGATGCTTACTGTTGGTCAGTCACCAAGGAAAGGTGTCTCAGATGAAATTTATAGTCTTTTCAAGCCTATGAATTTAAATATAGTATATTCAGCGGTGGTGGTGAATCTGATCCATCTGGAAGCTGACTAGTCTCCTTGCACAATGCCAATAGCCAAACTCGTTTCTGTTTCCCATAGTACTCTTACGTAAACTGAATGAAAACATCCTTTTTCTGTGAGTTCACTTCAGAGCAAAAGTATGTTCTGTCTCTTCCAGCTATTAGGTGGAATGGGTTTAATTATGTATTGTAGGGTGCTCCCTTCAAAAGCCACATGTCACTCTGCCAGATTGCTGTTAAGGGGTTGTTTTGTGGTGTTCAGATACTCTTGCTCCTCTCAATATTGGGAGAGATACTGAAGTAATGACATGATGCACTGGAATGTTTAGTCTTATTTACAGTTTCTGCTAGCCTACAAAAAGAACTGTGCCTCTGCAATATTTATTGTAAACATGTTCTGATGATGGGTCTGTATCACATATATGTGGTGAGGTTGGCTGGAGAAGTTAAGGGAGAAGAGTTAATCTTGACATGTCAGGGGATGTTCTGAGCAGGGGTGTGAACAATTTTTTTAAAAATTTAAATTGTCAATAGTACTTATATTGCCTTATCTGACTCCTCCCTCCTTCAGCCTACTTGCCTTCTTTCTGAAGGTTTCAGTCTGTTTGCTGAGAGAGACGAAGGGAAATTTTCTTTTGTTGAGCTTGTCAACTGCAGAATTGCCTGACCCTGAGAATGTCTTTGGTTGGAATAAAGAGCTGCTTGAAAACAGTGGAGGTTCTCAAAGTGATGTAAAGTAGGATATCTGGGTCACTCCTAATGCTGTTTCTGTGTTTGGAGCCTTTCCATAATTTTCCATGCTAGCTGTATGCCATTCTTCTTGTATGGAAATGAGCTTTGCTTAGTCAACTTTTTCTTATAATTGTTTGGGGTAACTTGACCTGTAAATTTATGCTGCATTGATTTGCAGGACATCATAACTAGAATTTTTATTTTCAAAACAAGTGAGGAGTGAAGCACACATTTGGTAATGTTGGCTTGGCTGATTTTTTTTTTTTTTTGACTGTGCTGAAAAGCTTTAAACTGAAGAAACTGAATACGAACATTTCCTCAGCTCTTATTATTTACTAATGAGGTAAGCAAGTGTAAGGTGTGCATTGATGGCTTACATAATTTTTTTTATAGGGGTTAATATCTAGAGATCTGTAGAAACCAGAAAATATTCAGCTTGAATGCATTTTGTAAATAACAGCATCTGTTCTCCTGATCTGGCAGTTGCTAAGTCACACAAACTATTTTTCTTTTTTTTTTTTTCTGCTTCTCTTTCTAGAGGTAATTTTAGAAGTTGGCTGTTCTTCTAAACTCATAGCTGAAGGTGATCCTTTCCAGTCTACATTCATGTATGCTAGTGTCAACTTAGTCCTTTATCTTAATTTATTTTTCTCACTCTGACACTGTCTGGGTAACAGTGATCTTCCCCTCTCTGCACTGAGTTTGCTAAAAGTTCTGCTCTGCTTTCAAGTTGCCAAAAAGCAAACTTATTTCTATTACATCTTTTTCTTAAAATTTTATGATGATTCCCCCATTTAGTATATAAATAACTTCATTTTGGGCTGTTGGCACACATTTGGATGTGTTTTTCTCACATACAGAGAAATTTTATGCATCCTGAGGAGATATTCAAAGTGAAAAGCACTAAGAATTTGGAAAGGTTTAGAAATTAGCAAATGGTGTACATAGTATTAAGTAAAAAAAATAAATGTATGGACTCCAAGTTATATAAAAATAATACATCTTCCATTAGCTTGACCAAAGTACATTTTTTAAAAGAAAATTACATTGTCCCACTGTGACAAGTGCAAATTGAGCACTGAAGAAATACTTGCTGTTTTGTCATCTTACTCTTGACTTCAGGTCAGGGTTTCTCCTTTTAAAATAAACATAGTGGAAAAGTACTGAATATACCATTGTGGGACAGAAAAATAGTTTTGAAAGCTTGAGTATGTTTTCCTGTGGATATTGGATACTGAGTGTTTAAATTTCCAAAAATATGGTTTTCTGTCAGTATGGTTTGCTATTCCAGTAAGTTGTTTACAGTTTGGGGGTGGGGGGTGAAGACTTAGTGCTCTCTCCAAAAATCAAGTGAAACATGGAAATCTTCACTTGGATCTCCACACATGAATTAAATCCAAAAAGTTAAGTGGTGGTTTTTCTCTTGTTTACCACTTTCTTGATGTTTCCAATTACTTTGACATTTTTTTTTTTTCTTTGTGTCTTCTTCTGGAAGGCTTAGGTTAGATTTCTGCCAGAAGTTGGGTTGGGAAGGTGAACTGGTTTAGTTCTATTTAAACCTAGTAAACAATTAACTATTTTCCTTACTCCAGCTTTACGTAGAAACCAAACTTGTTCTTTCAGGTCATTTTGGGTCAAAAGTATCAACCCTAGTGTTGTGTACTAGTGCCTGGATATTACCCAAAAATATATTGGGTCAGTATTTTAAAAACAGAGGTGATGCTAGAATGTATATTGCTACTTATGTCATGTAATCTGATATAAGTCTCCCTTCTGTGCAACTACAATAATTTACTTTCAATCCAGGCATTGGGCTAAAGGAAAGCATAGTGCTTCTGAAAACATGTAGGGTTTTTTTACCGTAAATTAATTAGAAACTGTAACTTCACTATTCTATTCTTTCTGGACTCAGTAATAAGATTTTCTCAGTTTCAGATCTTTCCTGGCAAGTCCTTTGTCTACCTAAGTATCTGACTAGCTCTGTGAGCCTAAGTTTTGAGACTCAAGGTGTAACAACCTCTTAGTTAAATTTTCCTCCCTGGCATATTCTTGCTTGCTATGAAATTGTTTTTAAACAGTTATTCTTCTGAAATAGGTATTTTAATTAAGGATTCCTTAACTCCTAGAGAGTAAACATGGAATAATATGATATTTGTTCAAAGGAGGAACAAACTTGAAAATGGAAACTTATTTAAAGCTCTAAAGCCTTTCCTGTGTGCTTTTTTTTCTTCTGAAGGAGGAAGGGAACCTCTTTTCTGAAAGATTTTTTTTCCATTGTAGCTTGTTGGTGAGCCTCCACTGTTCCTGGTGTTTTGGTGCAACAAAACTTTTAGCTTTAAAATGCAGCTTGTTTGCCAACAGCTCATTCCACTCAGATTAAACTGTTTTTCTGGATTTTCCATTTATTTAAGTTTTAGTTCTAATCTAGATTTGCACTAATTTCCCTGTAGAAGGAGGACTGAAGAGAGGAAAAAGATTTCTTAAACTTTCTAATTCTCTGAATTTTGAATCAATGCTGAATGCAAACTTATGTCTGTGTAACAGTAGTAAATAATTGGCAGCTACCATGCCCATAACATTTTCTGGAGCTTGTTGTGTTATGAGGATAAGTCCTTATCAGGACAAGATATTTGCCCTAACTTCCTATGTGTCCATTCTGTCCTTCCTGTTTGTGTTGCAGAAAAGGTTTTGGAAGCATTGTACCTTTACCTAAATTACCTTTTTTTTTTTTTTTTTTTTAAAAAAAAAAAAAAAAAAAGAGGTATGCTTATAATGGTTGCTTGTATTTACCTAGAAATTAACATATAAATAGTATTCTATAAGAGAAGCTCAATTCTGACATTTTTATTCTACTGTTCTGTTGCAGGATGCAGGAAAAGAAGCCAAATGGTAATATTTTTATATGGCTTTTAGAAGGCATATTGGTATCTTGGCATCTAGTGCTCTGCCTTTCTGACTATTCAGAACATGGCAACTCTGCTTGGCTGATGTCTGGGATATGTCAGAAGAAGAGTGTATGTAAATTGGGAAGGTCAGATGTTGCTTTTCTTTCTTTCATTGCTTTGTGTCAGGCCTTTCTGTTAAAGAATTCAAGTTTTTGGGTAAGGTTTCACTAGGAATGAAAGCTGTAGTTTTTAATGCAGAAGACACTGTATTGCAAAATGTAAAATATCTTGAAATTTTAGATTCTGAAGGTGGTAGTTAACTTTTTATAACTTATGTATTATGTGAATACCTGATACTAAAGCATAGATTGTTTGGTTTTTTTTTTCTACTTTTTAGAGTTATCTAGTATGTTTGCTCACACTGCTAAAAGACTTGGGGGAAGTGCAGTCTTAATACACTCTGAATTCAAAGTGCAAATCATTACTCCTAAGGGCAGTGGAAAATATGGCTGCCTCATGGTGCTTCCAGTGTAAACCCACCTATGTTCCTCCTCTCTGAGCCAGAGGTCTGCATTAGAGGTTTCAGCAGCGTAGTGTGTGTCACAGATTTGCATGTTTTAGGGGCAGGTACAATCCTGTATGTCAGATCTTCTGGGGTAGAGTAGCCACATGGGTCAAAAGTAGTTCCCAGTAGTAATAAACCTTTGTGCACGTGCATAAAAGCGTCCTAAGATGATCAAGAAGATTCTTCTGAAAATCTCACATGAAAGCTGAATGAGTTGCTGTTCCCTCAAAAAAATAGTTGCTAAAAAAATACTTCAAGATGTCCTGAAGTCAAAAAACCCAAAACATTTTACAAAGGATAAATTCAGATTTTAATACCATCTTCTAAGCCAGTTCTTGATAGGTTTGGGAAACTGAGGATTTCTCTAGATGTACACTCACAAATTGTCAGTTTAAAGATGCCTTCAGGAATAAGTGTCTTCTGAGATATCAGATTTTATGTAGGGGGCAGAACAGATGGAGAAATTGTTCTGTTTTAGGAAATAACTTACATATGAAGCAAGGCAAGAAGCACTTCCTTCCAGTTAGTGTGTTCAGTCAGAAAGAAAAGATTATTGGATTTTAATTTGTAATATTGATAGACTTCAAAATGGATCTGTAGTGACAAATGTGCATTGGTAACAGTGTTATTTAAATAAACAGAAATGGCATTAAGGTCGAATACTGGTCAAAAATACTTTTTTTTTTCATCAGAAAACTTAATAGTTAACTGCAAATGAAAAGTTTAACTGTAGACTTGCATGACTGTGGAAGAAGAATTTGGACAAAATGGGCCTTTGAAGTGGACCATTCAATGTCCATACCCCAGAAATAAAACTTGAAGTTTGTGTTGATTTAAACAGCTCATCTCAGTTCAGCTCATCAGAAATTTTGAGAGTCCTTGTAAATGTTTATTTTGCAACCTGAGAAGCTTTCTCTGCAGTAAATGGGCAAAATGTAGGGGTATTCCCAAATCCCTGTAACATTGCATCTTAATTTCAGGACTAAGTGGTGTACTATCTGGGAACTGTTTGGGACCTTTGGTATTCAGAGCTGGTTACCTAGATGCCTCAGTCTCATGCTGCAAATCCATCAATGCAGCAATGACAACTGACTTTTCAGTGCCAGCTCCATTTAACCCCAGTTTGTAGTGGCTTGTTTCAGTTGGTGGTTGTAACTGTTTGCACTTTATTCAGGGATGGTGTTGGAGAGCCAAAGCAGTATGTTTCAGTGAAAGTCTGCTATCTTATGCTGAAAATATGGCTTTGGTGCAAACTTAGGTCATCCTTTGCTAATATAATCTGTCTGGTTCTGTCCTGTGTGATGAAGTCTGGTCTGTATGTGGAGATTCTGCAGTAGTAATACTTTGCATCTCTTATTTTCTGTTTGCAGACAGAAGTTGGCAGAAAGATGCCTTGATTGGGAGATCAAGTGGGTTAGATACCTGAGTGCTAATCAGATAGTGACCTCTGCTGTGTTTCCTCAGTCTCTCATGCAGTAGCAGTCTAGCCAAAGCAGAAATCCTTCTGGCCATGCTGGTACTTGGCACAGTCTGGAATGGCTTAAAACTTGTCTCAGTGCACTTGCTAGAGAGCTTGTTGTTGGGGAGGGATGGGCTAGAGAGAAAGATATTCTTTCTTCTGGGTCACCACAAAACATTTTCTAGATTTGCCAAGTAAATACTCTGTGAGTTAGCCCCTTGGATGTAACAGTCTCTCCTTTGTTGCACTAGTGCTGAACTGAATGGAACTATAAAGGGTTGAGTGTAGGATTTCATAGTGGGCACTGCTCTGCCTTGTTGTCTAGAGTTAGGGAAATCTGGAACTGAGACAGGTTCTCTATCACTTGCTGAAGGTGAAAGTAGTTCATCTGATGTCAGTTCTGTTAGGACACTATCTGGGTATGCTATCATTTTTCAGAAAGGCTATATATTTGAATTATATTATTAAAAAACTCAGATTTTTTTTTTTATTTTATGTAGTTGCTTTAGACAGCTATAAGGAGGTAACTTCTTGATGCTATAAAAGAAACGAACATACAAATCTGTATCATCATGTGAGTGTTTTTATAACTTCAGCAGAAAAGTTAATACTAATCTTTAAATATTTCCTCTATATAATATTTGAATATTAGGTTACAAATAACAGAGTAGACAATCCAACCAGGTAGGACTTGTAAAAAGCATTGAGTTCCTCTGTCCAAAACTTCCAAGAAATGTAAATGGAAATCAAACGGGAAAGAGCATGTGCTGTAAATTGTTAGTAAGTATATATGATATGGTAAGAGGCGGGCAATCTAGCAAAGAACTAACTCTAAATTCTTAAGCCAAGCATTATTTATTTCAGTTTGAAATAGCATGGAGGGATTTTACTAGGGATGAAATTATGCAAAAAAGTAAGAGAGCCAGGGATAATATAGTTTAATAGCCTTATTTGAGACACAATTCCTTTATCTGGTGCAATGGTAGATTCTGATGCTCACTGAAATCAAGCACTCCATCTCTTAGAAATTAAGACAGTCTTAATGTGGATAATCGAATCTGTAAACTACTTTCTCTTCAAAATGAGTGAGACCTCTTACGTAGTTTGTACTTCTGAATATTGAGCTCTGCTTGGGAAGTACCGCACCTTGAGAATTTGAGAAGGCAGGGAGAAGCTTGATTCTCAGAAATTACTGGAATTCTTAATTCAGAAGGTTAGAATGAATAAATAATTGAATCAGCATGCTGTATAATATTCTGCTGCAACAATATGATTATTATAAGCAAACACAGAAGAGAAACAGCTATTCTGTCCTTGCGGTGGTTGCTTTCTTTCACTTAATTAGATGGGATTATGACTCTTCAGAGAGTATGCTCTGAGTTGGAAATCCAGAGTCATCTGCAGGAGAGTGTCCTAAAGGGGATACTGTCATTATTGAAGCAAATTATAAAGCTCTAGAAATGCCTTACAATAATCTTTTTATTTCTCTCTTGTAGGGGAAATAAGTCGAGGACATGTGTGGGGCAGGTTATTAAATAAAGAATGGATTTTTTGTTTTCCCCCCTTGGCTCTTATTTGTATTGGGTTTGTGTGTAAGGTTTGCATGGTAGTAGGGGGGCTACAGAGGTGGTTTCTGTGAGAAGCTGCTAGAAGCTTCCCTTATGTCCAATGGAGTCAATGCCAACTGCCTCCAAGTGGGACCTGCTGCTGGCCAAGGCCAAGCCAATCGGCAACGGTGGTAGCACCTCTGGCATAACACATTTAAGGATGGGGGAAAAAAAACCCTGTGCAACTGCAGCTGGAGAGAGGAGTGAGAATATGTGAGAGGAACTACTCTGCAGACACCAAGGTCAGTGAAGAAGGAGGGGGGGAGGAGGTGCTCCAGGCACTGGAGCAGGGGGAGCCCATGGTGGAGCACAGCTGTGCCCTGCAGCCCATGGAGGTCCATGGTGGAGCAGAGATCCACCTGCAGGCCAGGGAGGACCCGATGCCAGAGCAGGGGGATGTGGCTCAAGGAGGCTGTGACCCTGTGGAGAGGAGCCCACATTGGAGGAGGCTCCTGGCAGGACTTGTGACTCCATGGGGTACCTACACAGGAGCAGTCTGTTCCTGAAAGCCTGCACCCCATGGAAAGGACTCACACTGGAGCAGGGCAAAAGCGTGAGGAGTTCTCCTCTTGAGGAGGAAGGAGGAGGTGTGACAGAGACAGGGTGTGATGAACTGACCAGAACCCCCTCTTTTCCCCTGCAGCAGCACATGGGGATGGGGAGGTAGAGAAAAGTGGGAGTAAAGTTGAGCCCAGGAAAAAAGGAGGAGTGGGGGTAAAGTGTTTTTAAGATTTGATTTTATTTCTTGTTGTCCTACTCTGATTTGATTGGTAATGAATTAAACTAATCTTCCCCAGTCAAGTCTGTTTTGTCTGTGACAGTAATTGGTGAGTGATCTTTCCTTGTCCTTATTTTGACCCATGAACCTTTTGTTATATTCTCTCCCCTGTCCAGCTGAGGAGGGGAAGTGATAGAGAGGCTTTGGTGGGCACCCACTGTCCAGCCAAAGTCAACCCACCGTAGTATTTCACCTAGTTTTTTGGTGTGTTTTTAGAGTGATGTTTAGAATTTGCTGGGATATTAGTGTTTGCTTGGTGGCTTCAAAGATAATTGGTGTATCAAAATAAAAACTTTTTGTGAAAATGCACTGCTTTTGACAAAGCATTTGCAGGGGAAACCTTCCTCAGCAACATGTGAAAGTCCCATGAAGACTAGAAAGAAAAATAGGCATAAATAGCCAAAAAACCATGAGCACGAAGGTCTCGCATTCCACTCTGCTTTGCCCCTCTCAGATCAGTGACTTGAGAGGGCAGTTGAAGAGACAAAGTAGATCTTCTCAAGCAGTAGAAATTGCATGTTTTTCTTTAAAGTAGTAAATATCTTAGAGCATTTGCCTTGGGTGTATGAGTATCCCATTCAAGCATGAGTGGGAGCTGGACTGAACTGGAATGTGAAACCTGTTATCTAGCTGCTTGAGAAATTAATTTGCCTTAGTGCAAAAGTGCTTTATATTGAAGCCAAAGCGGTGAGGAAGTTTCTAAGGCCCTCTGAGGTGGGATGAAGGATTTTACCCAGCTAAGTAGCTGTAGTACAGTTTTCAGATTGAGGTGAGCTGAACAAGGATTTTGGTGAAAAGTGAAACATGCTAAAATAGCTTTGCCAGTCACAATGTTCAGTATTTATCCTGTTTCTTTCTTACAACACTTATGTATTTCATCCTAGTTTTCTGAAGTTAACATATTTTTGTGGTTTGTTTAAAGTTCAGCTACTGGGATTTATTTATTTTTTTTTTGAGAGGCAAAAGTAAAATTATGTTGTGCTACAGAAATAGGTCAGAATTTTCTTGTACCACAAGGGCAAAGCATTTTTTTTTTTTTTCAGGTGAAAGGTTTGTATCCCTATGTCCCTTATTATGGTATTAAACAAATATGTTTAATTAGAAAATTGTTGTGGGTGGCTTTTTGGGTTTTTTGTGTTGTTTTTTTTTTCCGAAGATTTTAATTTTGAACTGGAGTATTTGTTGTCTTAGCAGTAGCATTTTGGCTGTCTAGTGTCACATTTGCAGTGGGAACTGTTTACTGAGAGTAGTTACATTATTACTATCTGATGATCAAAGAACTATGAAAAATAAACCAGCAGGTACTTCATTAAAAATGTTGTGTACAACAGGCAATTTTGACGTTATCCTGAAAAAATTCACAACTGCTTAATGTTTTTACTGGGAGCAGCCTTGAATTAACAGGACTGCTCATGTGTGGTAAAGTGAAGCATACATGTGTTTGCAGGAGAAGGCTGTGTGCTGGTTGGTCTGTCCAAAAGCATCTTGATACCTTGCTGCAGGATTCCATTTCAAAACATTATTAGTGCTTCCTTCTGTTATGAACAATTGTGTGTTTCCTCTTAGAGGTTTCAGCTTTCCTGATCTTTTGTGGCCATAAGGTTTGTGATCACTGTGCCAAGCTGACAGTCGTGGTTGTCTCTTTAATCTGAGAAGTTACATTGTGAGTAGAGATAAGAGGGAGGTTTTGGATGTGCCACATTGAGCTTGGAAACACAGTATCTCTATTTGTGTGGTGGTGTACGTTTTAGCAGGGACTAGGAGGTTAAATGTAATGTCATCTGAGTGCAGCTGCAGCGTTTTCAGCACCAAATTGGCTCACTGATTGTGGGCTACCAGGTGTGCCAGTTACCATAGCAGTAAATAAAGTCCCTGCCAGTGCTTACAGTTAAATTAGCTTAAGCAAACTCTTGCTCCCTTGAGTGTGCTTCATAGAATTCCACAGGGAAAGGGTTTGGTAGCAGTCTTGAGTTGACAACCTGCTACAGTTCAGCCCTGCCAGGCTTCTTGGAGACAGGAATAGCAGTTTTTTAGATCCCTAGCTGTACTAGAGCAACCCATTTTCCTTGGATAGTATCCATATTCTTTTGTTTCTTACCCAGATTTGTTTTAATGTGTACGTGATCTAAATGAACTGAAGCTGATGTACTTACTGCAGAAAGTTGTAATGAATTTGAAGGAACACTTGGGGGAGACTTCATGTCTCATGTTTTATTTCCAGTTTTTGATTTGTTTGAAGTAACATCACTGTGAATTGAGTTCTATTATTCTAAAACTTGAAAAAATGAAACTGCTGTCCTTAACTTACTGTCCTGTGCTATTTCTGATTACAGAATAGTAACCTGAAAGCTTCTTGAGATGGGGCATATTTTTAGGTATTTTTCATTGGTGATACCTTACTAGTTTTCTTTTAAAATTATATAATTGTAAACGACTGACTTACCTACCTAGATATGAAAGTAATAATGAGTAATATAGTTGTGGGGAAGGGAAGAGAGGAGCACACGTAATAAGTTTATGATAGTATGTGAACCAGATCATTATAGCACTTCATTTATTAGTTATGAATGCCCACCACTATATTAAAGTTGCATGACTATTTTTAATTCCTGATTTTCACTATCTCAGTTTTATTAGGAATTTATCTTCAACTGAAACTTCCCAGATTTGATCTCTGTAGTATTAATCAAGTCTTTTCATCAATATGTCTTTAAAAAACAAAAAGAACATACAACAGGAGACATGCATTTCCCACATATTTAAAGAAACTAACAGCAAAAAACCTTACCCAACTATAGTGACATTTTAATAGTTGAAACAGTTGGGGTCAAAAAGCCAAGGTTGTGAAGGAAATCAGTTTTCTGAGTATGTATGATGGTGCCTTCTGTTGCTGGCCATGGTGTAGACTTTCTCTGATCTAATCAGAAAATACTAGCATACGTACTAGGAGAAAATAATAGCCATAAGCAGTCTGTTTTCTTTTTTCTGAAGGATCTAGCAAGAGAGGGAAATGAAATTGTCAGAGAACTTAGGTGAATAACTCCTAACTTTAATTATGAGCTTACCCATGAAGAATTTTAAATTATCATGTGGCAGTTAACCAATTTTCTAATTTGAGAGATTACAAAAGAGTAGATTCTAGTTGAGGGGAGATGGCTGACATTTAATGTTCTGGGACTTTTTTAGCTCATATTAAACAAAACTTAACCAATGAATGTGTTTATGCTATCTCTAAACAAAATCAATTTTTCTGCTGAACTGTATTACCTGTAAAGTGAAATCGTGATGTGTGGTAGTATTGCTGTTTGCTACCTTTTTTTTTTTTCCTATCAGAGCAAAGCTACTGCATTGTTCAGGATGAGTTTTGGAAAAATCTATTTAAATACTGGTAATTGTCCACTATTATAAAGATAGATAGTGGAAAAGATAATTGTCATTGGCAGTCCACACTTGTTAGAAGAAACTAGATTATTTGTTCTGTGACTGTGTTTCACTACAAAGGACTTGCTCAGGCATGCTAAAAGGGACCCTGCATGGTGGAACTTCCTGGCTGCTGTGCCGCATTTTAGCTTCTCTCTTGCTGTATGACAGGATGGCAGGGCCTCTTCTAGCTGGAAGGGTGCTCAACTTAGTTCAAACCTGGCTGTAGTAATGACACAACAGACTGCATGTATCCCCAAGTTTTACTACCAGGCTTTAATGCATCTACATAGGTGGTTATTCTAATTAAAGAAGGGGGAAAAAGAAGTGTTGGAGCTTGTGGCCTCTTAGATGAAAATGCTCTTCAAATTCTTTCAACTCCCTTACTATATGTATGCAACTGAAAGAGTTACACAGCTTGTATCTTTGAGGTGTTTTCATATGCAAGACTGTACTGCTTCTTACAGCTCTGGGTATGCATTGGATAGCCTCTTACAGGTGATTTGAATGGTAGTTCAGACACTTGGTGTACATTTAGATCATGATTGTAATAGAGCTTACTATGCAGTATTTTCATTGACCAGTTTGTCCTGCTTAGTTTGTGATATATAGCTCACAGTAACAAGAAAAGAGATGAGGTTCTGGAACAGATGGCTCTGTAGAAAGAGGTAACCCTAACAAAAGTTTTCCCTATACTAGAATGTAAATTTTAAAGTTGAAAGTTGGAATCATCTAGACAGACTCAATTGCTGGTAGTTCCCAGCATCAGAATGCTTTGCTTTTCAAACTTGTTGTTTTTATAGTACATAGGTTTTTGTTTGGGTTTTTTTTTTGGTTTGGTTTGTTGTTGGTTGTTTTTGTTGTTTTTTGGTTTTTTTTTTTTTTTAAAGATTGGTGGCACTTATGATCAACAACATGGGGATTCCTCTGTTCTGTATGATAATTATTCAGCAAGACAGAGGTCCTGGTTTTCACTAAGTCACTGAAAGACAGTTCTGCAGCCCAAAGACCATAGCTAAGTTCAGAAAGCTTGTGTTTATGCCCCAAATCAGAGCTTCACCATGCAGGATCCTTCTAATGCTGTGGGTAAAGTCAGTGAGCAACTAGGCAGAACATCATCAGATGTTCAGCCATGTGTAAGAGTGTTTCGGTTTTGAGAGTGGGTAATAGTTCCACACCTATGCTTAAACTCACTCTGGATCCAGAGATTAAATGTTTCCCTCTCTGCCCTCAGAGCTCACAGAACGTGGTGTTCTAGGAGCATGTTTATTGCAGATCTATCAGATGGGCTTTGCACAAAACAAACCCGGGCTACCCCTCCCACTCCTGAGTAATAGCTTAGTGGTTAGAGCATTCCCAAAGAGTGAGGACTCTAGGTTCAGCACCTTTTCTGCCTGAGGTGATTCAAAGTCATGCCTTTTACATGCCTAGGCTCCCAAGATGAGAGAATTATACTAGCTTTTGCTCTCATTTCTGGGCCAATGAACACCTTAAGAATTGCATGTAAAGCAGACCTAGTGCAGTTGAAAGTGCTGACAGTGTTGCCATTATTAAATAGCTTAACTTTGTTGTTTAGGGAGGAGATGCTGAAATTGCCTCAGGGTTATTAATGACTTGAACCTGGCCTCTATCTTATTTGTGATCTAACAGCTGAGGTGAGAGAGCCAGTCTCTTGGCTTGAGACTGTGGTCTTGAAGAGATGCAGGTGCCTTTTGTTGGTGGGCAGAAAGCTCTAGCACAGTGACAGATGAGACTGAAGATGCAGTCCTGTCTTCGGTGCTTCCTGTGGGCTAATTTAGGTGGCTTCTAACTTGACTTGCAGGTTTTTGTGAATGCTAGTTAAGGTGTATTGCCTTCCTAAATTTTTTATAGAACTATAATAAATATAACTTTTGTGTTCCTTGGTGACAGACTGAAGTATGATCTTTGCCAAGAGATTCAGGGGCTAAGGACTTGTTGTTGTCTTGAGGATTATTGGACTTGTCTCTACAGTGTAAAATTTGACCTTCCACTAAGATACCTCTTCCTTTAAATACCATTTAAAGGCTTCTACACTGGATAACTAAACTGCCTTTGTGTTCCTGTGGTGAGAATGAACATGAAACTTCCAGCTCACAAGCATTTGAAAAGGTAGTTGAAAGTGGAGATGTTTTGTCATTTGTTTCTTCCACCTGTTTATAGTACATAGTCTGTCCATAACGTGTACGAACAGGTTGGTTAGTTGTTTTTTTGCCGCCCCCCCCC
>NW_020799097.1:50033763-50078599 GCF_003259725.1 Athene cunicularia | reverse complement strand
CCCCAGCAAGTTTTTCTTCAGTGAGGGTTCTTCCTGAAGACTTGAGTGCATTTCTCTTCCCAGTAGACCTTTGGGCTTCTACTTCACATCCCCTCACACTTGAGGGCACTGTAGGTTCATTCTTCCTTTATACTTCAGTGGTTCTACAAGCTCTTAGTGGAGGTTTGAACAAGAACTTGGGTGTGTCTTGAATATTTTTTCTGAGTTTTCTCTTTATGTATCTTTAATTTTAAAGAAAAATGTTCTGATCTAGAAGAAGTTTCCATTAAAGGAAAAGAAGAATAGTTCTTTAAAATATTAGTGTTGTTTGTATAAGACTTCATAGTACAGTTTGGTACCTGGAAAGGAAATAATTGGTCTTAGGTGGACTTGCAACTTGCTTTCAAAACCCAAGTGCAACAAGATGTGTAACCTGCGTTACTGCAGCTAAGTGGCTGAAATAGGGTTACAGAACCAGCAGGACAGTCTGGAGGAAGAGCAAAACAGTGTCAAAAGGTACTGTACACTGTGCTGACTTTAATACAGGGTGAATCTTGAATTCTTCTTGAAATGTGTACTCTTGTTGCTATTTAAGTTTTCCCATGCCAGGCTTTTTCACTTGACTGTACTATACAGGAACTAGATCATTACCATTAAAGAACCTGAAGTTCTTCCAAGTTTATATTCAGGCCAAATGAAGTAAGCCTCTAGCAAACATACAACTAGATGACATAAGAGCATATACTAAATGTGCAGAGGCCTTTTTGTTTCCCCATCCCCTAATTATATCAAACAATGGGAGATGAAATACATGCCTTGTGAGTGACACTGTGCTTCAACTCTGTTTAACAGAACTTCATTTAAACATAGATCTGTGTGCAGTTGAGTCTTGTTCATAGTGGATGGCCACAAGCCTCCTGAAATGCCAGAGGTTCCATCAACAGTACTGTGAAAATCTGCAGCCTGAAGAGCAACTGAGTCTTTCTCTGTGACTGAACTCAAAGCGTATGCTGCAACGCTTCCCTTCATACTCAGACCTTCTGATTTTACGGTAACTTCACATGACTGCACGTGAACTAAATTACCATGAACTTTTGAGTAGCTCATCTGTAAAAACTGACTTGTTTGATTTGCTGTGTAAAACATGTCAAACAAGGAGTGTACTGTCATTTGCTGTGGCTGAAGTGACAAGATTTAACTCCCAAGACTGTGGTAAATTGATTGTTTGCAGTTGTGTGAACTTACTCTGGTAACAGTTCTTCTTAATATTTACTTTGCATTCTGTGTTAAAGCATGCCTGCATGCTAAGGCATATACTCAATCATCTTCAAAACTTTTTCTTAAAAGATTTTGGAAAGGAAGGAAATGTAGCAAATGCCAAACATCAAATGGTGCTGTAGACAATTATTGGTTTAATCTACTGGCAGTAGATAAAAGAAGAGGGCAGATGATGGCCACTTCTTTCCCTGTTTTCCCACAAGACTGGGCTAAAGTTTTTCCCCCACCTCCCCCAAGTGACATGAATTAGTTACACAATTCCTGGGGAATGTCAGAAGCTTAGAGTTGTAAATATGGAACTTCAAAATGGTGTGGGTTTTTCTTGTTTGTTTTTTGTTTCTGGAATAGCTAGCATAAAGCTGAAGGTTGGCCCATTGTCAGGTTAGCAGGCTTCCTGTGTGGTGATTCCTTCCCTCTTCTGTGAAGTTTTAATCTTCAAAATGTCAAATGGAGAAACAAGCAACAAAACCGAAGAGGAAGAAAATTGGTAACTTTTCTTTTAAGATTAAGCTATCAGTGTCTTTGAAAGGGGGGACAGATTCCATTCAGTGCCTTACTGTGGATTATTACACCTAGTGTGTGGATGCAGGGAAAGAGCAGTTTGTGCAAAGTGGAATGCAGCGAGACCGCTTGTGTAATGATCCACTGCTAGTGTTTGATTTCTCCCTGAAGGAAATCTGGGAATCTCCCCAGCCTAAACAATGTACATTTATTAAATTAATCTATCCCACAATAGGCTTGTTCCTTTGTAGGCTGAAGATCTTCTTCAGCCAGGCCTTGTGAGTTATTAGACCCAGTTGGTTGGGGAGGGTGTGATTTATAGAGACTTGAGGGAGTATAGTTAGACCTGTGCCTGGGCCAAACAGAGTCCAGGAATAGCAGAGATGTAAAGAAAGAGTGGTTTACACTGTCCAAGTGCTGGCTTGTGAGCTTTAACTTTTAGAAGAATTATGTTACAAGCTGAAGGGGAAAACAGACACTTTACCACTAGGCTTTCATGGAATGAGGAGCTGCTTTTAACAATCCCAGTGCTTCTAGTAATTTCTTTTCTTCCTTCTTGGGGTGAAAAATTTGAGATGTGGTTTGCAGTTAATGATAGTCTAGCAGTTTGCACCTCTGGCTCAAGATCCAGCCTCTTGGAGGACAGAGGCTTTTGGGCTTGCTTCTTCAGGCAGAGCCTTGCCCAGTGGTGCTGGTATAGCAGTGCTTAGAACTGGGCAGTGGTTGTAATGCATGCTACTTGCTTTTTTTCTGTGAAGATAGAGCTAAAGCAAGAGATGAAGTCTAGTTACTGTTTCTGGAGTGGGAAAGGGGGTATATAGGTTGGTGAGGGGGATCAACACAGTGGCTTGTGAAGTTAGGAAGATTTTTCTGAAGCTTGTTCAGTGTTATCTCCCCTTCACTGGTACACTTAAGGAAAGGAAAATTCCATACTCTATAAAAGTTGTGAGAACACAAAGCTTTGAGAATATATTCAAAACTAAGTGGTATTTTTCAGTGTTAGAGCTTTGCGTGGGTGTTTATATGGAGCAGCAGGGAAAGGTATGAAGAAAAAGTGTTGTTAATAGTAACATAATAAATACATTGCTTTAGAATTTAGGCACCTCTGGCTGGTTGTTTGGTGTTCTTGCCCTTGAAAAGTGCTCCCTGAAATATGCAGATTTCTGTAGAAAAAGTTTTTGAAACCTTTTTGCATGTTTTAGCCTTTTGGTAGTCTGATTACCAAATGATAGGGAGAAAAGTTAATTCAGTGTTAAATTGTTTAGACAGTGAAGTAGTGAATCATAACCCTAAAGCCTGTTTTGTGCCAACTGTCAAATAAAATCATATTATTGGAATGAGGTAGCATTGTGCTAAGGCACAAGAATACTTGGCAGTTAGCAATTGGTCATTTCACTAAGCTCTACAGCCAGCGATTGTACAGGAAGAGTGGAACCTGCAGATGTTAGACTGGCAGAATCTGGAAATGAAAGCAACGTGAATGGTAAAAAACATTTAATAAATGTCTTTATGCCTAGACTAACTACAGATTTTTAACTAGTGATTTGTACAAAATCTCTATGTCCATGTTAATTAAACTTGCAGGGTATTGGTGTAGCCTTTTTTACACTTAGTCTACATCATCAAACTCATCAATGTTTTCCCTATTAATTCTCATTGAGTTGGACCATCTGTGGTGTCTGATTTACAGATTCCATTTTGTCTCTACTGTCTGTGCCTAGATCAAATTCATGTCATGACTACCATAGTTAGCATATCCTAAAATGAAGTCCAAAGGCCTTTCCCTTCCCTAGTCTCTCATCAAGTCTTCTCATTGTTCTTGCTTAAAACTTTGCCATCATCTTACTATTTTCATACAGTAGCTCATGCTGCCAACTGATGTGTCATGAAATCAACACACTGTTTTTTAAACATCTGTTTGGTTCCCCTGGTACTTACTGCATGAAGTTATTGATTTCTGTATTGACTGTACAGACAGGATCTGGCTAACTTTGTGTGCCTATGAAGCACATGTCATACTGGGCCTATATCAATAACAGTCCTTCCAGATTGCACATACTTGCATCATGCAGGATGCAAGGCTGCAGTAACACATCCCTCTGACGCACGCTCGATAGCATAATAAAAGAAGGTACTGCTGAGGCAAGACATGGGGGTGGGGGGTGAGGAAATAAAGCAAACAATGTTTAACTGTCTGAAATCCCAAATGAAAGAAAAACTGTCAGCCTGTGGGAAGTCACAGTTTGGTGTTGCAGCTCCTTGACAGAGTATGACAATTTAGTAGCATCTGCATAAAACCTAAGATACAGCTTTAAGATGTGAAAGCAGCTAAGTGTAGTAGTCTGGGTGGTTTTGTTTTTTTTCTTCTAGGTTACTTAGACATGTCTTTTTCAAGATCCTTGTGTGGAGGCTTTTTGCACTATCTTTTCAGTGCTTATGGGTGAACCAAAAGAAAACCCCTTGGTAGTGTGACTTAACTGTGTATTGTGCTACCATTAGAATATTATTCCAAATTTCCACTTTGGGTCTGTCTGAACACAGATGATGACAATCCCTGTCCTGGAATTCTTCTTAAAGGTGCTAAGTTTCTCTAAAAGTCCTAAAACTGATTTAAAGATTAAAATATTCTCTAAAATGAAACTTATGAAGTAATATAAACTGTACAAATAGACAATTCTCTAATAAAATAATCTTGATTTCTTCCTAAAAGATTAATACTGGGACTATGGTTATTTTGTTGTTTGGTCATTGTATTTGCAAAGTTTTACAGTGAATTTATGAACTTGTCAGCTTCAAATTCTGCTAATCAAAGCTATTGCAGGTAGCCTTTACGATCATATCTTAACACGTAAAGCCTTTGCCAACTTTGGTGTTAAATTCTCATTCACGTGTCCTTTCGTTGAAAAGTGCTTTATATATTAGTTTGTGGTAAGGAGGGGACAGAAGTGTAACTGATCTCTGAAGGACTTGACATGCGAGTGTTCTCTCTGACTTCTCAACACTCCTTACTAAGAAATCTTCCTTTGGCATTTCTCTCCAAAATGTACCTTCTGCTTCTTTAGTAATATTGAAATGGACATAACAGTTCTGGGACTGGTCTGGGAGTAGATGGGTTTTGTTCCTGGCCCTGACAGTTTCTGATTTACTGTGTGATCTTGAAAAGGGGTTGTAACTAATCCAGTTTGCTTATCTGTAAAATGGGAATAATGCTCGTGGAACTTTACGGTAATTTTAAGTTATGTGAAAAGCTTCTAGGATGAAGTTATAGAGGTATGTTTAGTTCATATAAAGAAAATTATTTATAGCTGGAACATTGTAGATACTGTGAACAGGCAACCTACAGTGCTGCTATTTGCCATTTCATTTCACTTTTCATTTTCTTTAATTCAGAAGTGGGTAAACATGTTCAAACTTTCAGAGAAACTGAATTTAAGTTTGGGGAGAGAAACAGAGTGTAAGTAACAAAAGGAGGTGAAAAAAATCATTTCACAGTAATTGCATCCACAAGTGCTTCCATTTTCCTTCCTTAGAATCCTAAAATATTTGAATTTGGGGGTAGGGTAGATAATCTCATCAAGACATTGAGCTTTTTTTGCTGGCCATTGAAATGTAGCTGGCTTTGAGAAGTGAGGGAGCTGTTTAGCAGAACACAGCAGTATGCCAGGATACAAAGAACAACTTACTGGAAGTATAAGGGAAAGCAGGATTTGGCCAAACTGGGATCTGGCCAGAAAGCTTGGGCTTAAGTCAAGAGCGGTGTTTGAAAACAAAACAAACCCATTGTTTGTCTTGGTATGTTTGCTAGTCTCTTCATCTTAGAAATTGATAATGGGCTTTATTGTAAAGCATTCCTTTAAAATAGTGATCTTGGAGCCAGGCTTAATTGGCATACCTTAAGCTAGCCCAGCCTCAGCACAATTGCGAGGTAAGACTTGTATATTAGGCCTTTGTATATTTGAAGAACGTATTCTAATAAACATTCTCTGTTTGCATATTCTGCCATTTTACAAGTCGTATTGCAGGAGGAAGAAAGGTGGAGAATGCCATCATCTTGCCATCTGCTACAACTGCAGAGCTGTATGACTTCTAAAACCTGTAAAATCAAGCTATGTGTTATACCATACCTTTTCTGGAAGGTAGATATAAAATAACAGTACATTTCCTCAGCTGCTTGCAGAAGTTCCTGTCTTCAAGTCTGAGAATGAGAGGACAAATCTAAGCCATGTTTTCACTTACATGAACGTTTTCTATTATGAAATTCACATGTACTTAATATAGGGTGCCAGGCTGATCACTGCAGCTGTTTAAAATAGAAAAGCAGATGGAACAAATAGAAAGATTTACCACACAGCTTGATCTCTTCCCCTGGAGCAGCCATTCATCATCAGCACTGCAGAGCCAAACAGCAAAACGAGTTTCCCTTCAGAGCAGCGATTGGGCTTGGAGAGGTGGCAGAGTTGCACGACAGCCTCGGGATTGGCTGGGCAGGAACACACCTCTGGAATCTGTTTATTTCCTAAAAATAAGATACAATCTCTTACATTTCATTTAGAGATCCTTTATCTTGAATTTAATATCCAAATAAAATTGAGCAAACACAGTTAACCTCTTTCGAACTGCTGTAATACTTGAGCTAAAGGAGTGGAATGAATTCAGGGGGGGGTTTGGTTTTTTTGGTTGTGTGGGTTTTGAATATTTTTTTTTGAGTACAATGAGGCCTGTGTGGGTTGTCCAGATCTGTTGTTTGTATTTTTCTGGGTGGGTATATATGATATTGAAGAACTTGCATCTTAACTAGAGCTGAAAGTTGTTTTTCAGATTTTATAATGTACTAACTTCAGCTTATACTGAAAACAGTTGTTCTTTTAAAGCTGTTTTTATATCTGTTTTGTAAAATTTTGTTTACAAAATTTTGTTTTGTTTACACTTGCAGTAAGGTCTTTCATTGTTTTTGTAAATATCAAGTTACTATTCCTGACTGTGTCTTAGTGAGCTCTGGCTTCCTTTTTTCTTTTAGATCAATTTAAATAGATCTGGAATTTTCTTGGACTTTTTTTTTTAATTTACAGAATTAAAATGTTCTGAAGTCCAATGTAAAATAATTTCAGACCATAAATGATTGAGAGATTTGATCTGCTGCAGTGAATATTACAGCTGAGTAAGTATCTGGCATAACTGAATACATCAGAACTCATTAACCTACTTCCTCTCAAAAAAAAAATCAAGGGAAGAAAATATTATGGAAAAATACATATGACTTTTATTGTGGTTCAGATGAGATGCATACAGAACCAGGAGGCTGTGAAAAGCTAGTTTGTGAAGCAGGAACTTGTGGTTTTTATCAAGTAAATAGAGTTTAGACAAGCAGTAAATATAGGAATATTGACTATAGGGGTTATTGTCTTCAGAAAGAAGAGGCAAAGATACATAGGAGAATGCGAATAGAAATGGATCAGAGGGAGGATTTAAGGCAAGAGAAGCTGACTACCATAAAGCTCTTTAAACCAACCCAAGTTTAGGTCATCTCCCCACCCCCCAAATAATTGTTTTTGCTTCTGTTTATTTAATATGGTTAAAGGCACTAGTTGATAATGCTTAAATTGCCAATCAGCTTTTGAATAAGCACCTACATTTTCCATATCTATATAGAATTAACATTTAAAGATTTTCAAAAGACTAACCTTGCTACATTATTTGAGTTGATTAATCAATACCAAAAATTCCATTATTAAATCTTTGTGTCCTCAGTGATGGTTTTATAACCTTTCACATTATCATATTAAAATTCCTTGCTCTTTAGAGTGATGAGCAAATAACACCTGCACTTATGGAGGAATTACTGACAAAAGATATTTTAAATTCTCTGATGCACAAGTCTCTATTTTTTTTTCTTTAAATTCTTAACCCAGAAAAGTGACTGAGAATAGCCTTCCTCAGAAGCTAAAAAAAAATTATGTAATTAAACAGCTGCAGATAGAGGAGTGAAATGGAAATGGTATTGTTAATTTCTAATTTTTTTTGTATATCACTTTTGTTATAAGTGATATAACAAACAGAAGTTAATTTTGCCATAAAGAAAACCTTTTTTTTTTTTTGTTTAGGATAGGAATGGGAGATGTAGCAACCTAATTTTTTTTATGCTCACTTTAATAACTGATGACTGGAATATTTTTAAATTTGTGTAATTAAGGGTAGGTATGTGAGGAGGGAAGCTTGTTCGCTGGCAAAGAGATTTCTGAAGACCCCCTTAAAGAAGGGGGTTTCTCTGGCTGCTTCCTCTACCCCTAGTTTTGTTTTTGTAAGCTGTGGGAGGTCTCAGAAGAACCTTTTATATCTATGCCTTAGGGCTGATATAACAATTTAGGGCTTCCAGGGTTTACCAACATTGTATTTCAATAACCTGAGACTTAGTAAGCCTGAATTGTGAACCTAGGCTTTAAGATCTAAATTTGAAAGGTAGCTATAGCTGTCTTCTAAATTGTGCATGAAAATGTGCAGGCCTTAGCACAAACCTCTCTCCCCTTTACATAAATTTTGCTGCTGTTTAGCCCCTTTTATGGAACAAAGGATGCATCTCTTACCTTTTTTCCAGGGGAGAAAAAGCTAGTGAGGAAATTCTGAGAGTTTTTATATTAAGTGACACTCTTAACCACCTAAAATATTTGCTGATACTAAGGTTGTTAGTAAAACTGGAAGCTGGTAGCAGAGGCCTTCAAAAAGCGTGATTGGCTTAGTGTTCCCTACTGACAAGTGCAAGACATGCATGTAAGGGGAAACAAATTCTTGGTTTATATACTGTGCTAGACTGTGCTGTATGTGTTTACTACTCAGAAAACAGTGACATTACAATACGTCTGTCCTATTCTTGGTCAAATAGCAGACAAAGAATTAAATAAAGAAATAATATAACAATTAATCCAAGGTATATTCTATGTTTTTTTTAAAAAAAAGTATAGAAGTAGTGGGACAGAAAGGATGGAAAATATTTAAATTAGACTGAGAGTCAGGTTGGAATAGAACTGTGAAGGAGTGGTATGGCACAGTATTAACATCAGTAGTGTAGAGAATGGGAACAGTATTTCTATTTTCTCATCATATGAAAGAATAAAGAGCTTCAATGTCATTATTGGGTGGTAGGTTGCAAGCAAAATATGAGATGGATACTTTTTTTTTTTTAATAAGCCACAGATAAACTTTGAAGCTTTATTTCTGTAGGCTAGTATGGCTGTCAGTAGTTTATACTGGCTCAGACAACTAGATACAAATTGGGAGATGTTTTCGGAAGGGTGTTAAATGGACAGCCCCATCTCTGGCTCAATCTGAGCTGCAGGTTGCTGGAGGCAAGGAAGGGAGTTCATGATGAGGGTGGTGGGCTGTGAAACAACCTTATGCTCTTCTCTGGGCCTTTGGTATTGGTTCTGTTTCCATTAGCATTAACCAAGGGATGACTGTGCCTTTGTCCCAAACATATGAGTAGCCCTCCCTCAAAAACACACAAAAACTTCAGTGAGGCATACAGCTGGAGGAGGGAGGGGGACGCTTGAACTTGCAAGTAGAAGAAAAAATGCAAGGGTCAAAAACGTAAATGAGGGGACACTGAGCAAAGCACTTGTTAACAGGATTTACCTTGTTAAAGGTGGCCCATGGAGGGTTGTTAGTGGCCAAATGCTTTTTCTCAATTTACATACAGGAAATGAATGGTGGTGGGGAAAAAAGCAAACCCCATAGTTGCTGGGATACTTGTATAGCTGTGACTGTTCAGCTGAACCATTTTCCCTAATGTTTTGCGTCCTTGGTGGCTAGGGATATAAATAAAAAAAAAAAAGAGGGGAGAAGTGCAACCAGAATCTCAAAATTTTATTTTAAGGAGCTGATGCTTCTGACATGAATGAGAGAGTGTGCCCTTCTTCCCCCAAAAGGACCCATTGAACAGCCATGAACTTGCCTGTATCCACAGCCCCAAGGAGGACTTCCCAGCTCACATGCCTCACATGCTGTGTATTAGTTCTCAGTAAAAGCCACCACCACTGTTAAAGCCTTAATTCTCCTATGTAGCTTAATTTAAAATATTACTGTTTCTCATGGAGAGTGTAGATCAGTCTTGTGTACTTGAGTAAACACTGTATGTTCATGTTTTCTGTACCAGCTGCTGTAGTGACAAGGTATATGCAGAAGGAACAGGGCAAGAAAATATTAACAGATAATGCTTTGGTTTGAAACTTACTTCCTTTAGTGAATCTTATCATCCACTAGGAAGTAGTGCTTGTTGAAGAGTGTTGATTCTTATCTCTGCACAGTTGTGGATTTACTGTTTGAAGATGCTGCTGTTGCCCTAAATTTGACCTAAGTGCAACACTATCCCACAAAACTCCAGCTAACTCAAATTCAATACTTTGATATCAGAGAAATGCCATTTTTCAAGCTAAAAGTGGAAGACACTGTTAAATTACTTGATTATATTTACTTACGGTAAGATTTTCAGAAATTTAATTGCTAGGAGATTTAGTTTCTGTTCTCAGCTCAACCTCAAAAAGCCTGGGCCAGTTTTCATCTTCAGAGGTGCATGTGTTACTAAAATAATATTATACAATTCTTGGAAGAACTGGTAAAAGAAGAGGTTAGTTTTAGTAATTGAGAGTGATAGGTATCTAGAGATGCTGATAGGAAAGACCTTAGTGTTGATTTAGGTGTTGTTTTGTTTGGGTGTTTTTTTTCCCCCTTAGGGTGGCTGTCACCTCACATTTGACCTAAACAGTGTAACATCTGTCTCTCTTGAACGACTGAACTTTGTAATTTTTTTCTTTTTGATTTGTCAAGTACTCCTGGATTTTGTCAGACCACCAGTTATTTCCAATGCTTAAAAGATGTACAAGGCTTAGCATTGCAGAAGGAGTCCTTAAATTGCAAAAGGCTCAAAACCCAATACCCCAGTTGAAAACTGTACATAGGGGGGACTTTGGAAGCATAGAGTTACTCACTTTGCAGGTGAGTGTTTCTAGATTATGAATTAAATGCTCTGGGGAAACAAGTATGTTCAGGAATATTTCCACCTGTTTTTTTCCTCCCATAAGTGTAAAAAAGAACACATCAAGCTTGCTACTTCTAATTTAGAAAATAACTCAGAAGTTATATGTGAAGAAAATACTGCACATACAGTCCTCTTCCTGGGAGAAGAATTAGAGGGGAATGTGGACTAAATTTCATGATGCTTCACAGACTGCTGTAAGGCACTGAATGTGCTGGTAATGGCAAAAAAAAAGGATCCTACACAAAGCAGAACTGAAAGTCTGTGTAAAAATAGTTTAATACCCTTGTTTGTGTTAGGTCAATCTG
The DNA here is from genome assembly GCF_003259725.1 of Athene cunicularia. Classification (NCBI taxonomy): domain Eukaryota; kingdom Metazoa; phylum Chordata; class Aves; order Strigiformes; family Strigidae; genus Athene; species Athene cunicularia. The sequence continues at coordinate 50,067,508 of NW_020799097.1, read as the reverse complement.
GAATTAAACACTGGTATGAGTTTTATAGTTTCATTTGCATACACACCATTCAATTAATAATAAAAAATTCCCAAGAAATACACTTCAGATTTTGGGCATGTCCATTAGATGCAGGGATACCAGAAATTACTTAAACTTGTTTTACTGTCATCTAAGAAAATTCTTTCAAGTCTTACATTTTCATGTAGATCAAGGTAGAGTGGCTTGATTTTGAAGCTGCTGAGGCTGCTGTAGGGCAAGTTCTGTTCCTCAGTCTGATCTGCTAGTCCATTCTTGGCTCCCAGCAACCCCTTACTGTAGGTTTTATTGCCTTCTGGTTATTCAGCCTGTAGGATTCATGTACTACAGATTCTTTTTTTTCATTTCAGGTTCTTACATTTACATGTTTTTATAAGCTGGGCAATACGTATGTGACTAAAATGTGTCATGAATTGACAACATTGGGTACTGTAGCATCTCATCACATTTACTTTATTCCATAAAATGAAAACAGTCAATTGGGTAACACTGCACAGAGGCAAAACCAAGTAAATGTTTAACTATGGTTACAGAGGTTTGTAGGAATGTGTTCATATTGCTTCTAAACGGACTTCTTCCTAGTGTGCTTTAGAGCAAATTAGTGTGTTGGTTTGGGTTTTTTTTAAACATTTTTAGATATGTATAAGAGTCCTTGCTCTTGCCTTGTCTTTGCCTTTGGCTTAGTATTTTTTAACATATCTAAATTTTAATATTGGAAAAACTAGCATGTATGAGTTACTGGAATTAATAAAGAGGTTTCTCTTTTTAAGCGGAGGAGGCAAGCCTCTCTGTGTTGTGTTTCATCTTATCACCTCAGTTTAGTGAAGGGGAAAAGATGGAGTGCTAGAAAAGACGGAAGACATCCTCATTCAGGAAAGGACCAATCTATTGTCTAGTGAAACTGAAAAGGAAGTTTCAGCGATTGAGATGGTAAACTAACTCAACAAGAACAGCAGATGGGGGAGGGCAAGTACAGATGTTTGGCTGGGAAAATGGTAAGTGGATTGGTTGGGTAGCTCAGAGAAGAACTGATTAATTTCTTATGCTGAGAGGATGCAGTAGTTTACCAATAATAAAGATAAATTGGAGAAAAAACTCAAAAAGCTCTTGTGTGTAAATTTCTTCTTTTAAATCTTAAGGAAAAGGTGTTGTTTTTTTAAAAAGTTTGGATTTCTTTTAGAAGATAGACACCAAAATTTTATCCTTGAATAAGGGGAGTGGTTAGCTTCAATTATGCTTACTTGTCCAGGATATTTCATCATGCAGTCCAGGGAATAGGCAGAGCACAAACATTTAATGAAATCTGGAATTTAATTACGTGTCCTGGAGGAAGTAGGAACAAATCTGTTTTGTCAGCAACTAGAAACTAAGTACAGAAATAGATTTTATCAAATCTGTAGTGACTTCAAAGTTAATGTGAACTTAATACCAATTTTAAAGCTCAACCAAAGTATTAGCTTCATCAGCAGGTCCCATTTCTTACAACAAAGAATTTTAATCTAGAAATAGAGTTGGAAGGCAGACATAGCTAATGTCTTCAGGCTAGTTTTTCAAACAGCATGTACACACCTGTTAGGTGGGACTTGACAGAAGAAATCCAGAGTTTTAGTAACATGATGTGGAGTGTTTGTATGTGTGTGCATATATCTCTCTGTGTGTGTATATATAAATATAAAAAAACCTGACAGCTCTGTGGGGTTAGATGTCACTTGTTCTTAATACTATAAACAGTTTAACTGGGGGGAATGGGGAGGGGGCAGTAATTCCTGAATATACTAGCGGTCTGTACAGTGCTGTGGCTAAACATGCATTAACAGTGCTTGCTTTGGTAGGAGAGTCAGAGTTGGAACCCTGTCTTGGTGGCTATTAGAATTATATTCCCTGTACTGTGGGGCATTACGCTTTCTGTGATATCCTTTTAATCTTGTTTCTTGTTAAAATAAATCATAAGCCTGCTCTGATAAATGGCGTAGCAGGAAACACCTTAGTACCCTCAGTGCCTTAAAATAAGCGGTGAAAGAAATCTTTGCCAAAAGGAAGCTGATAAATAATTGCCTCCTACACAGAGGGATTGGACTAAGTTATAGCATTCGGCTTCCAGTGGAAACCAAGGCAAAAATACATAAACTGTTTGTTCAGTCATTGTAAAAACTTGAGATACTGTAGCTTAAAACCCCATCCTCTCTGTTTTTACTTATGTAGACAGGTGGCTGTCACCTCTCCATACTGAAAAACTGAAGGAAAAGAACTAAATCCCCCAAAGTAAACTTAAGAGTAAAGAAAGATTTGAAACAAAGAGAGAGATTACAGTTGACTAATCAAATGTTTGAGGTCACTAAATCAGAGCTTTCAGGAGAAAACACTGAATGTGGTTTGATTTGGGAGGAAAAAGTGCGCGATTCATTAATTTGGGCTGGTTGACTGGATTATAGATCAAATAGAACATGGAAATAACCATGCATCAAGATAAGTTTTGGTATTTTTGCGCTTTCTAGGGCTTTTTTCTATTTTATAATGCTTCTGCTCAGAAATGTTTGTCTGTCTAAAATTTCCACACTACATATTCTCCGTTTTATCTGCAGCTATAAACTGTAGCAGTAGAAGTACTTTTGTCATTACTATGTCTTTATTTAGGAGTTTTATAGCTATACCCATATTTCTTTCTAAATTAGTATTGTTTTGTGTTAGTGAAGCATCATTTTGTGCAAAACCTGCATAGGTATGCCCTAACTCTTCCTTGGAAAGGATTGTTATGACCATTTCTTTGAGACAGTCTATCAGTTTTTTTCAGCAGATCCTTCTGATATTTGGCAGAAGCCTTTTTTTTTTTCTTTCCATGACTACCACTCAGCTTTGTCAGGGGTATAAGTATTAAAAAAGGATTTCCCTTTGTGTAGTTGCATGCTTCTGAAACTTCACAGCAGTTGCAGGCATTGCCTAGGAATAGGACGGAAGCTGTCAGATTGTGAATGCGGTGGTTTAAGAGAGTAAAACTGGGATCTGTCCAAAAATCTGCAATCTAGTCACATAGTTATGGTAGATGTTACTTTCCCCTGGAGTTGAAAAGGGGGAAATACATTACAGTTGGAACATGGGTATAAATGTTGCTGTTCACTAGAATTTCTGGAGCCTAAGGGCCCGTGATGTGTAAACAAACTTCTACTTTTGAGTAAAATTATCCCTGTACTGTAAGGCACCAGCAGCAGAATTGTGCCATAGTGCCAAACTTTCCAGGATTGAAGCTTAGTGGAAGTTTGTGCAGGGTGCTGTTTGTGTTTGAAATCATGCATGCAACCTGATTTCTGTCCCCTTGAGTGCTGACATTCTCTACAATTTCATAGAAAATGTGATCCTCACCACAGTCACTCTCCCAACTAAATTCTGAGAATATAAACTAAAATTTTAGTTAAGGACAAGTTTAGCATTTTCTCGTGTACAACTTATATCTTCTAAACTTCTTGTTGTAGGATATTATATAGATCAGGGATTATCAAGGCTTGAAAAAGGGAAGTTCCTGTATTTGCGTACATTGTCTTGGATCTCTGGTGGAGCTCTGTTTCATTGTTGTAGTCTATTTATGCTTTCCTGCAACTTTTGGAAATGCTGAAACCGCAGAAAACAAGACTGTGGTTCTGAGCTACAGCAAGTTCTATTTTAATCACTTTCGTCAGCTTTGTCCTACAGTGAAAGCTCTGTACTGTATCTCTTCATCATGGGGGGAGGAAGGGGAATGTAAGTTGTAATTAAGCTCTATTTTGATATATGATTTACATATGAAAATCATAAATGTAAGTGTTTTTTCCTAGGACTGTCAGAGCATTGTGAATCAATAGATGGTAGGCTGAACAGTTTTGAACCAGCCATTAAAATACAGTACTGCTTCTTTGTCCATGATTACAAATTAGGAAAAAAGATTGCAACTGTTAGTTTGCTTCCCAGAATAACAGCATTGCAACGTGAATTTGATGTTAAGTGGAAAATTCAAACCTGCTCTGGATTCTGAAGGACTGAGTATTTGATGTCCCAGGAATTTTATATTGGCTAGTTGAGATAGTTTGACTAGGAAACAGTTACACACTGTTGGTATTCGTACAGGCACTGCGGTGAAAAATAAACTGGTAGCCTGACTGTTTTGCAGAGTTTAGAGTTGTTCTTCTTAGGTAAGTTGCATATGTCCTTAGCTTCCATGTGAAAATTAAGTGTTGACCAAAGCAGATAACTCCTGGTTGGCCTGTTCAGCTGACAAATACTTTACTTTCTGGTAATATGGGTATGTTCTAGCTCAGTAAGGAGATATTGCTGCTAATGCATCCCTGGGGTAACACATTAGCAAGAATTTTAAATTTCACTTTCAACTTGGGGGAAAAAAAAGTTTGCAACATTTGATTGAAGCTCAAAAAATATGAACTAATGTTAAATATCTACATTAAAAACAATTCAAAATACTTCAGAAAGTGATACTTCTATCTTAATGTCATTGGCTTTACTGTCACTCAGGCTTCTGCTTTAGTGATACCACACTGTTCTGCGTAGGAAGCGCTGTTTATAAGATGACTGAAGTTCAGTTCAGGTGTTATGAACATTTTAAATCGGGATTTTAGAGGTTTTGATAATCTTAGCAGTTTTAGAAGCTCATAATATTAAATTGCCAGTTAAGTGGCTGTAATGTAACCAAACCATTGAAAAGAGGAGCAGAACCTACCTTACAATACTGTGAAAAATCCCTCATCTCCTAAGCAAGCACTTTGTCTCAGTATGCTTTGTGGAGCATTTTATCTCTTGGAATGTTTTCCGTGTTTGTTAGATGGCTCAGCTCCAGAAGTGCTTTGACATAGTCAGCTTGTTCTTTTCTTGTGTGCCTTGCTTGATGACATTTTTCTTCTCTACATTATTCAGGTCTGTAATGTGTGCCATATTATAATTTCTTCTTCCCTGCGTGTCCTTGATATATATATTTCTTCACATATTTGAACTCCTCCACATTCTGTTGTTTCCATATCACATATAGAACAAGGTTTTATCTTTCTGTCCCATGAACTAAAAATTTCATTCAGGCAGAACAGGACTTCAGGATTGAGCTGCTCTAGACTGTTCCTTAAAGGGTACCTTTCTATATCACCCTCTGCTCCATGGGTGCCTGGACATACAGCACTCTTACAGAAACAAGTGGTAGATACACATAAGATTCCAAATGCTAATTATTTTATTACTGAGATTAATATAACAAAACCATAGGCCTAGCTGCTATTATGAAATCACATTTTCACTCGGAAGAAATTCAGGATCTCTGGTTATTTTCCTGCGTGTGACTTCGGCTCAAAATTACAAAGTTCTTTCCATAGCCAGTTTCTTGTCTAACATGTGCCACACTTAACCCTGTCTGTGGCTGCTTTTCTTCACATGTCCCTCCTGTGTTCCCATGCATCTCTTAGCAGTCTCCGAAAGCTTGGTATGCCTGTAACGTAAAATGCTTTCATTCTTTTGTTTGGGGACTTTCCAATCCCCAGGTCATCATCCCTTAGGACTCCTTTCTAAGTGTTGCGTCCAAACTCCAGTACGTGTCTAATCTAACTAATTTAGTCTAAGTATATATTTCTTCTAATGTCACTAATAAATATATTCAAGAATATAGACTATGAGTGTATTCTGTATCTCTTTTAATTTAACTTACTCTGACATCTTCCAAAACAGCAAAAAAGTCCTAAGGTTCCCCCTGTTCTATTACAAGTAAATATCTTGTCTTGGCTACTCTGGAGTCATATATGTTTGCAGCATAAAAAAAAACCCATTCTCATTGTTAGATTTTTAGGAATCCTTTCTACAGTAATGTCTTAATTTAAAAAACTAGTTATATATAAGTTCTGTTTTCCAACCACTTTATAATTTATTTTGACATATGAAAATTCATTATTACTAATTTTTTTTTGTGATGACACTGTCTCAAAAGTACTGAGAACTTAAGCCCTGGGAGCTGTAAGTTATAAGCATGTCAAATACACTATTTTGCTTTAACATAAAAGGTCCACCTGTACGAGCAATCTTAAATTTTCTTTAGCAGACAGGTAGCATGAATTAGTTACATTGCTGAAGTGTTCTGCTGAGCATCCAGTAGCAGCCTTGACAGTATTTTGGAGTACAACTTGATGCATTACTGGCCAAAGGGAGAATTTGTTCTAGCAGTAGTTGTTAGGATGGGCTGAAGGTTAAATTGTTATGACAGTAACCACACTTGGAAACATAATCTATTATCGTTGAAAATTTCTTCCTGGTTGTTATCATAGGGAAGGGAAAGATTCCTTTGGAACGGCTCGTACAGTAATTAAAATGTAAACACTGACTATATGTAATGTACAGGGTAGGTTTAGAAATGGATTAATCAGTACAGCAATAACAATAAAACGCATGCTTGCTTTTTGTGATGTTCCTGAAAGCAAAGTGACTTTGGAACTGCTTTGTCAGGTAAGTCTGAGCCTACACAGAGATAACAGAAAGCCTCAGGTACAATTAACATGAAACATGTCATGCAGCCTTTACGGCAAGTAGAATGTCTTTTTCTCTTCCCTGTCTTCCGTAGCACATGGGTTTAATTTCTCTTTGCACATATTTCATGCCCAGAGCCTTTTCAAGAGGCAACTCACCATTTCTTCCTTGATGGATAGTGGACATCTTCCTCCTGCTATGCTCACTTTTCACCTTGCATCTTTCCTCTCCCTATGGCCCTTTGAGTTTTCTACTTGCCAAGTCTTAAAGCTCCTTTCTTACTTTGTGGAATTTAAGGAATGATTTTTATGTGGCTGTTGCCTTTGAGGTACCTGAAACAGTATTCCTTCTGCCAGTTTCTGCACCAGGTCACTTTTTTATTCAGTCCCTTTGGCTCTGTTCTGCTGCAAAATGCGGAGACTAGGAAGCATCCAATAGAATAGCTGGGGGAAGGAAGTGTTCAGGCTGCTAGACCAGGTTAGAGAATTGTGATAATCTGATTCGATCTCTTGTATATGTAGGTCATGGGGTTTTGTTTTTCCCCCAGAAGCTGAATATATCTCTCTGAAAGATCTCTGATCTTGCTTAAGAAAGTGAAGCAGTGATGTTCATTTCCTGTAGTAAGAGCTGTTAGAGTTTAATTGTTCTTGCTGCTAGGAAATGGTATCTCTGCAAGATAGATTTGTGTAATGTCAACTTCCATTCACTGCAGTTCTCTGTGAGGTAATTTATGAATCTGAAAAATCTTGATTATTTTTTTTTTTTTCTTTTTCAATCTTTTTTTCAGTCTCCTTTTCAGACATCTTAACAAGTCTTAGGGGTGTGTATGTATGCAAATATATATGTATACGTATGTATGTATATATGCAAAAAATCAAGTAATCTCAACTTTTGCTTTTGTAATTTGCCTAGACTGAGGGTTTTAAGCTAAGACCCCTCCTCTTTATCAAGTCAAATAGGAGTAATAAAAATCCTTCCAGTATTTCCAAGTAATTTTTGACACCAGGAAAGTCATCACATTCTTAAATGGTCAGATCAGTATAGTGTGTACAGGAAAGGTTGTTGCTTATTCTACCTTATGGTCCTACTTTTATACATTTTTAGATCAAATTAGCCTTCTAGGCAGCTGAACCACACTACAAATGCACAGTGGAGCCTGATCTGCAGTTCCCACTGTTCTTTTTGGAGACAGTGCTTTCCAAATTACTTTCCCATGTGTAGATGTTGATTATTTTCTTTGTCCTTACATGTGGGATAACTAGCTGTATTGAAATGTGTTTTCATAGAACCACAGAATAGGGAAGGACCTGAAGAGATCTGTTAGATCTATCAAGATGCCCCAGGAAAGAACCAATTATTGTATCTAGGCTGTGCACGAGAAGTTTATTTGCCCGTTTTAAAGACTACCAGCAGTCTAAGCTCAACAGAATCTCCTTTCTCTTCTCAGTCTCCTCCTTAGGTCAAATGTCTTTGTGGTGTTTTGGCTTTACTCCCTGTTCCCAGTCTTTCTTTCTCAGTCATCTTTTCTAGGCATCTGATCACTTTTGTTGGTGAGAATACAGAGGAGACCATTCAGTTCCCATCTTTGATATGCGTTGACCAAAACGACGGGGTATTCCTGCTGAGTAGAACAGAGAGGTTTGCTTCCTCTGTCTTCCTCTGTCTGTCAAGCTAAATTACTGTGTATGTTTTTTTCATGTTGACCTCATGATGCTATAATCCTTTATAACCTTAACTCTTTTGAAACAGAGTGTCTCTAGCATCTCGTTTCCCTTTCCTGTCTTTGTATAGTTGATGATTTCTATCAGAGGGTAATAATTTAAATCTCTTTCCTAAGAATTGTATTCCTTTTTTTAGGTGATTCCAGAACATTTCTCCAGTTTGTCAAGAGCCTTTAGAAGTTCAAGTTTGTCCTTAGGTTCCCACAGTCCTTACAAGCTTTCTGTTACTGGTTTGTTAATGTAAACATTCTCGCAATTCCATAGTTCAGGTTGCCATTTGAGTAGAATCATATTTGGGGGGGATTTTCTCTGAAATCCCACATGCCATGTCTTTTCATGCTGCCAGTGAGGCATTGATGGTTTCTCTTTCAGCATGACCGTTTTGTGTTCATATTGCTGTAATCTCATCAAGAAAAAGTTTCCTTAGCTTGAAGTCATAACTGTAACATGTACTAGCATCTTCCCTTCTTCAACCCTACTATGCTGTTGTGGAAGGCAAGTTAGAAAGATTTGTGGAGGATCTGTCCTTGTCATGCATGTCAAACTGATTTTTGGCTTTTCCTCTGTCACATATTATTGTCTAGGCACTTACAAACTGTTTTGCTGAAATTTTGTTTGTTGTTTTTGTTCTGTTCCATTTTTTTCAGGAATTGAAATTCAGATGGCTGAACTGGTTCCTTTTTTATTTCCTTCTTTAAGTAAAAGCACGGTGTTTTTTGTTTCTTTGGTTTTTGATGCTTTACCCATCCTCCATAAGTTCTTGAAAATAACACTAGCCAGTTCAGTCTGTTCTTTATATATTTCAGGTGAGGTTAGAGAAACCCAGCCAATGTAAAAAAATAACTTAAACCCTCTCTAGCCTGCCTTTCTGTCTTCTAGTCTGACAATTTGTGTTAATAGTGAGCTCTGAGGGTTAAAAAAGGAAATTTAGATGGTTTTGTATAAGTAATGTTACCTTTTTGTTATTTTCTATTCAGCTTATTATCTCATCTCCGAATTTCAAAAATTTTGCTTTTAATTCCAGGTTAGGAGGACAATAGATGCTGAAATACTGGACCTTCTGAATTTCTGAGTTTTTGGCAGTCTTTTCACCTTTCAGGGCTATGTAAGTGTGTGTTCCATGATACAACCATATGTCTGTGTGTTGCCTATGTCACAACATGTTGTTAGGTCCTAATTGTGTTTGTTAGTGGAAATAGCAGCTGTACCAAATAATTCAAGTTATATTATTTCTAATTGGAATATGGACAGAAGATCCAGACAAGGATTTTTATTAATATATCAGTTTAGCTTAGCTTTGATACTTGAACTCTTAAACTGAATGTTAGATGGCTTGTACCAACGATTTCCTGGAGAAGTAGCAATGTGCACTCTTTTTTATTTGCCTTGACTTCTTATTTAGGTCTAATGAAAGAGCAGGAAGTCAGCTATGGCTTTTGTAGCTGAGACCAGTTTCCTTGTCAGGAAAATGCTTTTATTTAAAAAATCCATATTGTGTACACACATTCACATAATATTAGGTGGAGCACAAAAAGTTTAAATCCAGATCTCTGAAATACAAGCTTTTTTTCTATTTTTATGGAAGAAAGTCTTCTCAATTTATGAATAACATTTAAACAGTGCAGTAGTCCCTATGTTTATCAAATAGCTGTGAATTGTTTACCAAAGTCCCAGTAATTTACAATAAGATGATTTATAGGAATCTTTCAAGATCTTTAAAGATTTAGATTTTTTGGTTTATGCAGTCATATTTGAAAAGGTGTGTCTTTGTTCCAGAATTTGAAAAACAGCTAAATTTTCTTGGTAATAGACCTTGACAATTTTTGTCTGATTAAGTTGAAAATGAAAAGAGAAACATCCTGCTCAAAGTGAGTATAAAAGTTCCCTTATAAAAGAATGATTGCATCATGTTAATTTAAACTCTCAATAAAACTGTAAACACATTTAATTTTTTTCAGATATAACCATATATTTGGCCTCTAATTTTGTAATATTTCTATTTATTAAATAAAGTGGAAAAAAGAAGTCTTAACGGAAGATGAGTGCAGCCTACCAATGATTCTTTCCTCCTTCATTTTCTGTAAATGGCCTTTTCACCAGAATGAAATCCTTTTGTATCCATTCTTTATTGCAAGTTTCTCCTTGTGCTTTCCCAGATAAGGAGTATTCTCTAGCAAGTCAAGTCATGTGGTTTAAGACTGGACCAGAGGACCAAAGAGTCTGGAGGGAAGTGCCTTGTCAGCAAGGCTGCCACTTAAACTAGACACACTTGTGCTTTTATGACTTGTCACAGCTGGATGGACCTGGTCTTGGGAGGCAAGACCTATGCTAGAACTTGGTCTTTCCTTGTCAGAAACAAAAACCTGAAATTCTACTTGTAAACCGTTAGGTAGGTGTGCAGAAAAGATGGTATTCCTGGAAACAGACTGATTGGCAGGACCTTTTAGATATTTAAGCACAGTTGCAAAATGAATGAGTCATGCCAGGCTTGACTATACACACTGTAATTTATGACCAGAGTTTTACTTGCTTAAAATTGTAGTGTAGCTGTACTAGTTCTTTAGTGGCTCAGGTAAACAAGACCTGAATTTCCAAGCTTAGCAAATAAAACTTCCTTTAGGTCTCCCATTTTTTTTGAAGGGGAAAGAGCATATCACATGGGCTTTTTCAACTAATTAGAGATGATTGCAGATCTATTTAAACTACTGTGTTAGGCTCACTGAGCAATGCAGCGTATGTTTTTGGAGTAATGAAACCGATGTCTGTTAGCCAATTTGTGTTTTGAAAAATTAGAATCATTAAAGTATTCATATCATACAAGTGCTTATTATAGCATTTCAAAATTAGAGAATATACCAAAATTTATTGTATAACTTTGAGCTGTTATCACACAGGCTATATAGTGAGTTTCTTTTGGTTTTGAGGTTTATTTGTCAATTCCAGAACTTCCTCATTGTACCTGAAGACATACAGCAGAGAGCCATTTTAACTTCATGCTTTGCTTATGCATCTCTGAAACCGTATTATTACAGTTCAGGTAGTTTGTTTTTTTTGTTTTAGAGGATGTATCACCGTATTTGAAAGATAAGGTAAAGGGTGTTTCTTCACCATATAAACTTTGTGGTGCCCAGGCAGTGGCTGAGTGAGTTCTTGAGTTTCTTTTCTGTCCTCCCCCATTCACACTCTTTGTATGAAATCAGCATTTCAACAATAAATTACCATCAGTAATCCAGCAGAATTTTTTGCACATGGTTAGAGAACTGTACGCTAATTCTCAATTACGAGTAATCAACATAAAGATATTTAGATTATGCATATTTAAATTTGCTATTTTGGAAGGTAAGGGCTTCATAAATACCTTATCTGAAGCTGAAAAGGGCCAAAATTTGGAATCTTGCTTGGCTCATCCAGTATTGATAGGCAGTGTCAGGTTTAAATACTTAAGCTTCAGACTTTCAGTTTTCATGTTTAAAGCCTAGAATTACTTGAATGTATGTCACACAGAGCTTTTGTTGCCCTAGTGAATTTATGAGGATGAAGAATTGAAACTGAATTTCTGTCTTTATTATAATATACTCCTACAGTGTCTCTTACTAGATCTTAAAGTGCTTACACTTTCACAAGGAAACCACAGCAGTAGCTGTTCCCAAGTTGACTTGACAATACTGCAGGAACAGCAGCATACATTTACATAGTTTTGTCAGTAGTCTGTTTTGCAAGTGCTGTTCCATATATAACCCAGATCATCAGTAAAATATAAGCTGTTTTGAGTCCTGATGTAAATAAATGTACACTGGCTTATAAAAGCTTCTTATTGATTTGGTTTTATCTCTTTCTTGTTTAAGCCATTTGTAAACAGTGGTTAAAAAGGTACACACATAGCTTGTGACAGTTTAACCAAAGCCATTTTAAATAGTCGGTAGCAGTTTAACTACAAATACTGCATATAGCTAAGGCTGTAAAAAGACTGCTTTCTCAACAGATCTTGTCTCCTCTCACAATATAGTTATCTGCTGAGCACAGCAACTTGCATGAATGTTCCCTGCTTTTGACTCCTGTTAGTTGAGTGAACTCTCTAGTAGAGTAAGAATGAACCCTGTGGTTCTCCAGGATTGAGCAGCATCAGCAAAGCCGTTTTAGCTGCTTGAAATCTGATACTATTTTCAGTTTTGGATGGTTGTTAATGATCTGACCAGAGTGATATTGCAAATATGTATCTGGAATCTAACTTGTCATTCATTATGGTTGTGTGTCTTCCAGGAGGTGTAGACCTGTTTGTCATATTAAGAGGCAGGGTTTATTAGCTCTGAAATGATGAAAACGGTGTCACGGTTATACAGTTTCTGCTCTGAAGCTGGCTTGCATTCAGATACCTTTCACTGGCACAGTAAGTGTAGTACTGTACTCAGTAGATGTGCACTTTAGACTTTTGGACCTGGATGAATTTGCAAGCCTAGCTGTATGACACTCTAAAAAGCTTTTGTTTATGGGCTAAGTATATTTCATACAGAATCACTGAGATATAGTGCAAGGGCAACCAAATAATGCTGCTTAAAGAAAACTACTTTTAAAATCAGATTTAAAATAACTTTCAGACATAAACTGTGGAAAAACTCTTGCCTCTCTTGATAAAGTAAGCTTTCCATTTCAGATAAGTGCAGTGCTTGGATAAATAAGAGCAATATATTTGAAGAGGATAATAATAAATCTCTATCAGATATTTATAGAGTGAGATTTCACATTGAATTTGATTACATATTTAGGCTTTATTCCTTCATGGATCAGTATACTAATTCATATTATAGTTTAACAAACAACAGGTTTCAGTCTTTTTTCCCAGGTGTTCATTTATTGCTGTTATGTTACAGCAGCTCCTAGAAGTTGCAGCCATTGACTGGGTTCCCACTGTGGTAACTACTCTAGCATGGTGTTTTCTTTCTGGTGGCCTCCAGTGAGATTATAAGTTTGTAAGTAGGTGGAAGAAAAAAAAAGTGTCTCTAAGACTTTGCATGGGTAATTATTCTGTGTAGATCAAAGTGCCTGATCATTGCCTCAAACTGAGCCATAATGATGAATGAGCAGCCAGTTTAACAGAAGAAAACCTAGCACTGATTGACATATAAAGGTAGAAAATAGAGCTTATGACTACAGCAGCACAGGTAGAATGTTTTTATTTAAGGAGTTCTTAAAAGAAGGCAGGGAGTCCTAGGATGAGAGGAAAGGACTAGTAACATTGGGTGTTAAGAGATCTCTAGTTTTCCAACAATCTTCTTTTCCTCATCTTTATTGTGCCATCATACAAACATCCTCTCTCTGGCACAAATGTTCACAAATTAGTCTGAGGCTCCAGTGGGGGGAAAGGTACTCATCTCAGCTACACCACTGTCTGTCAGAGCTGCACTCAGCATTGTTTCATCCTTTTTTTGGTATGGGATTGATTTTTGTTGCCACGTACATTCAAAGGCAAGCAACCAACAGTGTCCTTGAGCTGCCATAGGTAGGTGGAGAGATTGCTGGGTGTAGCTGTTCTATGGCTGGACATACTAAATGTCATTCTACTTGATTTCCTAAGGCAGCCATGGAATTTTGGAATATCCATGTAAATGTGCGTACACACTGTGGTATGTGTCGGTTTTCTGCCAGTCTGTATTCCTTCCTTGGAATAGACTGGAGGTAACAGTTAAAACAAATTGAACTTAGCACAGGACATTTAAAAAGGTCTTTCATTAGTGTCACAGCTCAATGTTCTGTAGAGCCACATGTTGAAACAAACTGCAGGAAAGCAAGCTAGTGGCCTTTCTGGGAACTTGGTGTGCATCTCTTATTTTCCTTTAGATCGGACTGTGCCCGAGTGGTCTCTTTTTAAGGCAGCACTGTCTGTCAATTAAGGGGGGGGGGGAATATGTACCTTCCAGGATGTATGACAGGATTGCTTTCTGTTTGCAGAGTTCATGTGAGCAGCGAATAGGAATATAACTGTAGCAAATTGCCAGCAAAAGAAACAATGGAAGAGATCATAGGTGAAAAATTCCTTAGAACTTCAGCTACTGTTAAGAATGGACCTCATGCTGTATTCTTCTTTCTTCTGCTCTTCAGTATGGAAAGGTCTAGTCTCTGGCTTGAGAATGGTTAATAAGATATGAAGTGTTAGGAGCTTATTCTCCAGTGGATAACCTGTGGATTTGCTGGATCAGCTAGAACTGGACATCCAGAAAAATTACTTGGAGAAGACTTTCTGCCTCCAGTTATGCCAGGGTGAGGGGAGTGTAATTCCTCCCTCGCAAGAGTACTCACAACAGCAGTAGTTATCAGCAGTACATTAGCCATTAGTTGTTTTCTTCTTTGGTAACAGAGGGTTTCACAGAACAAGAACATTTTGTCCCCATCTTCTGAGGCAAAGTTGAAGTACTTAACTTGCTGTCCCAGGCTATTACCTATCTGTCTCTGAAGAAGTAACCTCTCTCCCTGTTAGAGTAACTGATAGTGAAGCCGCTGAAGAACAACAAGAAAGGTTCAAAAATTAGCAAGAGCTGGTGCTAAAGTGGGAATGAATAGAGAGAGCATCTAAGCCTTTTTGAAGCACCCTTCCCAGTGGTGTACTGCGACTGTTTTTATTAGGGAGTAGGAAGAGCACGCTGCTCTTAATTTATTTTTCTATTTTTTCTTTCTCCCCTTTAACCTCTACAAAGCATTGTTCTCAGGAGCAGTAAGATTGTGTGCTGCTGCTTTTCCTAGTAGCTTCTTTCCCCTGTTCTGAAGCAATTGTTCTTTAGAAATTTTAAATCACCCTTTTCTTTGTCCTTGTCCCCCTGCATCTCAGTCACAAATCCACTGTGACCATAAAAGAATTGAAAACAATAATGCTTTGAGCCACACTTAAGTTGAAATACCTGCTGTCAGCTGTACTCTGCCATGCCTTATATTTGATGCCATTTGCTTCTAGTCTTGTGTTTATTTCACTTTATATTTGGATGAAAAAATAGTTGTACACAGCAACAGCATATTAAAAGTCTTTCTTAGCAATATATTCTGTGAGAACTGATGATGTGTTAAATTCTTCAGCAGTTAGAAAAATACAGGATTTTTTGTATAACACCGAAGAGTCATTCTGTGTTCACAGATTAATTCCGATAATGGTACCAGATAAAATTTGATCTTAATAAGGATACTTGAGCACTCTTGACCTTGGGAGTCATGCCATGTCTGTCATTAGAGGCCTTTGAACAGGTTGGGCAAACATCTGTCAGGATGACAAAGCTGTAGGTGATTCTGCTGAAGCAGGAGGTTAGTCTTGAATACGCTTTCAAGGGTCCCATCTGTCCTTTTTCTACATCTGGGATAATTTAGGAAACAGTCACAAGGAAATTACAAAGTATTCTGCATGGTGTACTCTCCAGATTTCTTTCAGATTTATTTCTCTTAGTGGTCATGGAGATTTAAATCACTAAAGAATATATAATAATTTTCTGTCACTTTCCATTAGACTTTCTGTACCCACCAGGTAAGCCAGGCAGAGTTCAGTAACTGTATATTGAAACTAAACAGCTGCTCACTTCACAAAGTTACCTCAAAAATAGCAAAGCTGTTGGCTAAACCTCTTTATCTCTTTGCTAGCACAGAGTTTTTCTCTGAAATCCCACTTAATCCAGAGTATGTATCTATAAAATAAGTTGTCTGGCCAGTATTTCTTGTCCTGCTCTGGTATTTGTAGCAGTGGAGCCTTTAAGAAAAGAATTAATTATTATTTCGATGGGGAGAAAAAACAACGAAAAACTTTTAGCAAATGTTCTAAGCTTGTTCTTTCTTTTTTGAATAAAAATAGTGCTGTAGCTGTGATAACAGCAAATCAGACTTGTAGGGAGAGGTAGTACCTTTTCTTGGACAAACTCATACGACTGATAAAAGTAGTAAGCTTTCAAGCCTGATCTGAAGTAGAGCTTGCCCCCTGTAGTTTTCCAGCTGCATTAGTTGATCTGATGAAATATATTATTTAAAAATAAACTGTATTTTCTTACAGGATTCTTTAGTAAATATTTTGCAAACCAGAAATCTCATAGTCAGTGATCATGTTTACTCCTGTGGGATTTCTGTTCTATAACACTGCTCCATGTGAAATAGTTTTCTGCTCTAAGTATTATTAATGGAAGACATAGTATGGGGGAGACTAAATGCAGGCAAATAGCATTTAACCTCTTCTAATTTGGGCAGAACTGGGGTTTAGCCGTTAATCTTTGAAACCACTAGACAGTTGGATCTACTCATTCTTGGGTTTTAGTGACTTTCTGGTAGACCTTCTGTATAACCAGACAATTTTTCTGTCAGTTTGCCAAGAAGTAAGTAACATCTATTGGTTTAAGGAAGAAGGTACACAAATATTCCAAGGGTTGGTTTGGTTTTTTTCTTTCAGAATTTAAACTCAGTTTCACTGTCCTGTCCAGGGAGCTTTAAATAGTACTTCTGCAAAATGCATTCAGGGGGTGAATCTGTCCTGTTTCAGCAGCGTGCATTTGTTCAAATAGGGCACTTTGAAGTGCTGTCAGTTCTTGCCTATAACAGCAAAATACTTCCTAATGAAAACAGGTATTCAGAATGGAATACTGCAATGTTTGGAATTACTGTTTAGAAAAGTTATTCTTCAGAATATGGTATGCTAAATTATCACAATAGCAAACCCCTTCTTTGAAGGAATTCTCATTTTTCCATAAATATTCTTTATGGAAAACTGGGGGGACAGAAGGGGGAGAAAACCCCCAAAAGCCCTATTTATATGTTTCCAGGCAACACAGTGAATATTCTTCATAGGATAACTTTAAGTACTTTCAGGAGCTTGTTGTATTTGTGTGGCTTTGCTGTGTTTACACAAGCTGCCTTGGTGAGATCACTTGCTTTGCAGTGTGATTGGTACATGCCATGCTATTAGCAGCTCTGCTGCATGGAGATCTGGCTATTCATAAATGCCCAAATAACATCATGAGGTTACAGTGAGGGAGCCAAACTGCACTTTTTTAGATCATAATCCTCTAACTACGTGCACTGAAGCAGGGGACCTGTGACTAATACTCTTAAGGAGCTTCAGTGAGGCAGCTGCCTGAGTACGTTCAGATGCAAGGTGTTTTTTCAGTTTTTAAGGTTCACCTCATCTTTCATAGCCCTTATAGAATGGCAATCCAGTCCTTTTTGCTGTCATATGAACAGGTAGGGGCACTAATAAATAGGAACACCCAGCCATCTTATCTGTACTGACTTTGCTGCCCAAACAGAAGTAAGTACCAAGAAACCCTTCTTTTCTCAGTAGTAGGAACTGCATCAAAGAGTAACGAGTTTTAAGGAGGGATTGTTTTTGCTATGTTTATTTCCATCTCCTTGATGTGGATTCCTTGAGTATGTCATCCAGAGTAAGGACTGGACCATGAACACATTGCTGCAAAATGAATAGTGACAAACATGTTTTGAATGACAATATCCTTCTTACTCTGCAGGACATAAGACCATACTTACAAAATGCAAGGAATAATACTCATGCATACAGAGAGTATACAGTAACCAGATAACAACTGTATGATGAAATCTATTGAAGGAGGTGTTCATCAAATAATATTTGTATTAGGGCTTTAGATTCCTCACCTATGTGGAGGTAAGGGAGAGTGACAAGATTGCTGTTATCATGGTAGTTTCATGCTCTAGCAGACTAGTGGAAATGGGGTTGTGTTGGCTTACAGTAAAACTGCATTTAAACAATTAACTTTGCAGCCCTAAGAGTTAGAAAACTATATTTCCTACAGAATGTGTTTTCTGTGGTTTATACAAATACAGCAAGTTAGCTGATTAGCTATTTGAATCTCCCTGGGGCTATTGTATATTGATGTTCTTCACTTCTACCCTAAATTTGCATGGAGGCAACGTACTTCCAAATATATGTGGCTTGTTTGTTTGTTTCTTAAGTATAACTCCACTTCCCAGTGGAATAGCTGTCCCTTTCTGCAAGTAATATTCTGGTTATGTTTATGTAATGGTTTGTGTGATCCCTTGGAAAAAATGTAGGCTAACAAATATCCCAGATAAGTAATCGAAGTATGTTTACAACATGTTTTGTGGTGCTGTGTTGGACACACCTGAACTAGCTCTGACAGGCTGGTACAGTGCGGTGAAGGACTGCACCTCATGTCCCTTAGAAGCTGCCTAGCACTGTGCTGCTAAGAGCCCTGCGCTGAAACAGCAGTACTGCTTCCAGAGCTGGCTTGTTAGCAGTTCTCTTTGTTGCTGTGTGTCATGGCTAAATAGTCCTTGTTCAAATCAATGGCCCAGATTCTTACAGAGCTTTTTCATAAAGCTGTTATTGTGTCCTAGAAGAGACCAAAGGAAGCAAATCAAATGTTAGGCTATGTTGCAGGCTAGGGAAACCAGACAAGACATGGTATTGTACATTTTCACCTTGAATGCTATGTAGCTTTGGCCGTCTTATAGAAGGCACAGCAGAAATAGGCAACTTAGGTTACCAGAATAGGCTGGATTTTGGATGAGAAGATGAGAAAGGATAGGGAAGGGATTATGAATTAAAAGAGCTAGTTATGTGTTCCTGTCTGCCATCTTATTCTAAGAAGTGATGCATAAATTAAAAGCCATAATAACTTTTGTGTAAAGCAGAATGTTACAGGATAGTTTGGAGGCAAGAGGAAAAAAAACCTTAAAGCCTAGTTCTCATCTCCTACCCATTCCTCCTCCTCCTCCTCCCAGAAATCCCTGCTCTCTTCCCCATTGTCAATATTTACAGTAGTTATATTGAAGGTGTACAGTTATAAAAGTCTAACAGAGAATAGCAAGACCATCAGTTACATAAAGGAGGGAAAACACCTAATCATTATAGCATGTCTGGACAGACTCTTGCAATTTACATCTCTGGTATTTGCTAACTGTACCTTGGTGGGGATGATAAATGATGATTTTTAGTATACAGCTTTGAGGGAGAGGGGGGAGTGAAGGGACAGTACAGCTCAAAGCACTGTACAAGCATTAAATAGCCCTAATACATAGCTGGTGAGGTGGGCTCTGTATAAGGCAGCCTGTTTTACCCCTGCTGTGTGCCAGGAGGCTGAAACAGAGATAAGGTTAAACAGTATGTGCAGAATTCAAGGGCACAGTTTCTTTTTGCTTTCTTATCTGTACAGACTTTTCAATTGACTTTTAATCCTTTCTACACAGGCTGTTTAAAATCCCATCAACACTGTTTATAAATGGAGATTCTTTTTCTTTAATAATTCAGCCTTACTCAAGCAGACCATTTTCAAATTACTACTGAATGCTGCTGTATTCATTAAATCTTAGTGTTGCCAGTTGTCCACTGTTTCTTGCCTACTGAAAGGCTTTGAGTCCCTCTTTACTTTGGGACTTAACTGTTTTTGTTAAATTGTGTTAACAGGTGCTCCTACATCTTTTGTTGCTGGCCTGTAGTGTTAATTGCAAAGTCAACGATAGTTCCATGTCTCTGAAAATCTTGTCTTGATAGATACTCTGTGTAAATGTGATTTATTGTATTTGTTCTGAAGATGAGAAATAAAGGCAGGCATCTGGATTTTCTTTCTAAGATGCTATAGATTTAATAACATAAGGTTGTCTCTAAATAATACTGCTGATTTTAGAAGGAAATTGTAATCAAGTCCATTGAGTTGCACTGAAGACTAGTTTTCATCTGTAACCTGTATGAACTTCCAGCTGCTGTATGAACCACTGACATAACCATCTGGAACTGTCCTAAGCTTGAGTAAGTGTTTTTCCAAAGAGTAAACAAATACAGTAGCTGCAGTGGAAGGAATAGATAGGCTACCATTTTATTTTCACATTTCATTTGTGTGTTTGTTTGCTAGCAGTTCTGCTTAATAATAAAACTCGGAAGATCAATTCTAAGAACTGAACCCATCTGCAGAGGTTATACAACAAAGCTCTCAGACCCTTGGGAAGGATTTAGTTGAAGTTTGGTCACAGGCTTGGGTCAACCCATGTTTGCTGTGAAGTGCCTGTCCTACCTTAAACTTTCACTGTTTGAAACTTCAATGAAGTTGAATCGCATACCAAACCTCACCCCCTGAAAACTGCTTTAGTCTGAGACGTGTGGTTTCCACTCATTGCTGTTGTACTACACAGCAGTTTATAAAGCTGCTGACCTGGGCGAGTCCCAGGTATACTAAGGGGGGCTGTCCTCAAGCCAGACAAGTAGAGGGATGCTTTGCCCTAAGGAGTCCTTGGCCTCAGATGCTTGCTTTTACTCTCCCCACCTAAGTCTCTGGTTTGCCATCCTTCATTTTCAGAAACTGGCTTTTTACTTTCCCCTATCCTTAATGACCAGTGAATCCAGCTGTCAGGCACTGAGAAGGAGTGTTTTCTTCTATTTTCTTCTATATGATGTATGGGGAGAGTTTTTGACAATGTTGTGGTGTGATACTAACTGAAACTCAGCCTGCATTTAGTGAAGTTTTGCAAGTTTCAGGTTCATAACAACAAACTCAGTCTGCCAGACTGTTTTTCCTGGGGTGGTTCAGACATTTTCAGTCTGCAAGTGGCTTTGATAATGAGCCATCACCAAAGCTCTTGCAGAGCTAGAGGTCTTCTGGAAATAGCAGCAACCTGTAGCAGAGCAGAGATCACTCTTGCATACCTTGAAAGAAAGTCTTTGTAGGTGAGGGTTTAGAGGAGTTCTGGGAGCCTGCTTTGCTTGCAAGGCATTGTCCTGAAGCTTTAGTACATCACTCTAAACCCCCTTTACAGTTGTAGTTCTCATGTCGTGGAAGAGCTGAGCTGTCCTAGTTCAGGAAGCAGTGGGGGCAAGAGAAACTGAAAACAATGAAACAGTAGAAAAATGTTATCCTGATTTCTGTCTGTATTACCCAGTTTTGTGTGATCCAGGTCATAGTGACTTTTCATATCTGTGCTTGCTGGAACTAGCACATGCTCTGAAGGGAGAACATTCTCTGTTCTGCACATGGCACCACTAAGTAATCACCGGTGCTCATAGTAGTAGGGTCCAGAGTCAGGCAAGCAGGCAGGGCTGCTGCACAGATCCAGAGCGCGTTTCAGTTAATTACAGCACAACCAGGCTAATAGTAAGCAATTCAAGGCAGGGTAGTAAGAAGAGGAAAATCATATTCATTCTACAGTAATTTCTGATTCTTTGAAGTAGAGAAGTAATGGTGGGGAAGGTGTAACAGTGAGAGAAAGGAAGAAGGGATGATGTAGGGAGGAGGGAGCCCAGGCTGAGAAGAGACAAGTCAGTTTGTGACTGAACTGTGATGAGTGTGCACTGATCTGGATCTAGAAAGCCCATCTGTTCCCTATACATTCTCATCTTTTAGGTGTCTTCTTCAGTAACTGGCTTTTGTGTTCTGAATTTTGTGACTATTTGCTGAAGGTGCTTCCTACCAGGATGGTCTTGGTGTACAAGCCTTACCAGTACATGTGCATTGAGGGATACACACATAGGTCGATATCATCTAAATGCAAAGAGTTCCAGTATCTACATATGATTATATTTAAGCAGATTTCCATTACATAAAATGGGTTATGACCCAGGGTTCTTCTGAAGTGTCTTTCAGTGTGCATTCTTCTGAGTCTCCTATGTGCATTTGGCTGTACTAATCAGTTTGCAAAAATACTGGGCAGAGAAAAAAGAAAATAGTTTCACAGTATGGAACAGATGTGCTGATTCTTAGAAGTGGCACTTGGAAATTAACTGAGAACCTTGGAAGCTTTCTTTCTGGGTCTTTCCCCACCAACTTTTCACATAATTGCAACACCACTTTAAGTTTTCAAGTTGGTTTAAGGGCATCTAAGATGGGATCCTTTCCTTGATGTAAACTGTTGTTTGTAAGCAGCAAGCCATGAAGATTAAGCATCCTTCCACCACAAGAGCTGTATGCTTCCCAGGGTAATGTACACAATACACTTATGTAATGTTGAAGGTTGTTACCAGACTGAAAATATGTGCTGTGTCTCCGGGCAGTTCACTTAAATCTTCAAATCTAATTTGTTGACTCTAGTTCCCTTCATGTTTCACAATGTACTGTTAGTTACAAACTTTCTTAGCAGCTGCCCGCTCCCTTTGGCCCCTGAGACAACTGGGAACGTGGGCTAAAGGTTGTAGATGGTCTGATCAGGAAGTTCACATCAGTGTCAAATGCAGTTGTGTAGCTTCTCCAACAGTTGGTGGAAGTTTTGTGGAGGAGAGGAGGAAAACATATTTAGGGGGAGACTTGTATTAAATGTGGGGAAAATGGATGCAGCTGTATTCCTTCAAATCTGATGGTCACCAGAATAGCAGGATAAATGCCATTAACATTTAATTGGTACTTTGCTAGATGTCACAGAAAACAGTAAATAAATTTGCTTTTAGAGGTTTCATTTACTGTTTGAAAACTATAAAGTGGTGTTGTCAAAAAAACCTGTTCATAAAACCCAGTTATAATATTCTTCTATTTTATTAAAAAAAAAAAAAAAAAAGTTTTAACCATGAGCAGCTAAGTTAAGAATTTAGTAGGATACTCAACTGCAAAAAATAGACAACTTCCATCAAGAAAGTTTGTTCTAAAAAGGAGTGGAAAAGGCATTTACTTGCCAAGTTCTTCTGTTTTTACTGTGGCTCTTGATGATATTACTGGCTTTTAAATAGGCTGCAGTCCTTCCCATGCTGTAGGTGCTTTGCATTGAGCATGTTTTCAGCTACTGCTGACTGAGAATTGTTAGCCAGTAACTCTGTGTGAAGCTGATTGCTTTAAGACTGGCTTGGATACCTCTGTGTCCAGTGTTCCTTAGTTCTTTACCTTTTAGAAAAAAGTTTTGCATAGTGACTTGTTTGTGGTTGTTCTCTCTTTTTAATAGCAACATATAAATGTCAACAAGCTGGCATGCAAGGCAGCATAGCAGGGTTGTAGGATAACTGTGGCCAGCACCTTTCTGTCATTCTTGTATCCAGATGCCTTCTTTGCTTACCCTCTCTCTTGGAGAGTATTCTTGTGATTTCTCTATGCTCAGCCCTGGGTTTGTGCCATCTATCCCATACATGCTGGTTGCTTATTATCAGGCAGGCCTGTCAGTGCTTAAGGATGTAGTGTCCCTCTCTTGGGAAACTTGTGGCCGGTAAGGCTTTCTTAAAACAAAGGATTGTTTGTTGATATGTAAAGCAACAATTCAGAAACAAGAATATTGAGCCAAAAATCTAAATGTATATTTCGTTTTACATGAATGTCTGTCTTGTTATGAGGCAGATCAGGCAGTTGTGTTGGGATTTTTTTTTTTTTTTTTCATCAGTGAGTACTCATGCAGAGAGTTAGTCTGTTTTTAGGACCCCATAAATAGTGTAGTCATTCCTCATGCACATTCCTTTCCCTCCCCTCCCCACCTGGAAGATTGTATTGGCAAGGTAAAAATGGAATTTGGTCATCTGGGGCTTCTGGCAGCTGGTTACGTAGTGTCTATAAAATGAGTGTTGCATGCATACACCGAGTGTCTGATGTGTTTCGGGCAGCTTCAGCCCTATTATACCTGTGATACCGGGGAGGTCACAGACAGTGCCCAGTGAGCTAGATGTGTTCTGGATGTACTGTAGTTACTCTTCAGGTTTTTTCAAAACTTGTTGATTTAACATCATGTATGCTGGCCACCTGGGCTGTGCCCACATTCCCATCCAGAAATGTAGAGCCCCTATCCAGGGATTTTATTGAGTCTTTCCCTGATAACCAGCTCCCCAGCTTGCCTCTAACCACCTTCTTCCCTCTGCCCCTCAGAGCAACTGTGTTTAAGGAGGATACAGAGCCGTTAGGAGAATTTGTCCAGTTGCTGTATCATGTGAAACAGGGCAAAGTCTCCACTCCTAACGTATTTGCTGTACAAGTTTATATGGGGGTTATCTTTCTTTCCTGTTCAGGTCAGCTTAGGTGTGGTCGGACGATTAATTTTGATTGCTTGTGTGCGAACGTTTCTCTCTGCCAGGGCAATGTGCTGCCAGAAACAACATGAAGTCTCAAGGGACCATAGTATAAAACATTCCCTCCCAGCAGTGTCTTGACTGTATTTTGACAAAAGAACTAATGCAGGACAGCTATTAAGAAAGCACCTGCCTGTGTATGTAATGCTGCATCAATCTTCTATAGCCCTGAGAATGAATTTACTGTAGAATATGTGGCCCTTGCACATGAAAGAAAGAATATAGATGATATTGCAGTGTGAATTTAGGGATGCAGGGTTTTATTTAGTCTTACAGAGCAGAGAATCAGCTTCTTGGAAATAAGAGGGGCCTGGGGACCCCTCTTACTTGCCACAGCTAAACCTCCCTTTCTGGATCCTGGTTAGTGCAAGCTCTAAACTTCACCTGCCAGCTGTCAACATGCAAACACGTTGCCTTAGCAAAATTACTCCCACAAGGCTTAAGTTTAAATCTACATGGATGATCTTGAGGAGTCCTCTCTCTTTCCATAGCCCAGTGCCTGAATTCTGCCCTGCCAGTCTTCTCCAGTTCAGATCCTAATGCAGATCCTGGCTCTGGTTTCTCTGTGAGCCCCAAGTCTAACCAAAATGATTTCTCCTGGACTCATCTCAGTCTTGTTTGTTTTAGCCATCATGCAGTGATCCTTGACAACTTCAGACCTGTGCTTTGCCAAGTCATTCCGTATTTGTTGCAGCTCTAGGAGTTGGTCTCTGACCCTTGTTGGCTACAATCCAATTTGGTTTAGCCTCAGCCCTATCAGCTTCAGAAGGGTGTGATGGTACATGTAAATTTCTCTTAAGTTATACTAAGTTATAAATAATTTGTTACTCTTAAGAAATTTATCTTTACATTTATAAAAATAATAGAATGAATGATTTTTGTGGTAGTCAGAAGAGTAGGACTTCTCAGGAAGATGACAAACACACCCTGATAAAGATAAATCATCCTCTTTGTTGTTGTTAATAATAATAGGCATGTCAGCAAATGAACCAGAGTGTTTTGCTAGTAGTTTACAGGCTTCAGTGATCATTGTTGCATCTCCATCAGTAGTGAAAGTATAGTCCAGTTCTGCCCAAGTTTTCATTTGCTGCATTGTTTTGCTGACTTGGAATCCCTGCTGAGCAGTTAGAGGGCAGTTGTCACACTAGTGAGAAACAGAGGGACAGGTATTGATTTGTAGTTTTACTGACAAAATGAGGAGGTGTTTGAATACTATCGCTTTGTATCCAGTGAAACAGATTTATAAGCTCAAATGTGAACTGTAAACACCAAAACTCTTTTTTTGAGGACATCATTTCTATTTTAATACTATCTTAGTAAAATCTGTGTGTGTTTAGCATGGTATGTCTGCGATTTTATCTATTAACTTATACTTTGTTTATTTACATTTGAAAACTGCTATAAATCAGGCTTTAATGGTAGCTTAATTGCAAAATAGTGATTCTGCTATGGAAATCTGAGAGCATTGTTTTTTCTTGTAGCACGTCTGCTGTAGTTTGTGTGTGGTTTCAGCACATTTGAATTTGGGGGGCTACATGTACAGTGCTGGCCTTTCCCAGGACTTTTGAAGTATTGCATGTTTAAAATGCTGTGTCGTAAGTAATCAGGGTGGTCCAGCAACGGTAGGTGGCCTTTTCTCTCTCACAATAGTAAGTGGTTGATTTTAAATTGTGATTGTTAACAAACAGTGGATTTACGGCTACATTTCAATATCGTGGTTAACTTTTTTAAAAAATAAAGACACTTATTTGAGTAGAAAGTGCTAGAATTGGTTTCAAGTCTGTTTTGACTTAGTTCCCCTAGCAGATAAGCATTTGAGAAGGTATGTGGGGCAAGGTATTAACAGTTCCACAATTTGGACATCATCATTGCAGACAGCAGCATTGTAAAGCCCAGAAAAGTTTGTGGTTTTATTGAGATCCCAAGCCACTGGGTTGCAGAAATCTCCCTTCAGTTTTTCTTCAGGGACCCAGCACCTTTGTGACCTGTGAAAAAGTACCAAGGGCAGTGGGGGTAGGAGGGGAAGGAGATAGCCCAGCAGGCAGCTTGGTGGCAGGCCAGCTTGCCCCAGGGGCTTTGAGGGAACCCTCCAAGCTCTGGGAAAATCCAGGATTTATGAGGATGCAGAAATTGTACAGTGTTAAACAGGGGCACACGCATAGTGTCCTTAAAGCACATGTTGGTAGTGGCATTGCAGCTTGCTGAGCATGCTCTGGGGCTCATCAGAGTGGATGATGGCTGTCGCTGTTACTAGTCACAGGGCAGGGGTGGCCCCCAATGGGTCAGGGGGCTTCTGCTCCTTGCTGTACCCCCTTGGGCGAGTGTTGGTGTCCTTTTAATTTACAGTAAGAGAAAGAAACAGCATATTAATCCAAGTGTCAAAATAGTAAAACCTACTGTAGGAAATGGTCTTGATTACTGAGTAGGAGAAAGACCAGATCTTTCAGAATTTGTACAGCGGGAAAGCAGTGCTTTTTTCAGTTCTTCTGTTTAAAAGGCGAAGACCAGTAAACTGATTTGGGTCAAAATGTCTTGGCCATGTCATCTTCTTAAAGATGAAGAATACAATCCTCTCTGATTTTAAACAAAACGCTGATAATAACTGGCAGAAATGGTGAGAAATATGTAATTAATCTGGTTTTTGTTTTCATGAGTCTCCTCAAGCAGAGGTCTTCTGGGTTTGTCTTTGAATATAAAAGTAAAAGAAACAGATTTGGTATGAAAATGGCAGATCTGGTATTATCTCCTTAACTTATAACAATCGGAGTTGAATAGTACCTAGAGGATGATCTGTTTCTTTACCTGCTGTTAATAAATCAGTGATGTGGGTTAATGTTCTAGGATGATGTTACTTACTTTTTGCCAAGATAACGTTCTAAAGGAGTTGATAAATCCTGTAATATTGTACTTGGCTCTATATATCAAACAAATGTGAAAAGAGATTCAGTTTCGAGGAACTTGCAACAAGATAGGTTGTTATAAAAAATGCAAGGGGAATACAGCTTTATAGGTATTTGGATTTTTTCCTAATAAAAAACCTTTGGTTTTCCAAAACTCACAAACTCCAGACTCAGATAAATAACATATATTATTTGGGTCACAGCTAGTCTGTGAAAACTGAAAACAGAAGAACTTTTTTTTTTCCTGTCTGCTGCTCTGAGGCACTCTGAGCATGTGCCTGAAAGTGGCAAGTGTAAGAAGAAAGCCACTAAACAGTTCCCCAAACTGCAGTTACTGATACAAGGGTTCCTGAATCTCTAGGGTACTTCCTATATTCGTTTAGTAGTCTTATTTGACTTGATTTTATCTCATTGTAACAATCAAGCTATAGAAAAAATAGCTGAGAGTCATTTTGAAGTGTTTTAAATGACATGACATGCTTTTCTTCTTGTTGTTTTGTGGGGAGAACATTGAATTTAGTTAGAAAAAAAAATCACAGGTTTTGGCTGTAGTGTGGATATATATGAGATAAAGGGTTGATGCAAAGAAATCTAACAAAGTATTTTATAAATTGCTAGTACATTCCTTGGTGAAGACTCTACAGAAATAAGCTTTTTGTTTGTTGTACCTGCAAAATCGAATCAGCCATGAGTCTCAGGTCAGAGCTTCAAGCAATCTTCTAGAAATACACCTGAGCCCCTAAGGTTAAAGATAACAAAAACCTGGTGAGGAGAAGGCTTCTGGGTTGCATGTCTGTATGTACCAGAGTATGAAAGTAGGTTTTAGTTGCAACTTCTTCACAGGACGCTTGCACAGCATTTCCTGCATGCTCACTGTAACCTCACAGCAATGCAGCTCTGGGTCACCTGCTCTCAGGTACTCCTAAAGGCATTTTTTCCCTATGTGCTTGCTGCTGTGTCTCGTTTGTGTCAGAAGCTAATAGAGATGCAATTCACTGCTCTTTTCATATAAAGACTATTTCTGAGGTCAAATGCAGTTTCAAAAAACTAGAAGCCTTAAATGCAGAGATGATTCACCTGGCCTTCCCTTGCTTTGAAGGCACACATTTGTGTAAAAGGTTTTGTTTGCAACGGATTGCTCAGAGTGATAAAGCAACCTCGATCCATGTGGGACAAGCCTTCCAACAGCATCTTTACACGGTAGTGGTGAGGCACAGTCAGTCAGCATTCTAGGATAGCAAAGCACATAAGGTAGTGCATTGTCTCATTGCTCTTAACTGAATCAATTATGAGGACTAGGAGTTGCAGGAAGTTCCCAGTTTTCACTCAACTGAGAAAGGATATTTGTCCCTTTTCAGTATTTGTCTTGGGAAGAGAGGGCCTGAGAAATAGATAGTGAAGTGGATCCCAGCTCCAAGGAGCTGTGGAAAATGTCTTGGGCTTTGGTGTGACCTGGCAGCTTGCTAACTGAAGGGAATAGCGAATTTGACCTCTTTAGGCCAAATAAGTTCTAGACAGCCATGAGCTATGTTAAATTTTATTGTTCTTGATTGAACCTCAAATACATTCTTTTATTAAACTAGGGCTTTTTTAACCTTAATGTTTTAGCAGTGAGAGAGACTGCAGAGTGGCTGGCAGCCTGCAGATGTTCCATTCCCCAGAGAGTGGCAATCTGCAGCTTGACAACTGATCCCCTCTCCATATACCTTCTAGCCACCAAAAGATCAGAAGGTACCTGTGAGTTACCATAGTCAGTTTTGAAACTAGTTAACATGGGCTTTTATTTTGGGAGAGCTGGGTCTGGGAGGAGTTGTTAACTAAGAGTGTTGTTGCATGGTGCATGTGCCCGGAGCCACCTCAGAACAGTATCATTCACAGCACACCAGACAGACAACTTTTATAGTTCAGCTGCTGTTTATCAGCCTAGGAGGAGCTGTGTACCCTCATAAAAAGGGGGAAGAATAATCTGGTAAAACATTCTTTCAATCTACTAAATTTTAGATATGCATTTTTAACCTACCTAGTTGTAGTAATCCTAGAAACTCTGTCTGTTTTCGTGTCCTTGCCAAAGCATGAATAATCTCAAGATCTCAACTTCTTATAGCTCCCTAAATTAAGCTTTGTACTTCTGCTACCTAATAACTGCAGAAAGGAATGTTAAATGTGCACAAGTTTTGGGGAGAGAAACAACTTGTGGTTTATAGGTGGAGTGAGCTGTAGAAATCTTAAAGGCAGAAATTACCAGAAGGATGACTCTTGAGGGGGGGGTGGAATTTGAGTCCTGAGTGATGAACCAAATAGTTCAAGGAACAGATAAAACTACTGGAGTTCTTGGAGCTTGGTGAGTTACAGTCAACTGTGAGAACAGCTCAGGTGTAACAACTGAGTCTTGTAGCCTCTTGCAGCTCTGAGAAAAAAGATGCTGGGTCTTTCACTGGGGAGATGGGCTAGAAATGACCTGATTTGTAATGACTCACAATCTCTTGACTACTTGCAAGTCACTTGCCTGTTAAAGCTGAAGACGTGGCCAGTAAGAAAGCAGCATGTAAGAAGGAACCAGAAGTAGAAAAACAGCATTTCAAGGGTGGATAAGGTTCGAAGAACAGACATTAAGTATAATCTCTGAATACTGTAAAATGCTTAGTCTTAGCCAGCCTTGCAGTCCTAAAGAATACAAAAGAAAAGCTTCTATTATTGGTCTAAACTTATTTCCTGATGTGGCCAATTGTCAGCTCTCCATTTTCCTAAACAACTTGATTTTGTTATTATTAGAAAGGTATCGGGTACAATGCCATTCTGAAGGGCTGTTCCTTTTTGACACATACAGCAAGAATTTAGCTTGTACAAAGTCTGTACAAACAAACAATACAGTTTATCCTCCTCCCTAGTATTATGTACTAATTCTAATAATAGATTGAGTTTTGTGAAGACTGACAAATCAGATTAAGGTTAAATCAAGAAGAATGCTTTGAAATACTGACCATTTTTTCTTGACTTGCATGCTAGGATGATATGTTCTATTTAATTTAAATTCTTTCATCACTGTAATGAATGGTTGAGTGCTGTGCCTCCTATATTGTTATCATGATGATAATTTTTGCACTTTTAGAAATAACAAATGTATAATAAAGGAATAGATTAGGAGATACATTTGAATTTTGTTATGGAAAGGATTGTGGCTGTGTACAGCGAGGAACGAGAGGAGTCCACAGGGAAATGTGCAGAGTGGCCAGTGTGTGGCTGCTTAGTCACTGCTGAAACACCTGGTGACTTAATTAGGGCACCAGATTAGGTGGAGCTGCTCCAGCTGTTCTGGTTGAAGAGATTCTTGCCCCCATGCTTTTATTGCTCCTGATTCGCTAGGAGTTACATCCTCTGAGATCTGGTCATTGCTAGTAATGCCTAACCTCTGTCTGTCAAAATGAGCTAAAAACAACCAATAAACCCCAAAACGGTCTGCCCCTCCCCAACCCAAAATAGTCCTCCAATGGCTTACTTTGACTGTAAGCAGTAGAGTGCTGTTCGCAGCAGCTGGGTGGGCAGGTCTTAGAAGAGAGACCCGTTGCCCCCCGGGGGGGGGGGCAGTGACACCCGGGTTAGTGCAATAACCTCGTCAGCTGGCGTAGCTGCAGATGGGAGATACCAGGCTTCTGTGGCTGTGGACTGTCTCAGGGGGTTCAAAGACACTGGGATGCGAATGCTGGTATTTACATCCATTCTGCTAAGCTTGCTACATCTTGCCGCAGCTGGCGCTACCTTATGAAACCACAAGAGAGAAATCTAGTCCTAAGAACTAATACAAATCAGGTAGCTCAGAGCCCCAAAGAATTATCTGTTTTTACTTGTAAATGTGCCTGGGAAAGAATTGTCTGATCATCTTCCGAGATACTAATTTGATGTCCAGGGCATTGCAGTAACAGGCATTTCAAGTGCTCCTGCTTGGATAGCTTTTCTGTGGAAAGAATTTAAGGTCTTGGTTTGCCAGTTCTCTGGAGTCATCTGTTTGTGCTGAACTTGACTCAAAAAAGTCACCCCATTCAACTGAAATTGAGCTATTCCAAGTTAGAGCAGCTAAGTGCAGGCATATGTGTTTGCAGGGTCAGGCTTTTGACATTGTAACAGATTGATCTACTTTTAGCTTCACCAGGACATTTCTTTTACTGTAGCAATAAGGAAAAATGGCATTTCTGATGACTTAAGAGCGCACAGATGTTACATGCCATCCTTTTATGTAAGCAGCTTTTATGGAAGTGCTTGCTCTGAAATAGTGTGTTTCCGTGCTTTAGGTGACTTCATGTCTATCTATCATAGAGTTTTCTGTGTGAAAGGAAACTTGATACCTATCAATATTTTCATGTTAAACATTTATTGTTGTTTTTTTCCCCTTATGAGCATTTCTCTGGATCTCTGTTTACTTGCATCGATACATGGTCAAACATGCTGTTGTGTGTCCCCAGGGGAACACTCGAGTTATGCAAACTGTACCATAGATCTGTCCCCATGTTCCCCAGCTGCACAGGGTTCTGCACTCATTAGTACCCAAATGAGCTTTGTGCCGGTGTCAAACCATATTCCCTCATGAAATTGCTCATGATGTAGCTTGTCTTACTAGCCCCCAAATGAAATTCATTTCAGTCTACAATTGCATGCTAATTTATAGATGAGCATGTGGCTCAGTTTTGCGCGTTCTTCAATTTGTAGGAGTTGCACTTTGGAAATACTTGTGTGAGGACTGGGGTGGAGAAAGCACTTGCAGCA
Organism: Athene cunicularia; assembly: GCF_003259725.1. Taxonomy (NCBI): domain Eukaryota; kingdom Metazoa; phylum Chordata; class Aves; order Strigiformes; family Strigidae; genus Athene; species Athene cunicularia. The sequence goes on along the minus strand of NW_020799097.1, from coordinate 50,035,661 downwards.
GACTGGGGTGATGAGATTCTGCTAAGGCAGAGATATACCTGGGGCCTGAGCAGAACTTGTGTACTCAGGCCATATGGGAGAGCTTTTAAGACCATTATTACTTGTTTGCTTTGGCTGTGCAACTTCCTCTTCCCCTTTGTACATGCTTTTTCTGACATGCTGTCACTGCCTTCATCTATCCTGATACAGAAAGTGAAGAACGTGGTATAATTTGCTCCCTTCTGCTAGTTGAGTCAGTTGTTTAATGAGAGAGAATTTCCCTTGGACAATGTCAGAGAAAAATCTGTATCTGCCAAGGCTCTTTGTATAGGAACAAGTGTTAACATCAACAGGCTTCCTCACAAATATCCAGGCAGGGCAATTGACCACAGTGGGGAAAAAACACTTCAGGGAACTGAGGGAGTGTTGCCTCTTTTTTGTTTTGGAATTTTTTTTTTCTTCCAAGGGTGTTAAAAAATTAATGGAATTTACCTTTCATCTGACATCCAGGGAGACTTCTTATGGCAAGGCATCTTCTTGCATTTCAGCTTTCAGGTAATTACTCTTTTTCAACAGTTTTTCTGAGTACAAGCACTTTCTTTGCCTGTGTTGAAAGAGGATCGCATTCCTTCTCTTTCTCTTATGTTTTAGCCTGAAGTAAGGAAGTAGCCAGTGAGAATTAAAGAGTGTTCTTCATTAGTTGATTAGCTCATAAAATGCAGCCTTCCTTGCCAGTATTACATTCGTCGTCTTTTTCCATGGTTCTGTTGAGCATTTTATGAAGTACAAGTAGTTACGAAGCACACTTCATTTCTTCTGGAGAAACTTAGAGCTTAAAGCCAAGGCCCCAAGTAAGGAGCTGTGGTACCTGGGCATCTCTGGGTAATTTAAGCTTATAACTGTTGCTAAGCCTCCAGAAGTAGAGTATCCCTTGGCTCTCCAGACTTAATTACATAGTTCAGAGAGGTGGTGGTATTTGGAAAGTGGAGAGGAAAGGAAGCCTTTAAAGCTTCAGCACTGGAAATGCGCAGAACTGCTGCCATGAGACATGTTGCCACATTTCCCTGACAGCACTGTCCTCAGTGTTTTTTGCATTTTGCTGCAAGATTCGGACACCCATAACAGGAACAGCCTGTGAACATTTTTTTTAGTGTTCAGTTTTACATTTAACAGAAGTGTAAAGTTCAGTGTCATGGAATTTCCCTGCTTGGTTGTTAGCTTGGTAGGGCTCAAAACAAGCAGCCTGAATTGTAGGCAGCCTTCCTCCCCATGATGAGTATGTTCAGGGGTTCAGAGCTCTCTTGGCTTCCTCCCATCAAACTGGCAATAGGAGTTCTCCTCTTGAGGTCTGTCATATTTTATTTTAATTAAAAATATTTGAAGGAAAACGATCTAACAGAATTTAGCTTTATAAATCTTAGATTAAAAAAAAAAAAAAAAAAAAAAAAAAAAAAAAAAGTGGGCCAGCTCAGGGACTTGTTTCTCTTGAAATAATTGGTGCCATGAAATCCCAAACCAAAAGAGGTGGGAGATGTAAGGCATCTGGGCAGAGTTTACAGCCCTGGGGTCGAGGAGAAGTACAGCCTGCTGCAAACAAAGGCTGAGTGTTTTGGTGATGTGATTGCAAAACATATGTTTGCCCGGGACTGTTATGATCTTGGGAATAGGCAGGAGGCCAAATTTCTGCAGCAGCGTAGTTAGCCACACAAATATCTACAAAATGCTAACCTCCTGCGATTTCTCAGTTTAAAAGCCGTAATTACTTTGTTGCTTAAAGAGAAGGTAGAAACTGTTGCATAAGGAAGAGGAGAGAGGAAGAAAAGGTGTTGACCAAAGAGCTTCTCTTATGCCGGGGAGGGGAGTGGAGCAGGGGAGACCGCGGGGAGAGGGGGGGCCCCTGCGCCCCAGCCGAGCCGGCG